>NC_083227.1:143978863-144285075 GCF_032191835.1 Heteronotia binoei | reverse complement strand
GCCTTTATTCAGACATACGGCAAAACTCTATCCTGAGGAAAAAGCTTTACAAGCTATCATTTTTTTTTCATGACACTGGACCTCTGTAGTCAACTTCCTGTGCAGAGTGTTAAGTATGCTTTCCATATCAAAGGGATGAGACAGCATTTGACACACTAAGGCCTTCATCCTTCTGAGCAATTCGAATAGGGCACATTTAAGCATAGCGTCAATAGAGAAATGAAAACATAATGGTCTCCCTCAGGGTCAACATTGTCTGTGTATAGCAAGCAATGTTTCAGACAACTGTAAAGCAATAAGCAATCAAAACTGGCAGGAGGAAATGCAAACCATCAAATTCTAAAGCAACTAAACAAAAATGGGTCACACTTAGATTTGTGAGACAGAGGAATGGTAAATTGTACTATTTCATGCTTCTAAAAGGATGGCCTACTTTTAACTGCTTGGACTAACTGTCCTATTGTCTGTTGAAAAAGAAGAGCAGAAAACTGTAAACTGTACTTTTAACTTCTCAAAACCTAAGTTTTGCTTTACCTTTGTGGCATGATGAATATCATAAAGCCACTTTGCTGAGTCAGGGCCCACACTACATCAGTCATGGTTTAAATTCTTGATCACTGGATCATGTCTAGGGTTGCCAATCCCCAGGTGGGGGCAGGGGACCCCCCCGGTTTGGAGGCCCTCCCCCCGCTTCAGGGTCATCAGAAAGCAGGGGGAGGGGAGGGAAATGTCTGCTGGGAACTCTGTTATTCCCTAGGGAGATTTATTCCCATAGAAAATCATGGAGAATTGATCTGCGGGTATCTGGGGCTCTGGGGGGGGGGGCTGTTTTTTGAGGTAGAGGCACCAAATTTTCAGTACAGCATCTAGTGCCTCTTCCCAAAATACCCCCCAAGTTTCAAAAAATATTGGACTAGGGGGTCCAATTCTATGAGCCCCAAAGGAAGGTGCCCCTATCCTTCATTATTTCCTATGGAAGGAAGGAATTGAAAAGGTGTGCCGTCCCTTTAAATGTGATGGCCAGAACTCCCTTTGGAGTTCAATTATGCTTGTCACAGCCTTGATCTTGGCTCCACCCCTAATGTCTCCTGGCTCCACCCCCAGAGTCTCCTGGCTCCACCCCCAAAGTCCCCAGATATTTCTTGAATTGGATTTGGCAACCCTAATCATGTCTGAATCACACCGCTTCCCATATTGAAACCACACTACCAGTGAGGCAGTTGCTGCTTATGTAGGAAATATCTATGTGATCTGAGTGAGCCATACTATCATCCCGTTATCCTGGTACCGGTGCAGAGGAACAGATATCAGAAAGTGATTTTGTGCGGATAATGATGCCCCACAGATAGCTGAATTTCCATGCCACCTATATAAAATTCCAAGTAGAACAAAAGGAGAAAATAGAAACTCAGATCCTTTATGGTGAAAGTAGCCTTTGGATTACTGCTTCTGCACCATGGAAAATTAATTATATTTGCTTGCAGTTTGTCTGAATAGGGGACACTTCTAGAGCTGATAGTCTCTATAGGATGACATCTAAGACTGCAGTGGCCTTCAATGGACTCACAACCCTGCCAGGATCACACCGAAGCACAAATTACATCTCCACATAGGAGCTGATCATGTTGATTTTTGCAAGGGTCCCCAACATGGTACCTGTGGGTGCCATGGCACCTGCCAACACCTTTGTGGGCACTGGTCAAGCGTTTTAGAAAGTGAGTGGGGCCAGGTAGGGTTTTTGCCCCACAAGGCTTCTGACTGACTACTGAAGATGTGAATGGCTGGGCAGGTTTTTTTAAATGCTGCTTTGGCAGTGGCTGCCTCCACAGCACAAGGATCTGCACTATGTTACTGAAGTTACACTGCTGCAATCATTCTGTGGCTACCATTTTATTGCTGTGCCCACCGTGCTGCTGTAAAATTCCAAATGTGCCTGCCCAAAGCCCCAGAAAGATTGGGAGACCACTGATTTATACAATTATAACAGCTCCCTCTTTTTTAAACTGCTTTTTGGGGACATGCGCCTGCCAGTGACAATTACTGTATATAGGGAGCACAGGTTGTATGAAAGATGCCTTTCTCATAAGGTAAAAACTCAGGAGGAATTGTGATTATTTTAGCACTTTTAAAAATAAAGATAAAATAAAATAATCCCATAGTTTGCTTTTTTCCAGTTCTTCAAAGATGGAGGCTTTTTATCTTTCCACTTCGATGCAAGTTCTGTTTTTCAATAGATAACAGAATAGATCTAACATCTTTTTCCTATATTCAACATCATAATCATTCCAACAATCAAGCAAAATCACCACCGGGTCAACAGGCAAATTAACATCCAACATTTTATTTAACACTGAAATAACTCATTTCCAGAACAGCAAAATAAAAGGACGAAACAACAAATAATGACCGCATGTTTTAACAAAACTTGCTTACTCTTCTCAGTGTTCAGCTAAGGCTTTTGAGAAAAAAGTTGTGATACCTTGGTTACCTGTTGTGATTTACCTTATGAATAATAATATTTTACCACAAAATCCTGTATATCACAATATGAAATATGTCTAATGCTGATTGCAATTGATATAATTTTTCAATAAAAGTCTTTGTATATAAAAAATAAAGATATAATTAGGTAGATCGCTGATATCACAACAGATCTGTGATGCTGTCATAAGATCATCTTGGGACATGGGAAATATATTTTTTCACAGTTTTGTTTAGATAAAAATTTATTTAATTAAAGATCCCCCCCCCCTTAATGAGCACAGAGAGCTTTGATTATTGATAGCTGTAAAGTACAGGACTTTAGTGGAGGCCAAAGAGAAACCATTTTGCAGATAGAATTTGCCAATAAAGAAGAAAGAAGTAGGGGTGTGCATAACAAAATCCTCAAGCAGAATATATACACTGAAAACGCTGTTTTGGACTGTTATAGTGGTTACAGTGGTATAAAGAAACTCACCAAACAATCCCCACCCCCTGAATTTGGGTGGTTACCAGTCCATCGACACCATGCATATGTGCTTCTCATGTATTCGTTGATTATAATGATCCCAGACAATGGTATTTCTCTATTCCAATCAGATCCTTGCAAGGGGAGGAGCACAGAATTATCCCCGACAATCAGCTTTGGAGACAAACTGCAGAAAGGGAATTTTTAAGACTGCTGTGTTGTCTCAGTGTTGCTTACTATTCTTCTGTTGTTGCCCAGCTGCCTGCCTGCTACATTTGACAAGATGGAGTCAGAATAGTTACTTTCCTTTCACTAGTGGCGCTATGTGGCTTTTAATAAATAATAATTAACTACTGATTGTTTTATGTGATTCCTTTTTATTGTTATTGCTACCTAATTTGATTTGCCATTGAGAAAATAGAGATTTTCCTCCAAGTTAACATGAGGAGAGAGGGCACTATGTTCTGTGCAAACTTAGATCCATTCTGCCTACAAACAGCTGCCCCCAGGCCATGGAATCATTTCCCCTTTGAAACTACTGGTTCTCAGGAGAAGAAAGACTGCCTGTGCTGACAGTGACTTACTTAGGGGAACAGTAAAACTGATCCCCTTGGTCCAATTGATTTGATACTAGGGGGGTGTCAGAGCAGGGGGATTATGTACAAATCTGTTTATAAATAGCTCCTCCTGAAGTTCCAATAGATTTCCCATTGAAAATAATGGCCTCAAAACTCTAGAAACCCCAAACCCCCCACAAATTTGAATCCCTTGCCAGCAATGGTCCATTCTGCATACACAGCTTACTTCTGATTTTCACTGGAGTCAAGTTGGTTGGGGTTTACTTCAAATGCTATGCCTGAATTCAGCATCTTTCTCTTTCTCTCTGATTTCTATTGAGAATTGTGTTGTATATATTCTACATACCAATGAGAAAACTTGGGTAATGTTCTGGGCTTGGTTTCTCCTGATTGGTTAGCTTCACACTGGGCATGACTTTTGAAATAGGAGATTCTTCCAGTTGAATTTACTGTGTGGTCACTATTCATGTCCCCCCCCCCACCCCCTTTATCAATAGTTAAGGAGTTTGCTGGAGAACAAAAAATACTGCCAGCCACTGGTTTAAAAATTTAGTGAGATTCAATGCTGACCACTTGGCTGGAGAGGGGGGAGGTGGAGATGTTAGTCCTTTGCAGCCTGAGTTTCCTCCCATTGTTATTTCGAAATGAAAAAAGGGGAAATGGACCAGACTTTTTTTAAAAAAGGCTGCTGCTACCACAAAATAGGTTCCACAGCATTATTCTCACCTTTGAAATGTTTGTGGTCAGAGTCAATTGAAAAGGAAACCCTTTTTTCCCAAATACAAAATAGCCCAGCATCTTAACCAACTAAGCTAACTTACTTTCCTACTCTCCTATTTCAAAAGACATGCATGGTGTGAAACTGACCAATAAGAACAGACCAATTAGCCTGCCCGGGAAGGGGAGGGGGAAAGTCCAAGGAAATGGTTCTGCTTTTAAAGGCTTGAGAGCGAATTAAGAAGAGGAGGGGGAAATACTGCTCTGAAAAACCACTCTTGGAAACTACAGAGATACAGAGGAGTGACAGCAGAATGCTGGGAAAAGGATGTGGAAGAGTGAAGTGAGTGCGCAAGTGAATATGGAAGCAGGTTTTTAAAGTGACAGAGGTGGGAGCTGAGAGCCGTAGTAAACATAAAAGCAGAAAGGGCCAGTGTCCTACACAGACATAAGCAATTATAGAGGGAAAATTCCCCGAGAATCCAGATATGGAAGTCTAATGAGTTTTTTTCTTGGCGTATAAGTTGTAGTTTTGCAGCAAGTTAACAAGAAAACTGTGGGACACTGAGACTATCCTTTTTTTCAAGCTTGAGTTGGTTAAATGTCTAGCACAGTCTTTCTCAGTGTGCCTACTTGACTTGTATATTTGTACAAATAACACACATATACTCAGTGTTCATCACAAAATAACTAATCATTCAGACTTTTACCCCTAGGACTTCCTGCTGTTAAATGTAAAATGTAGAATGTAAAATAATTATGTGAATTTTCCAATCTTGACCACTGTGGCTAGGAACCTGAACAAAAAAGCCTTGATAGCCTATAAGGTTTTCGAGTGAGGCAAAAGGCATCTATTCATTAGACTGGCCTTCCCTGCTGTACTATCTTACTGCACTGATCGGCTGCATTGCCCTGCTACACCATCTTATTATTCTGTTTGGCCAGACTCTTCCATTGTACTGAATATTGTAAATGGTTTTTATTGTTATGTTGTTGTGATTTGATTGTGATTTTATCATTTTGTTGTACTCTGCTCAGACTCCCTATGGGGGAATGGGCAGACTATAAATAAACTAAAAATAATAATAATACAATTTACAAATAGCCATGTGATTTTAAAGCAATGCCCACGTTTGCATATGCGTATGCTGCATCATATTATTCTGTATTACATGTGTTTGATTTGAGATTCCTGCCAGACATTAAAGCCAGTATCTAGTAACATTTGAGCTTTCATTTGCATCAGATTTCCCTCAAATGTTGCTAAATCATGCTAGATCACACCGCATGCAAATCTGCCTGAGGGCTCAACTAAAAGTGATGGACCAACTACCGTATTTTTCGGTCCATAAGGCGCTCCGGAGGATAGGACGCACCTTCCTCCTGGGGGGCGATCCGCTGCCTCTGCCTCCGATCCGGTGCTTCCCCCGCGCCTGCCTGCCTGCCTGGCTCCATCTTTTTCAGGCAAGCGCTGGGATCGCTCCACGTGGCCCCACCGCAAACCCAGCGCTTCGCAAGCACCGGCTGCGGAGGGGGCAGCGTGCTTCCTCCTTGTCTGTCTGCCTGGCTCCACCTCTGATGCTTAAAGCAAGCGCTGGGATCGCTCCCTCTGCCCTCCAATCCCAGCGCTTGCTTTAAGCATCACAGATGAAGCCAGGCACACAGGCAAAGAGGAAGCACCCGCCCCCTCCGCAAACTCAGCGCTTCGCGAACGCCGGCTGTGGAGAGGGCAGCGTGCTTTCTCCTTTTCTGTCTGCATGGCTCCACCTCTGATGTTTAAAGCAAGCGCTGGGATCAGAGGGAGTGGTCCCAGCGCTTGCTTTAAACATCAGAGGTGGAGCCAGGCAGACAGACAAGGAGGAAGCACGCTGCCCCCTCCGCAGCCGGCGCTTGCGAAGTGCTGGGTTTGCGGTGGGGCCACATGGAGCGATCCCAGCACTTGCCTGAAGAAGATGGAGCCAGGCAGGCAGGCGCGGAGGAAGCGCCGGATCGGAGGCAGAGGCAGCAGATCGCCCCCCCCCGAAGGTACATACCTTCAGACCATAAGACGCACACACTTTCCCCCCCACTTTTTTTGGGGAAAAAGTGCGTCTTATGGTCCGAAAAATATGGTATATTTGAATTCATGTGTTTGCCACATTTATATAGAGCACGGGAGAATAATTTTAACATCAAAAATCCTTCCTTCTGCTCTACCTGATCTTCTTAAAGGGCCATTTCCCTAGTGTAAGGACTGGAAGTCAGTCTGCATGAGATGGCTGGGTGTGATTGGCTTCAGCTGCAGGACTCTCCCTTGAACGAAGGGAATGGCTGCAGCTTTAAAAGCGTTTTTTTCCCCTCCCAAGCAGCAGCTCTGAGTCAGAGATGGACACCTTTCCAAAGGGAACTCCTAATAAGACCATCACGGCTCCCACACCTTTGAACATATGAACATATGAAGCTGCCTTATACTGAATCAGACCCTCAGTCCATCAAAGTCAGTATTGTCTTCTCAGACTGGCAGCGGCTCTCCAGGGCCTCAAGCTGAGGTTTTTCACACCTATTTGCCTGGACCGTTTTTTGGAGATGCCGGGGATTGAACCTGGGACCTTCTGCTTCCCAAGCAGATGCTCTACGACTGAGCCACTGTCCCTCCCCCATGCTTTCTTCTATGCTCTAAGCATGTACAAACAGATTACTTTGTTTTATTGTCTGTCTGCTTGCTTCTTGATACTGAACAAGTATTTTATCGCTTTTGTATGGTTTTTGGACTGGGGTGTTTATTTGCTCAGCCTACCCCCCCTGAACTGTGAACGTGTTTTTTTTTTTTTTTAAACTCAATTAAAAGCAAGAATTTCCTTCTATGCTGATCAGAGTTCTTTGCCAACTGCCTCTTCACCTGAACCTAGAGGTCATTGAGACCTGACACCTAGGCAAGCTATACTTGGAGCAGCACAACAGTGAGGTTGCCAACACACCACAGTGGTTTGGTTGCTCACATAGTCTGACATTGATGACACAGCAACTGATTGGTGTTGCTTTCTGGATTGGAGAGTTCTAAGCCAAACCCTTGTGGTGTTTCCAGCAGCAGCACAGAAGGTAATGTGTCACCTTGTTTGGGGGCACCAAATTGAAGTGGTCTCACCTCCCCACAGTCTGAGACCTAAACTACTTCCCCCCTCAAGCTGGTTCTGATTCCAGAAGTTAACCAAGCTGAAAGAGAAGTCCCTAGAGCAATGAATGAGGAAGAGAAGAGAGGGGAGAAGGGAAAATTTACCTCCCCTCGCCTGAATGCCCCTATCAGTGTGAAAAAATTGACTCAAACCTTACTTGATACTTTAATAGAGAAGATTCATGAATAAATATGTACGCTACTATTTTTAGTTTGGCCACAAGTATTGGCATGGGAGATTTTTTTAAATTAGTGCTTTTTGTTTTGTTTTGGTTTTTTGCTAAAAAAAGAGGTCTGGTATGTTACTAGTTATTTAATTCAAGTTAATTATGCACAGTTAATCTTCTAATTAGCTAAGCACATCCTTGGAGAAGTCTAAAATCATTTGGTAATGAAAGACCTGTATGTGCTGTTGATAGCAATCACAAAAGATGTGTTGTGCCAAGTAATAGGATCTCTTGAACATTGCTGGGAAAAGAGGAACAAGGGAGAGAATGCACTTAGAGAAGGTCAGGATATGCTCATTCCCCTGTCATGTGGTCAATTATAAAGTTCAGGAGAAACAGAGCATACATGTTGCTCAGCTTGCTGATTAAAAAAACAAAAACAAAATCGACACCTGCTATGCATTATTTATTCTGAACAATATCCAGCCTGGAAGCCTAAGTTAACTTGGTTCACCACCACAAATATTCCACTAACCAAAAGCAGCTATGAAACATATGTTTGAAAAGCTTCAGGAATGTGATTTCCAAGCAAATAATGAACACACAATCCAGTGAAGCCTGAAGACTCTTGCCAGCTCTTATATTGCAATGAGCGACTGAAGGCTATCATTTCTCAGAGCTGTATGAGGTCTTTCCCAGTCATCACAAAAACATTTTGTTTAGCAAATCCCTGAAGTATATAATATCACTTCTGGCTTTGTCTTACCTCTGTCTTCATTACTAAAACATATGAACCTAGCTCATATTGAGTCAGACCATCGGTCCAGCAGGCCCACCATTATCTATTTAGCTGGCAGCAGCAGATCTCCAGATATTGTAGAGCTGTTTCTAAGCTCTGTTACCCAATAAGCATTATATAATGAACTAGAAGTATGGTGCTAGAGATGGGATCTGGGGCATTTGGCAAACAGCATATGTGCCACAGCCCCCTCAAGCTAAAATGAGAACTCAGATCACCACTGGAAGATATTTGCTTGGTAGTCATCTCTCCACTAAGTGCATTTTTGTTTAGTTTCATTTACTAACAGTTTGGGAGAAAAAACCTGTTTTAACAAGAAATATGCATTTTGACCTTCAGTGTTAGCTAGGCTGTGTGTTTTATATCCCATCCCTTTGCAGATTTCATAACCGTATCCCAATCGTTTGGGAAACATGAAAAAAAAATGAGGTCAACCCAATTCCTCCAAGTTATTTGCAAATTCTTAGTTAGAAACAGTGTGACTGAAATTCTGTAATGCCCCTGTTCAGATTATTGAAAGCAGCAAGCTGTCAGCTCCAGCACTATGGTTGAGGCACAGTAAACTGGGAAAGAAGGCCACCATTTCAGCTGTTGATGTTTGCAGCTATTTATTTCCTGGCTTCTAATCTACAAATATGCTAATATTTAGAATGGAAAAGATTAAACACACATGCAAAATATTTGGAACTGTTTACACATGCAAATCTGTATGGTACCAGGTCAAACGATTTCATGAGGTGAAATCAAATTACTTGCTCATTTGTATCAATTAACTCATTTCACATGGTTCACACTTGGAATTTTTCATTAAAGTAACATTGAGGCCAGGCTTTAAAATGATCAACAAAAAATCATAGAAGGAATGCAAGGGAGGAAAATCAAGTGGTAACTTTAAGTAATCTCTCTGGTCAAAGGCCACCAGTAATTCTTTCTGGTATGCAGCTGTCTTATATCTAGGTTACTTTTGAAATGTGGGCAAAGTCAGGAAGTAATGAACTGCATCTCTCCGCCACATATTATTATTTTTTTTTTAAAAAAAGATTATGTGCTGCTTTTTTGCCACAATGGATGATTTAAAGTCTTTTGCATTCACATGATCAGTCATGTGTCAGCATCACACCATCACAATAATCACCTCAGCTTTTCTTCTCATTCTCAATTAATCCTTAATCAAAGGACAATTACAGGGGGGAAAATAGCACCCCTTGATTTTTCAGTGTAATAACTGTGTAAACTCACAACAACCAATAAAATATGTACTGCATGTGCAGTGTAGTGTCAGAGTTATAGGGTTACCACACACGCACATCGGGTCTGGGAGGGGTGCATCCACTTTTGCAGGCTCCTCCCCACCACCAGCAAATACTCCAAAATATGGCATGGTGACATCTAGGGTGGCCAGATCGTCCCGGTCACCCGGGAAAGTCCCGCTTTTGGCCTCAAGTTCCCGCCTCCCGGGCTGCCTATACCGGGACCATTAGAAGTCCCGGTTTAGCCAGTGAGAGGAGGCGGAAGCGGGCGCTGCCTCTTCTTCGTAGCTGCTCCTCCGAGATGGGCTCAGCCTGAGCCCATCTCGGAGGAGCAGCTGCAGAGAAGCGTGGCAAGCCCCGAATCTGGGTCCTTCTAGGACCCTGAGCAGCAACGCTGGAGGAGCAGGAGCAGGCCGGACTTGCGCCCCGCCCCTCCACTCTCTGCAGGGGCAAAGGCGGCCTGCGTGGCCCTGCTTCACTTCTCCGCCCACGCCCAGCCTGCTTCGCTTCTCCGCCCGGCCCCTCTGCTGCGCGGGCGGCAAGGGGCATGCTGGGCCGGCCTCGGAGGAGAAGGAGGCGGCGGCGGCTCTGGCGCTGCTGAACTGAGCCGTGGCTTCCTGTTGGGGCTTCGCAGTCCCGGCGGCACTAGAGGCTGGGCAGGGCTGCCTGGGCCGCACCACGCAGGGCCGGAGCGCCTGGCTGGAACTGCGCCATGGTCCATGGAAGACCGCGTCGGCGGGATGGAGCCGGAGCGGCAATAGGAGGTGAGCGGGCGGGCAGGGGGTCTCTCCACGGGGGAAGGGAGGGTCCCCGGCCTGCCTTTCCCTTCCCTTCCCTCCCCGCCCGCCTGCTGGGTGGCTGGCTGGGCCCCCGATCTGTTAATGCAAGCAAGCAAGCAAGCGAGCGCCTCGTTCCCTCTGGGGCTGCGAGCGCAGGCCCACCGTCGCCTCCGGGTGGGTGGGTGGAAGGAGGGGGGGGGTTGTTGCGCTGTGCGCTGGGAAAGCTAAAAAAATGTTTGGGATTGAACCAGGGACTGGCAGCCTCTGTACCACCAAGCTTGCTCTTTGCCACGCGAACTCGCGGATCTTCCCCCCGCCACCGCACTTCCACAGCGAAAAAGCAACAGGCCATTCCGCATCATGGCTGCAATCGGCCTGAGCCACGTGTTGGGGCGCCCAGCAGCTTGCATAGCTGCCCTCCGGGGCTTGTAATGGGGGGGGGGGCGGGGGAAAGGGCTGCTCCGACGCCGGGTTTTCCCGGCTTAGAACTTCTACGGGTCAGCAGGAAGGAAGGCGCCTCCGTGGCAGAGTGAGTGACAGACTTGTAGGGTAGTCCCCACCACTCTAAGCTGCAGTCTTGTGAGCAAAAATTCTACCTTGTGAGCTCCTGCACGAAAGTTGTGACTCTGTGCCCATCGCTCCCTGCCCTGCCCTGCCCTCCCCGGCTGCCTTCTGCGCCGAGGAAGAAGCCTCCCTCCTCTCCGCCCCCGATCTGTTAATGCAAGCAAGCAAGCGAGCGCCTCGTTCCCTCTGGGGCTGCGAGCGCAGGCCCACCGTCGCAAAAATTCTTGTGAGCAAAAATTCTACCTTGTGAGCTCCTGCACGAAAGTTGTGACTGTGCCCATCGCTCCCTGCCCTGCCCGCCCCGCTCGCCTGCTTTGCACCGGGAGCCGGCCACCTTAATGGAGACCCCAGTGCAAAGGCACACGGATGTGTTATCTATCGAAATTGAGGCAGATCGGGATTTCAAGGTAGCTTTGGCAAAGGAAAGAAGTCATTTGCGCAGAGCTGCTCGTAAGCATATTGTGGTGATATTTCACAGGGGCGATGTCGTTCAAATCGTATCACCTAGTATCCAGCACCAACTCCCCTGCCTGCCTCCACGGGGCGGGGGGTGGGGGGGGCGAAAGCCGCGTGTAGAAGTTGGTTTCCTTGCCCAGATTGGCGTTTGGGAACTGTCAGTGGCGAATCTGTGCTCTGTGGATAGTTTCTGTTTTTGGGCTGCATTGGGAAATCAACAGGTTGTACCCAGTGGATCGCCAGCGGCAATGCTAAGCACAAGTCTCTAGTGCCTTAAGAACATATATTTCAGGCGGGTAGCCATGCTGGTCTGAAGCAGCAGAACAAAGTTGAGAGTCCAGTGGCACTTTTGAGACCAACAACGTTTTATTCAAACTATACGATTTTGTGTGCAACCACACTTCTTCAGATATAAACAATAGAATACCATCTCCTCAAGTCCTATATACAGGAAAGGGGGGGCAGCCATTAAGAAGGGCCACTCAAGAGCCGCTATGCAGAAAAAGCTGAAATAGGATCAGGTGGCTGGTAGGATTAATGAATGAATCAATGTGAAGAAGTGTGCACATGCTGAGTCTCTGTTCTCACATGCACCCAGGGCTTCCCACATCTCTTTTATCTCTCCCTCCTGCAGAAATGTATGTACTGTGGAAGGGCTAGGAGGGAAGGGGAATCCTTTACTTTTGGGATGTATTTTTCTTCCCTGCTAAGTAAGAATCCTAACCGGGAAAACAATTCCATGATATCCTTTCACTTATGTCCATGCCATGTGAGACTACAGGTAGAAGATTGGGGAGGATCGCCTTTTGGAATGCACTACTATGTTTTATCTTTAAAAATTCCTATAACTGAAAACAAAAAAAGGAGAGGGGGGATACAGAACCTTTCCCCCCTTTGAGTTTTTTTGCAATATATTGGGTGTGTACATACCCTTTTTAACAGGCAGTTTAACCCCAGATTGCATAATACAGTACAATGAAATAGGTTGAAATAACATCTTTATTTGACATATGTACACCAGCAGAAGACCCACAAGTAGGAATACATTTATTTCTGAAATGTGGCCAGTAGGATTTCTTGTGTTAGGAGTTACAGTGTATGAAAAGTGCATCATAATTGGATGGAAGAAAATAAGATACAGGTGGAAAATGTGTTTCACACTAAAACGAAAGTAAGCAAAATCAGGACTAAATTTTTGTATTTTTCACATATGCTGACTGAAAGGGGGGATATAATTTGGATCTCACAAATTGTAGAGAGATGACTGTGGTAGCTCTTACAGCAGTCTTTACTAAGAACTGTATTGTACTAGGATTTATTAGATGGCTTTGTAAACAAGAGCCCACTTCATTAGTTGCATGAAGTATATCAGCAGTTGGCATATATATATTTACTTATAGCCCACTTTTTTCACTGAGACTAAAGGTAAATTACAAACATGCACTTTTAAACACTGGCAACTCTGTTGATTAACTCCTCACAATCAGCTCCCACACTTTTGGGACTTGATCCAAAGTGAACAATTTGCAAGCTGACTGCAGACACACTCCTGTCCATGTGTTTTGATGAGCTGTAGGTAAGTTTCTCCAAAAGGAATGCCTGCCTGAACTGTTTCAGAGCAGGAAAACTGTGTTTGTGGTTGGAGAAGATTATTTATACCCCACCTTTCTCCCCAGTCAAGAGCCCCGTGGTACAGAGTGGTAAAGCTGCAGTACTGCAGTCAAACTCTCTACTGACGACCTGAGTTCGATCCCAGCAGAAGCTGGGTTCAGATAGCCGACTTGAGGTTGTCTCAGCCTTCCATCCTTCTGAGGTCGGTAAAATGAGTACACAGCTTGCTGGGGGGAAAGTGTAGATGACTGGGGAAGGCAATGGCAAACCACTCCACAAGCCTCTTCATCAACAACTGCAGAGCTTTTCACTGATGCCATTTGGACCCAACACAGTCAGGAGTAGGATTGCCAATCCCCAGGTTGGGGGCAAGGGATCCCCCAGTTTGGAGGCCCTTCCCCCACTTCAGGGTCATCAGAAAGCAGAGGGGAAGAGGGAAATGTCTGCTGGGCTCTCCATGATTCCCTATGGAGACTGATTCCCATAGGGTGTAATGGAGAATTGATATAGGGTATAATGGAGAATTCTTGGGTGTCTGGGGCTCTGGGGGGCTGTTTTTTGAGGTAGAGGCACCACATTTTCAGCATACCATCTGGTGCCTCTCCTCAAAACACCCTTCAAGTTTCAAAAAGATTGGACCAGGGGGTCTTATTCTATGAGCCTCCAATGAAGGTGCTCCTAGCCGTTATTACCAATGGAAAGGAAAGGTCCCCTGTGCAAGCACCAGTCGTTTTTGACCCTGGGGTGACGCTGCTTTCACGTTTTCACGGCAGACCTTTTTAGGTGGTGGTTTGTCATTGCCTTCCCCGGTCATCTACACTTTCCCCCCAGCAAGCTAGGTACTCATTTTACTTCCTGTTTCCGGCAGTGGCATTTGGGGGAAATGATGTCACAGGAAGTGATGTCACTTCCTGCTTCCGGCAGGTGGCGTGGGGGAAACGATGTCACAGGAAGTGATGTCACTTCCTGTTTCCGGCGGTGGCATGACGTCACCGGAAGTGACATCACCGGAAGTGACGTCACTTCCTGTTTCCTGTTTCCACACACATTTATTCCCCCCTCAAGGTGTCCCTGGCTGGCCTGCAGAAATTATGGCCACCCTAGTGACATCACCTGTAGGGAATGTCATCACAATGCTGATATCATGTGGCAACACTCCTAGTTTGGGGGCAAAACTCTATGGTAAATTTGAGCTCAAACCATACAGTTTTGCCCAGGGCTTTTTTGGGGTAGAAAAAGCCCAGCAGGAACTCATTTAAATATTAGGCCACACCCCTTGACATCACCATTGTTTTGCACAAATTTTGCCATTGGATTCTAACTTTGTATCACTTTGCATTCTTAAGCACTGCTCACCAGCTATATGTAGTTCTGCTCACTGTACCCCATTACATTGTCTGAAGAAGTATGCATGCATACAAAAACTTACATTCTGAATAAAACTTCATTGGTCTTAAATGTGCTACTGGACTTGTACTTCGTTTATGTTCCTAATGCTCATGAGTCCCACCACACACACACCTCTAGGAATGGGAGCAGGCAATCAGAGCTCAGAGAAGGGAAAGCCCTGCCCCAACTGGGAGCCTGGCATGTCTATTCATGAACCTTATGGTGTCTTGGATCATGGGAGCTTAATACAGTTCTAATGGCCTAACACTCTGTTTTGATTATTTAGGAGAGGATGGTCTCTATCTCACTGTGTCATTGTTCCTTCCAAGCAAAAATTATTGGGAAGGAAAGGTTAATCTCCCTTACATTTTTTAGGTATGTTTGCTTTGCAAAAAGGATGTTTTGGGAACCAGCCTCCATTTTATTAGCATGCCCCTAGCTGAACTGGCCTATTTATACACGGAGAGGAGCATGAACGACCAGTGTAACATGTCCTATAGACCCAATTACAGGAGTAACGGGTGGTACAGACTGCAAATGGCGCCCTACAGAATGCACACACCGAGGTGGGATTCTGAACCACATTTTATAGGGGTATGAGGATGGGGGTTGGTAGTTACAAAAGGGTCTTTTGATGTCTCTTGAATCGCTATGTTGGGAAACCTTGCACATTCTGCTAGGATGATAAGTTTAGAAGAAATGCATAGTTTGTTATCGGGCTTTGTCTGACACTTGGAAAGGGATCAAAGAGTTGAAGGTAGGATCAATCAAGTTATGCATTAGATTGGATTTTAGCAAGGTAGAGACTGGAGAAAGAGACATTTGGCACTTCCAGAAGGTCAGAGTGAGAGTACTACTTATCCATAGTTCCCATGTCATTATGCATCCCGTTTGGGCGGGGACGCTTGAGGGGAAATGGGTGAGATTGTGCTGAGATACAGACTGCAGGCGCCAACCAAACCAGGCTCTCTACTGGGTCCACTCAGTGTTGTCTTGACCTGTCTTTTGGTCAGACTCCATTTTGTTCACCAAGAATAGGAGACCCTCTGCACTGGAGTACTCTGTTTATATCAGGCAGCGCTTCTCAGTAACAATAAGGCTAACTTTTTCATAGTTATGAAGGCTAGCTACTGCTTGTTGTTAAAGAGGCCCATCCAACTTAAGTGATCATACAACCTGTACTGATGAAATGCAAAAATCCAAAGGCGATTTAATCTTTAGGAAAGTGACTGATATTTATTAGTGGCACAATCACCATAGGTATCCGCCCTTCAAGAGGGTGCGTATGACAGAAATTAAAACATACTTCCTTACTACATACTTCATTTCTACAATGTTTCCTTGCATTCCTAAGGGCAGTGTGGGCACCAAACAATGAAGGAGGCAGAATACAACAAGAAAACACCACAAATGATAACTGGGGGGAAACAGGCCACAGCTTTTATCTATTACAACATTCAGAGCATTTTGGCACAGCATATGGCAGGACCAAGCATTGAGTGATCTGCCTGTCAGCTGAGGAGCCCCATCCTGGCCTGTGTGCTGGGGAAAACCAGGAGTGACAAGAAGGCACAAGTCCCTGAATGGAACCTTCGCCACCTGGGAGAGGAGCAAGGCAACAGCCCCTGAGCTGGGCATGCCACTAAATGACCTCATAAGGGAGTGCCACCAAGGAAGGCGGGCACTAAGACACAGCCCCACAAAAAGTATCAGGTCTAATGCCTTAAACTGCCTCAAAGCTGTGGCAAAGCGATACACATGTAAATAAACACAACCAAAAAGGGGAGGGAGGGAGTGCATGAGGTGGTGAGAGAAGGACAATTGCCCAGATGCAGGGCTTTAAATAAGCCAAGGAGTGGAGCCAGACAGCATGAATGCTTGCCCAGGCCTGCCCCCATCCAGCTCAAGGGGAGAAGCCAGCAAAATCCCCTTAGATTACAAGGGGAGGAGCCAGCAAAACTGCTGGAGATTGGCCTTTAGCCAGGGAGCTTGCCCACATCACCCAGAGGCTCCAGAACCACAACAGATCAACTGGAGCCTTCTGCCATGGTACACATGTCCTTCTTCCACGATGGGAGCCCCAATCGCTGTGGCTACAAAAAGCAGCCACTGGTAAATTGGTGGCTATGGCTAACTGTAGTTCCAAAAGGCTGGATTGTTCCCTGGCTCTTTTAAAGTGGCTATTACTCTGTTCTGCTCATATTGCTCTTTAAATATTTACTGGTAACTAAAAGATTCTAAACTGTTTTGCTGCCGTTCCATTAAAGCTTGCTCTTTTGACTTTTACTCCATGCTAACAGAGAATGAAGATCCATTTAGAAGCCTTAGTTGGAACTGCAATAACATTTGTGGTTTGATCTCTGAACTTTGTCTCCAGTCTAATGAAAGCCTGCAGCAGTACAGACTGTGAATGAATGGGATTTTTTTTTTGCTATTGTGGACAACTGAATGGGGGGGAAAAAAACATTAAGCACTGCATTTGCAGGACAGCAGGAATCTCTCATTTTATATCACTTAGATTTGTTTACCAAATACTAAATACATGAGCACCTTTCAACAGTTATATGACTCAAGTTGCACAGCATCTATAAGATCATATTTGCAACAATTCAATTAATAACATCACTCATAAATCATTACGAACAGTTCATTAATGTCCTAAAGTACGCCGTTCCTCCAGATGACTTCCAAAAATTCAGCAAGACGATCCTATCGCTTCTCTTGCGGTGGATTAAAGTGTTAGTGCGCTCCAACAGTCCTGTGGCCAATATCAATCTTATATGTTGATAGATGTTTCAATAAGAAATTCAATCCATCCAACATCAAGGTTTCAGTTCTTGAAAAAATAAACAAGTGGATGCGTGGAAGACCTCTATGACGGGGACATGCATATATTACAATTTCTGATCCAATCTTTTATGGAAGAGGCTTCTCCCACTCATCTAGAGACACAGAGCTACACAGTAATTCTTACAGCAATATGCATAACATATAACTCAAGTCAAAAGCCCTTTACACAACATATTTAGTATAGGCCGCTCACCAACTAGCCCAGGTAACAGCCTCACAGCACTATACACAGAGAAACTCTCAACAGACCTAACAAACTTACATCCTTATAAATGCTAATACACAGCAGCTGCTCTCTATCTTAAAGAAATAACACCAGCGGACACACCTAAAGCCTAGTCTAAATAACACCACGGACACACCTAAAACCAATACTGTAACTTGCAAACTATCCATATTACCAAAACTAACACAAAATTATATTATAATAACAAAACATCCTAAGAAAACTATAAGTAACAAAAAAGATCCGCGGCTGAGCTAAGCCCTCCTATAAATAACAAGTAAGATCCAAGGCTGAGTTAAGCCCCACAGGCTCAAGAGAATTCATTTTGAAAATCCAGAAAGCCTCCTCATGAAGCAGAACTCTCTGAATATCATCTGCTACCCTGATACTTATACAAAACCTCATATCATTTTCAGAATGCTGATTGGAGACAAAATGCTCCATAAGAGAAGCCTCCATACTGTGTAAACGAACTCTAGACTGATGTTCCAGGACTCTAACACATATTGTCTAGTTGTGTTACCTATGTACACCTTGCCACACCCACAGGTGATTGCGTAGACCACGTGATGCGTGGAACATGTACTGAAATGTCTTAGTCTAATTTTAAGTCCACTGCCTGGATGTACAAACTCCTTGGTGTTCATAGCCAGTGGACAAACTTTACATCTCCCACAGGGAAAGTTCCCTACCACTATCTCGTGCTCCAAAGCTGTATCCTGTCTCACTTCAGTAATTGTAACTAGATCTTTGATACTTTTTGTTTTTCTAAAGCCAATTAGAGGTCTCTCCTTACAACCTGGGCTTCGCTCAAGATATACCAGTGCCTATTTATAATATTTCTGATCTTATTAGAAAATGGTGTATAATCAAAGGCACATACTATTTGATGATCTCTGTCTTTCTGCTTTTCCCCAAATAAAAGTGCTCTATTGATACTGTCAGCTTTGGTAACAGCCTCAGTTACCACCTGAGCTGGACAGCCCCTGTGGACAAAATCTCTAGCCAATGCACCTCGATCTCTAATATAATAATTTTTTCTGGTTGAATTACATCTGATCTTTACAAATTGGCTATAAGGAAGACTCCTTTTCATATGGGACAGGTGGAACGATTGATAGTTCAAAAAGGAACTCTTGTCAGACTATTACCGTCTGCCCTATATACTGTCAAATCCAAAAAAGGCAAGGCTGTACAGCCAAAATTACCAGTAAATTTGATGTTAGGGTGCACCCCATTAATCCATTCCAAGAAGGGTGGTATCACTTCCTGACTTTCTACAATTAAAAACAAATAATCAATAAACCTAAAGTATTTAATGATGCTCTTACAACAGGGATTAAAATCACTGCAAATATACATCTTCTCCAGGTGTGCCATAAATGTTGGCAACTGACAGAGCCAAACTGCTCCCCATGGCTACACCACGAGTCTGGAGGAAAAAGTCAGTATCGAATCTGAAGTAATTTTTCTCAAAGAGAAAGGTTTTCCACGCACCCACTTGTTTATTTTTTCAAGAACTGAAACCTTGATTTGGCTGGATTGAATTTCTTATTGAAATATCTATCAACATATAAGATCGATATTGGCTACAGGACTGTTGGAGCGCACTAGCACTTTAATCCACCGCAAGAGAAGTGGCAGGACTGGAAGGACTGGAAGGTAGCAAATGTCACCCCCATCTTTAAAAAGGGTTCCAGAGGAGATCCGGGAAATTACAGGCCAGTCAGTCTGACTTCAATACCGGGAAAGTTGGTAGAAACCATTATCAAGGACAGAATGAGTAGGCACATTGATGAACACAGGTTATTGAGGAAGACTCAGCATGGGTTCTGTAAGGGAAGATCTTGCCTCACTAACCTGTTACATTTCTTTGAGGGGGTGAACAAACATGTGGACAAAGGAGACCTGTTAGATGTTGTTTACCTTGACTTCCAGAAAGCTTTTGATAAAGTTCCTCATCAAAGGCTCCTTAGAAAGCTTGAGAGTCATGGAGTAAAAGGACAGGTCCTCTTGTGGATCAAAAACTGGCTGAGTAATAAGAAGCAGAGAGTGAGTATAAATGGGCAGTCTTCGCAGTGGAGGACGGTAAGCAGTGGGGTGCCGCAGGGCTCAGTACTGGGTCCCATGCTCTTTAACTTGTTCATAAATGATTTAGAGTTGGGAGTGAGCAGTGAAGTGGCCAAGTTTGTGGATGACACTAAATTGTTCAGGGTGGTGAGAACCAGAGAGGATTGTGAGGAACTCCAAAGGGATCTGTTGAGGCTGGGTGAGTGGGCGTCAACTTGGCAGATGCGGTTCAATGTGGCCAAGTGCAAAGTAATGCACATTGGGGCCAAGAATCCCAGCCACAAATACAAGTTGATGGGGTGTGAACTGGCAGAGACTGACCAAGAGAGAGATCTTGGGGTTGTGGTAGATAACTCACTGAAAATGTCAAGACAATGTGCGTTTGCAATAAAAAAGGCCAACGCCATGCTGGGAATTATTAGGAAGGGAATTGAAAACAAATCAGCCAGTATCATAATGCCCCTGTATACATCGATGGTGCGGTCTCATTTGGAGTACTGTGTGCAGTTCTGGTTGCCGCACCTCAAAAAGGATATTATAGCATTGGAGAAAGTCCAGAAAAGGGCAACTAGAATGATTAAAGGGCTGGAACACTTTCCCTATGAAGAAAGGTTGAAACGCTTGGGACTCTTTAGCTTGGAGAAACGTCGACTGCAGGGTGACATGATAGAGGTTTACAAGATAATGCATGGGGTGGAGAAAGTAGAGAAAGAAGTACTTTTCTCCCTTTCCCACAATACAAGAACTCGTGGGCATTCCATGAAATTGCTGAGCAGACAGGTTAAAACGGATAAAAGGAAGTACTTCTTCACCCAAAGGGTGATTAACATGTGGAATTCACTGCCACAGGAGGTGGTGGCGGCCACAAGCATAGCCACCTTCAAGAGGGGTTTAGATAAAAATATGGAGCAGAGGTCCATCAGTGGCTATTAGCCACAGTGTGTGTGTGTGTGTGTGTATATATATAAAATTTTTTGCCACTGTGTGACACAGAGTGTTGGACTGGATGGGCCATTGGCCTGATCTAACATGGCTTCTCTTATGTTCTTATGTTCTTAGGATCATCTGTCTGAACTTTTGGAAGTTGTCTGGAGGAACGACGTACTTTAGGACATTAAAGAACTGTTTATAATGATTTATGAGTGATGTTATTAATTGAGTTGTTGTGAGTATGATCTTATAGATGCTGTAGTGATTAGTGTTTTGTATATTTACTAAATTTTCTATGAAATTATTATTGCTGCTGCTTTTTGAATTTTGTTTTAAATATTGGGAATTACTATTTATTGCATTTCATGATTTTCCACAGTCATTTGCTTGTTTGCTATTAATCTTCAGGTGATGGCTGGAGACAACTCAGAATTACAACAACTCTCCAGATGGCAGAAATCACTTCCTCTGGGGAAAAAAAATGGCTGCTTTGCAGGGTGAACAGATAAGCAGGGTCCTTAAGACCAACAATGTTATCCGAGAAAGAGTGTGCGTTGTTCTGAAAGGTATCACTAAAGGCCTCTGAGGCAGAACTCACTGGGGCCAGTCCTGACTATGGCTGTCAGCTCCAGGTTGGTGGGAAATTTCTGAAGATTCTGTAGTGGAGTTTGAGGAGGGCACAGGGCTTCAGAGTGGTCTGCCAGACCCAGGTGCAATTTGATGTGCAATTTTACTGGGTGATTGGGAAAATTACCTCATATCTATCCGTCTTGCAGGTGCCACAGCAGCGTAGAGCTTTTTCCCTTTCCAGATGCAACGCCATGCCCTCTGCCATTCTTTATGGCAGATATAACAAGACAGCCTACTCAGTCAGATACTGTCTCTGTAAGCAAAAATGTGTGGAGTCAGTTACTCATATTCTTCTTTATTGTAATTTGTATACAGATCTTCGTCACAAGTATTTACATCCTCTTTTAGTTAGCATGGTTGATTGTTCTGATGCACTTAAGGTCTATAATCTTTTGAATGATACTTCATCTAGTGTCACTGAGAAAGTGACTAAGTTTTTTTATTCTGTTTTAAAGGCACGTCAGAGGATCTCATAGAAATAGTTTATGTTTATGCTTTTCCTGATGTAGATGTATGCAATTGTTCCATTTTATCTTTTTTTTTAAACCAATTTGCTCTGATATATACATCTATATATTTTATGCCAATAAAGGCTAACTTGACTTAACTTGACTTGATTGGTTGATTTTGGACCAGTCACAGACTTCCAGCCTAACCCCCTTTATAGGGTTGTGAGAAGAGAATGATGAAAGCTGCTTTGGTGTCCCCCCCCCCCCACACACACTGTGGAGAAAGACAGCCTATTTAGAGGCTGCAGGGAGGGAGAAGGTGATGTAAAGCTGAATCAGAGGGGCAGATAAAGGGAAGGAGAGAGGGTTGCCAGTCCAGGTTAGGAAATTCCTGGATATTTAAAAGGTGGGGCCTAGAGAGGGTGGGGTTTTATGAGGGGTGGGATCTCAGACAGGTACAATGCCATTTCCTCATTTTTTGTTGTTCAGTCTCACAGTCAAGTCCAACTCTTTGTGACTCCATGGACAAAGTCATGCCAGGCCCTCCTGTCTTCCACCATCGTCCAAAGTCTGCTCAAATTCGTGTTTGTTACATCAGTAACACACTGTCCAGCCATCTCATCTTTTGCCGTCCCCTTCTTCTTTTGCCTTCTGTCTTTCCCAGCATCAGGATCTTCTCCAGTGAGTGCTCCCTTCTCATTTGGTGGCCAAATGAGCTTCAGCCTCGTAGGGAACCACTATTGTCAATCTCTAGGTGAGGGCTGGAGGTCACTCAGAATTACAGATGGCAGAGATCAGCTCCCCTGGAAATGTTCCCTTGATTTCTCCAATTTTCTTGAAGAGATCTCTTGTCCTTCCTATTCTATTATTTTCCTCTATTGCTTTGCATTTTTCCTTTAGAAAGGCCTCCTTATCTCTCCTTGCTGTTCTCTGGAAATCTGCATTCAGTTGGGTGAATCTTTCCTTTTCTCCTTTGCCTTTCACTTTCTTTCTTTCCTCAGCTATATGTAAAGCCTCATCAGACAGCCACTTCGCTTTCTTTCATTCCTTTTTCTTTGGGATGGTGCTGATTGCTGCCTTTGGTACAATGTCATGAACCTCCGTTCATAGTTCTTCAGGCACTCTGTCTATCAACTCTAGTTCCTTAAACCTATTCTTCACCTCCACTGTATATTCATAAGGGATGTAATCAAGGTCAAACATGAATGGCCTAACGGCTTCCCCAGTTTTCTTCAGTTTAAGTCTGAATTTTGCAATGAGTAGCTCATGATGTGAGTCACAGTCAGCTCCAGGTCTTGTTTTTGCTGACTGTAAGGAGCTTCTCATTCTTTGACTGCAGAGTATATAATCAACCTGATTTCTGTGTTGCCCATCAGGTGATATCCATGTGTAGAGTCACCTTTTAGGTTGTTGGAAGAGAGTGTTTGCTATGACCAGCTTGTTCTCTTGACAAAACTCTATTAGCCTTTGCCTGGCTTTGTTTTGTTTTCCAAGGCCAAAGTTGTCAGTTGTTCCGGTTACCTTTTGACTTCCTACTTTGGCATTCCAGTCCCCTATGATGAGGAGGACATCTTTTTTTTTGGTGTTAGTTCTAGAAGTGTAGATCTTCATAGAACTGGTCCACTTCAGCCTCTTCTGCATCAATGGTTGGGGCATATACTTGGATTACTGTGATATTGAATGGTTTGCCTTGGATACGGACCAAGATCATTCTGTCATTTTTGAGATTGTAGCCCATTACTGCTTTCCTCACTCGCTTGTTAATATATATATATATATATATATATATATATATATATATATATATATATATATATATATATATATATATATATATATATATATAACTATATACAAGAGAAGGTCACTCTCTTGTTAACTATATAGGCAACACCATTTCTTCTACAGGACTCTTGCCCACAGTAATAGATGTAGTGATTCTTTTAAATTCGCCCATTCCTGT
Organism: Heteronotia binoei; assembly: GCF_032191835.1. Lineage (NCBI taxonomy): Eukaryota > Metazoa > Chordata > Lepidosauria > Squamata > Gekkonidae > Heteronotia > Heteronotia binoei. The sequence goes on along the minus strand of NC_083227.1, from coordinate 144,261,546 downwards.
CTATTTTAGTTCATTGATTCCCAAGATGTCGATAGTTAGTCTTGCTATCTCTTGCTTGACCACATCCAGCTTACCTTGATTCATAGATCTTACATTCCACGTTCCAATGCAGTATTGTTCTTTGCAGCACCGGACTGTTCTTTCACCATCAGACACATCCACAGCTGAGTGTCCTTTCGGCTTTGGCCCAGTCGCTTCACTCTTTCTGTGGTTCATGTACTTCTTCACCCAAAGGGTGATTAACATGTGGAATTCACTGCCACAGGAGGTGGTGGCGGCCACAAGTATAGCCACCTTCAAGAAGGGTTTAGATAAAAATATGGAGCAGAGGTCCATCAGTGGCTATTAGCCACAGTGTATGTGTGTATATAAATTTTTTTGCCACTGTGTGACACAGAGTGTTGGACTTGATGGGCCATTGGCCTGATCCAACATGACTTCTCTTATGTTCTTATGTGGTTACTTGTACTTGCTCTCTGCTCTTCCCCAGTAGCATATTGGGCAGCTTCCAAGCTGAGGGGCTCATCTTCCAGTGCCATATCTTTTAGCCTTTTGTTACTGTCCATGAGGTTTTCTTGGCAAGGATACTGGAGTGGTTTGCTGTTTCCTTCTCCAGTGGATCACATTTTGTCTGGGTTCTCAGCTGTGACATGTCCATCTTGGGTGGCCCTGCATGGCATAGCCCACAGCCTCACTGAACCATGCAAGCCCTCTTGCCACGTCAAGGCAGCAATCCATGAGAGAGAATTCTACAATAGTATCTCCCTATTTTAAAAGCCTTTATAGAAACATCAGTCTCCCCTATTTTCTTCCAAAAAATGTCCAGCTACTGTGTCTTCCTAATGTAAAAACAATCCCATTGTTTAGCTGCTTCTCATTTAGTAGTGAAAAAAGTATTCTTGCATTTATATACAATTAGCCACCCATGGGTCCTATCTGTGGATAGCTAAATCTGTGGATAAGGGCCACATGAAGGCTAAACATAGCTTTCTTTAAACTTGGGGCACTCCCTCGGTTTGCAGAAAAATCTGAAACTTTACAAAAAGTACATGGGCAGTTCTAAATCCTCCCAAAAGTAACATGGCACTGGGTCTGGCAGCAGAATTACTCCAAGGCACAAGCCCTGCAGGGTCTAGCAACAACAGCTGCACAGCCTGGGAGTTTCACTGGGCCAGGGGGCAATCATCACTTAGTCCAGGAGCTGCACAGGGCATGCCACTGTCAGCAATCAACCCTGACATTGCATTGGACCTGCCACCAGCAGTGGCACAGTCCCTAAATCATGCTGGGCCCAACAGCATAGTGGTTGTGAGTCTGAGTCAGCCCCTTGGTCTGGTGAGAAAGTGGGGGGAATCCTCTCTGTGAATTTTGAGGGCCTGCACTTGTCTTATATTCTAATAGCGAAGTCAGGATATCCTTGGATATGTAAATCCAGTGCCTGGCCAAGATAGATCTTTCAGCAAACATGAAAAAAGGCCCTAAGTTTGCAGAAAAAAAAGTGAAATCTAAAAGAAAAAAAAATACACTGGGCAGCTTTAAAAAAAATCTGAAAATGATAAAAAGAATTCCTGCAGCTTTAAGCAATGGATTCCCTTAGTGGCTGTTGCTAGGCATCCACAACATTCCCACTCTAGGTAGGCAACCCTCGAAAGAGAGAAGGAAGCAAGAAAAGGGGGCTTTCAGGAAAGGGAAAGGAGGAATTGGGAGAGGGGAAAGTGAGATGCCTCCTGCAAGTCCTTGTGGGTTCCTACTTGCAGATTCTAAGATGCTGCTCAAATTCCTTGATAATGTTCCATAAATCCTTGTTTACCTTGTGTGTAATGAAGGTGGTCACACACCTTCACTGTCTATATATCAGGAAGTCTCTTATGCAAGTACTCATCCAACTTGTGAGATCTCTCAGAGGAATCCCAGCTCAGGGTGTGATGTCTTCAGGCAGGTAATTAGCAGAAGGAGCGCAGTGAGTAATTAGCAGAGACAGCTCAGATGCAAACGAGCAGACGTGAAAAGCTAGAAAGCGATGTGCAAGTAATGCAAACTCAGTTCCAGTTTGCTTGTACTGCTGAGATTCATGATGCACACCCTATTCATATGGACTGGAGCCTGGCTATTGCAGTGCTGAAATAACATTAGAATTTGTAGCATCTGTTTCCCGGTGATATTATTATTATTACTTTCTGCCTTTTCATCCCACGAGTCTCATTCAGTGTTCTGCCAGCTTTACTTGCATGCTTTATTCACACCTGCCTTCTGGACTATAGCTTCTCTAGCTAAGCTAGGGATGCACAGTGATAATGTGCCTGTAGACTACAAACCAGCCGGCATCAACCAAGCTCTGTTACCGTTCCCTAAATTGCAAACAGAATGTCGGTCTGTACAGCTCTTCCCCTTGCAATTTTAAAATCTATTCTTATAATGTCAATTTAGGTCAGTTTAAATGCATTCAGGAGGGTGGGCTGCACTCTGCCCATTTATCAGTCAGTCTGGTAAGTTCACATGCTCCAATGTCCTCTTTAAAAGTCTGGATGAATGCCCTAACAGTCTGAAAGTATTAGTTGAAGACAGTGGTGGGATTCAAATAAATTAACAACAGGTTCTATGTCCTAATGACCATTTTAACTATACCAAAAGATATACCAAAAGGTAGTTTAATAATTCACGCATTAAATACTGCAATAAGAACAGTAAAAGAGGTAAAGACAACTAGATTATGTTTAAAGAAAGATTTATAATATTAAATACCTGATAGTTATTGAAGATATTTCCATATTGCTGTTTGATTGGCATCCTCACTTGCAATTTTCTTTGCTTTTATCCGAGCATCATCAGCTGTGTGATTTACCCTTAAACATCTTTGCACTGTAGGAGTAGGTTATCAGAGGGATTCCTCTTCTGAACACCAAGGTGCTATTATGGTTAATGGCCTTTGGAAAATGGTTGGACCCATTTTCTGAAGTCCACCTAGATCTTCATTGCATCTAGCTTGTCTGTTTAGTGAACTTCCCACACTCATCCCCCAATACATAATTTACTGCTATGCCCTTCCTTATCCCTGTCAATCAAAAGTCATTTGAATCCAGCAGCACCTTAGAAACCAACAAGATTTTTTAAGGTATAAGTTTTTAAGAATCCAAGCTCCCTTAATGTTGGGGAAAGCAGTAGCCCAGGGGCAGAGCAATTGCTAGTGAGGTATCAGTCATAAAGGGGTCACACAGAGAAGAGAAAAATGTTACAGTCCCCTTTTCCTGAACCTGCCAATTCTCTTTGTACCCTGTCAACTTGGATGGAAAGCCAGAAACAACCAACACTTGGAGGGAGGGGACTGAGCAGAAGGGAAAATAGCCAATTAGAGACAGTAAAGAGGGTCTTAAGCACAGCGGGGAACAGCCACTTCAGATGGAAGTGGGCTTAGTGTGGGGGCCTTATATGGTACACACTGGTTTATGGGTTCTCATTCATAGTCTTTCCAGGTAACTGGAAAGCTACCTGGCAAACTCTTCAATTTCCAAATTAAAAAATTATGCATGTGTGTATAGGTGTGTGTGTTAGAAGAAGAAGATGATGATGATATTGGATTTATATCCCACCCTCCACTCCGAAGAGTCTCAGAGCGGCTCACAATCTCCTTTACCTTCCTCCCCCACAACAGTCACCCTGTGAGGTGGGTGGGGCTGGAGAGGGCTCTCACATCAGCTGCCCTTTCAAGGACAACCTCTGCCAGAGCTATAGCTGACCCAAGGCCATGCTAGCAGGTGCAAGTGGAGGAGTGGGGAATCAAACCCGGTTCTCCCAGATCAGAATCCGCACACTTAACCACTACACCAAACTGGCTCTACACCACTCAGAGTCACAGAGTGGCTCACAATCTCCTTTACCCTCCTCCCCCACAACAGGCACCCTGTGAGGTGGGTGGGGTTGGAGAGGGCTCTCACAGCAGCTGCCCTTTCAAGGACAGAGTCTCAGAGCAGCTCACAATCTCCTTTCCCTTCCTCCCCCACAACAGACACCCTGTGAGGTGGGTGGGGCTGGAGAGGGCTCTCACAGCAGCTGCCCTTTCAAGGACAACCTCTGCCAGAGCTATGGCTGACCCAAGGCCATTCCAGCAGGTGCAAGTGGAGCAGTGGGGAATCAAACCCGGTTCTCCCAGATAAGAGAGCTCTGGCTGACCCAAGGCCATTCCAGCAGGTGCAAGTGAAGGAGTGGGGAATCAAACCCGGTTCTCCCAGATAAGAGTCCGCACACTTAACCACTACACCAAACCAGCTCTCTCACTACACCAAACCAGCTCACTTAACCACTATACCAAACACACACCGACACACACACACATACTTCAGTGATAAGAAGCTGGTACTGAGTGTCCCCAGTTTATTTTCCCCTCCTTCATACCTAGGGTGCCAGACAGTCTGCTTCTTGGATTCTGATCTCTTCTGGGAGATTTGAAAGCAAATTACATTCTCATTTTGAGCCACGGAGGGCGGTCGTCGCCAAGTCCTTGCAAAGCTCGCTGTGCCTCCCCCGCGCTCTGCGGCCGATTCCTCCCGGGGGAGCGAGGGCAGGGCAGGACGGCAAGAGAGCCGCCAAGTCACACCCCCACTGCCAGGCAGGCACGAAGAAAGGAGCGGGACTCGCTGGCATCGTCGCCTGCGCTGGAGCTCAGCAGGGGCCATGGCTGCTGGAGAGGGAAGGCAAAACCGAGGAGGAGGAGAGGCCGCGTCTCCCGCTCTGGGCTTGGAAACTGACCCTTCGTGGGATGACCGACTGCAGCTGGAGCTGCGGGACCGGCTGGGCCAAGCGGCGCTTCTGCACTTTCTGCTCCGCCCCCAAGCTTGCGCGCCCAAACCGGCAAACTCCGCCTCCTCCTCCCAGGGAGGCAAACGGAACGAAAGCAGCCTAGCAGCTACCGCTGCAGGCTGCATGCTCTAGATAAAAATTAATAGCAGGCGCCGGCCAACAAACAGTTCTGCCGAATCGATAAGACATTAGGTATCGGTTCGGCAGAACCGGTGCGAACCGGCTGAATCCCACCACTGGTTGAAGATATATAGAGCTCCATATCAAATAAATATATTCCAAAGGCATTGTCTATGATTCCTGGCAAATGCCTCCCCAAAACTATAGGTATTTTTAAAAATGTGCTTGAGGACTTAAATGCTGAACGAAAATACAAACTAGGCATCTAGAAAACTATTAAAATCCCTACATCACTATTTTGTTGTGTTATTTGACAACCACCTAAATATGTCTAATCATTTCTGTGGTAAAAGACAACGTTTTAAAATATTAAAATAAAAGAAGACCTGTATTAGCTCCTGACCAAAATGTTACCCTGGAAACAAGGCATTAGCACCATTTCGGAGCATAGTTTGAAATAACTGTATCAATAGAGTCTACAAAAAAAGTTTGCTTGCTACTGTATTCCTAAATTTTTGCCTATATAGCAGGATGTTTAGTGCATGCCATACAGACGGCAGCTAGTTCCAATTTGACCAATGTGAGTCAACAAGGGAAAGGGGCAGGAATGATCTTTGGGAGAACAAGTATATACTTTTGTGGAAGAGTTAGGTCAAGAGGACTCAAGGAGAACCACATTTCAAATGTAATTTTCTTATCCAGTCTGTAGAACAACATTAGCAATTCTATGCTGTTAGCACAAAACACATTTTTTTAAAAAAATCTCCAGTGTAGTGGTTTCTGTGTTGGGGATGAGACACATAGGGTTCGGCTATTAGCATACTGATTATGCTTAATACCATACCATCATATGATCTCACCCAATGGATTCATATACGCATTGAATAGCTGAAGTAAAGGGGTAAAACCAAAGGGATATCTGAGAGATAAACAGCAATTTGAATAATGGGGAGTGACTATCACCTGAAAACCACGGAAGCAGTTGATCTAGTTTAACAGATGAGACTTTGTCCTAGGCTTGGCATATTTTATCAGGATCAGAGCTAGTGTTAGCCATTTGACCAGTCCAAGTATATTTGGTCAACTGACTTGTCAAATATTGGTCAGAGATATTTAAAACATAACAACATAAGAAGAAACCGTATTGAGATATTTAAAACATAACAACATAAGAAGAAGCCAATAGTCAATCTAGTGCAGCATCCTGTATTATACAGCCATGAACAGGGCATAAATATCAAGTCTTTCCCCTGACGTTGCATTTACCTTATTGGCACAGTGTAAAGGTCCTTTAATTGTCAGTTGGTTTAATAATTATGCTAATAAGAAAGGCAAATTAATTAAGCATTACTGAGAAATTTTAATAAAACAGTAATTTAATTTAGATTCAGTTTCTGTTGTTGTTTCCTAAAAACTCCTCCCCCCCCCCACACACACTTGCATACTGGAGCACCAGGATCATCAGGGCTGGAACACTTTCCCTATGAAGAAAGGTTGAAACGCTTGGGACTCTTTAGCTTGGAGAAACGTCGACTGCAGGATGACATGATAGAGGTTTACAAGATAATGCATGGGATGGAGAAAGTAGAGAAAGAGGTACATTTCTCCCTTTCTCACAATACAAGAACTCGTGGGCATTCCATGAAATTGCTGAGCAGACAGGTTAAAACGGATAAAAGGAAGTACTTCTTCACCCAAAGGGTGATTAACATGTGGAATTCACTGCCACAGGAGGTGGTGGCAGCCACAAGCATGGCCACCTTCAAGAGGGGTTTAGATAAAAATATGGAGCAGAGGTCCATCAGTGGCTATTAGCCACAGTTTGTGTGTGTGTGTGTATATAAAAACTTTTTGGCCACTGTGTGACACAGAGTGTTGGACTGGATGGGCCATTGGCCTGATCCAACATGGCTTATGTTCTTATGTTCTTTACCCTACAGTTACAAAATTAAAAATAAAATTTGAGTCCAGTAGCATGTTAAAGACGAAGCATTTCCCCATATATCTGATAGAGTGAACTTTGACACATGAAAGCTCATGCCCTGGACAACTCTGTTGCAGCACAATTCTATGCAGAGTGACTCTAGTCTAAACTCATTGAAATAAATTGGTTTAGAATGGGGTAACTATGCATAGAATTGCACTCCTGATGCTGTTGTTTTAGAATTGTGTTGTGCCACTGCGGACAAACACAGCTATCCACCTAAAATGACAAACAAGAAATTAAAATAGAAATAAAGCCAAGTAACAGCAAGCATTAGGCAAAAGTCAGTTTTTAAAGATAGTTATGCTAAAATGCCAGCTTCTGCTAGGAGTCAACCGCAATTCTAGTAAACGACTATTATGAAAAGTTTTGCTGTCCTCCTAGAATCTGCCAGGACTGATACCAAACTAGAAAGCAGGCTAGCCTCACTCCTGCCTTTGATAGCAAAAATGAAACCAAAAGGTAAGGTGCACCCTATATAGGGCTGAATTTGGTCAGAAACCTGACCTGGGCTGGGATCACATATAGTAAATAATGCACTTTCAATCCACTTTCCAACTGGATTTTGCCAGTTCACACAGTGAAATCTAGTTGGACAGTGGATTAAAAGTACATTATTTAGTGTGTGTGAACACAGCCCTGGATAGCTCAGGCTGGCCCAATCTCATCAGATCTCAGAAACTCAGCAGCGTTGGTCCTAGCTTGTATTTGGATGGGAGACTTCCAAGGAATTCCAAGATCATGACATGGAGGCAGGCAGTGGCAAATCACCTCCGAATGTCTCTTGCCCTGAAATCCATACAGAGTTGCCAGAAGTCACCTGTGACTTGATGGAGGGGGAGGGAGGTAGAAAGCATATGATGTATAGAATCATAGAGTTGGAAGGGGCCATACTGGCCATCTAGCCCAACCCTTGCTCTATGCAGGATCAGCCCCTACAGCATCCCTGACAAATATTTGTCCAGTTACTGCTTAATAGTTGTCCAGCTACTGCCAGTGAGGGGGTGAGGCCTTGCTGAAGTTTAGTATGTCCAGGTCTAGTCAGTGCTTGGATGTGGGACTGTAACGTCTCTACATGTGCCTCTTGAGTTCTGTGATGGAAGACAAACAGATGATGGATACAAGCAAAACATAATACATTTACATTCTTGACTACATGGAATATTTGACTGGAGGGCCACCCCTACCTCATGGTCTTTGTCTCATAAGAGCTCTACAGGAGAAAGATCGGTTGTAATTCCAGGAGATCTCTAGGCCCCACTAAGATGTTAGCAACCTGAGAAAGAAGTAGGAAAAGGGGAGAGGCTATGGGGTTTTCACAAAAGATGAAATAGTAAAATGAGGTCCCTTTCACATGTCCTTGCAGGTTCTCACTTTTCTGTATACTTTCTAGCCCAACCCCCTGCTCAATGCAGAATCAGCCCCTACAGCATCCCTATGGATTTAGCCACTGTAGCTAAATCCACAGATCAGGGCATACGGAGACTGGTCAAATATTGGTCAGAGATATTTAAAACATAAGAACATAAGAAGAAACCTTATTGGGTCAGCAAAGTCGGGGAACTTCCCAGGTTTGCAGAAATGTTTAAATTTCCCCCTAATTTTCCCTCAAATTAAAAAAAAAAACCCTTACTTTTCTTCTGCAATGGTGATTAGAAGCTGTGGCAAAGACTGGTGGCAGACACTGGGAGCACCTCTGGGCCTGGCCACAGCAGTGGCACATGCCAGGAGCTGCTCCAGGCTCAGCTGCAGTTGAAAAGTAAAAAACCCCACATTTTCTGTGCACGTGCATGTCTGTGCATGCGCAAGCAACACATTTACCATAAAACAGCTGGAAAGGGGCCTGGCAGTTGCCATAACAATAGAGTGTTGGATTTGCTGGGAGGTGGGGGCAGATGAAGGGAAGCCTTGGTGGGTCTGCCCAGAGCTACTCCAGACAAGCCACTGAGAGTGGGGAGAGGGGGAAGGAAGCCTCAGCTGGCTCACCCAGAGCTGCTCGAGAGAGAGTGGCAGGGGGGAGTAAAGGCAGTGGGCCTACTGGTGGCTGCAGGTGAGTTTGGGGCACACTAGGTCTGGCAAGAAAGTGTGGGGGAGATTGGATTCCCCCCTGTGAGTCTTGTGGGCCCACATTACTATTTTATTCAGGAGCAGAGACATCTGGCTGTTGCTATTATGTCACACCACATTCAGAACTCAAAAGTTTATGTCTGACTTATTTCCAGCTCTTTTCAAAGACTGCAATCCGATGTTCATTTACTTGGGAGTAAGTTCCTGTAGGGATTGCTCTGAATAAGCATGCATAGGATCAGGCTGCAGAAGTATTATTATTTCGTATCAAAGGATAGAAAATCAAATCCTTGTTTTTTCTGTTGTTTTCAGTACATGATGCATTTGGTTTCTTTCTGGTTCAAGATCATCACAGTTTCTAATTTCTCAAGCACTGAACAGATGGTGCCTTTTACAAGGGCCACATTTTTTATTAGAAGTCTAGTTAAGCAGTCCTGTAATATTTTCATGAGATACAGTTAAAATGTCTGATGATCAAGGACTACAAAAATTAATGAGTTTGGACATGTGCCAAAAAGTAGAACGTTAGGATCCTAGTGAATTTTAACACACAGTGAGATATTTACTATTTACTGCAAGGTGATTGATCATCTCACTAGTTCGAATGTTACAAAAAGATGAAATCCAGTTTTGCTGAGGTTAGAATCTGGGCACAGCTGGTAATATGCCAGGCTTCTCTTTATTATGCAAGATGACCAGAGAATGTGCACAGAAGCACATTCAAAGCAGAATACCTTACTAATTAGTGCTTTCCAAAGAGATGTATGAGAGTCAAACTTTCTTGAAAGCCATTCCACTGAATCTCACATGTTCCCAGGGGAGGAGCTATCCTTTGCTTCTAATGAATAATGTGTACTTACAGCAGTGTAACAGGCAGAAATTCAACATGTATAGTGCTAGCAGCTGGGCAATACTTCAGATTTTGAATTTATAACTATCACAAATCAGTTTAAGCACAGGAAAATAAGTTTCATGTGAGAGAGAAATTTTCTGTACGAGTTCAACAGTATGAGTTCAACAGCAGTGTACTTAAGCTGACAGTGGCTTTGGACCTGGGCAGTGTAATGGGTAGTCTGGACCTTGTTTAGACCTGGGCAGTGTAATGGGTAGTCTGCACTAGGGATGGCATGAAGTTGGAAATGTGGTTCTGTTTGTGGCATGCCTGGTTCGTGAACCACAAACTGTCACAAACTTTTAAGAGACAAATGAACCAGTTAGGTTTGTGAGGTTCATAGAGAGATAGAATGCCTCCTGGTGTGCTAGAGACATGAAACTCACCAGGGATTTCTGGCTGACTCTCCTCTACGTGCACTTCAAGTCTGGTGAGGAATCCCAAAAAAGTGCCCTCATCCTCCATGGTCTCCAGTGGAGGGGGGAAGCGAAGAAGAAAAAAAGCAGGGGCAATAGAAGCCAAGCAGAACAGAAGTCCCAGAGAATCTGTGCAGTAGAAACTGACAGTGGGGTGCTTTTTCAAAGTCCAGCAGGACTTTGAAACACATTTCTTTGAACACATTTCACTCATTTTTTTTCCAGTACTTCCCTGAAATTTCCAGTTTCTCTGTTGGGAAAAAATTAAAGAAAGGCCTTGGGGAAAAAAATGAAAAAACAAAATGCCACCAACAGCACCCCTCCTCCAATTTTTCTGTTTACTTCCAGGCCTTCACATCTCTAGACAAAACTAAAACCTGCATTTAATACAAATCACACACAAGGATATCTTTTCAAAACACATTCATTACTATTATGCATTGCTGAATCTTCCCACCAATTCCAAAAGTTTTAGGGTAATTGCTGTTTTGCTTAAAAATATACTAAACAAAACCATAATTGTCCTACAATGTATATCAAGAATTCTAAATATATCTCAGCAAAAAGAGCGTATGACATCATGGTCTACATGTTCATGTTCACACTAACTATAGATTTGAGGCATCTACTTCCCACTCTGAGATTTAAGTTAGTCCAGATGCAACTCGACATACCTCTGTTAAAGCTTCTGTCGAAACCAAACAATGTTTCCCAGCATTAAGGGGAAGGAAAGTATCAGACTACTTGTTGGCATTGGCAGTCAGGACACGCTCTCACATGCACACATTTAGAGATCACAATCTGTACATATTTTCTTCTATGTAATGTTTAAGCTTTGAGGATGGGTAAAAGCTTAAGATGATCCTATTAATCTGAAGAATGTAAGTAATAATTCCCTCTGTGGCTGAGCAATAAGGCAGACAAGGGATTAGTGGAGAGTGAAGGAGCTTTGTGGATCTTAATGAGAATAGCCTGGGGGAAAAAAAGAGAAAAGAAACAAACGTTGTTCACCTTCCATATATCTTTCAAATAACAACCGAGCCAAATAGCACTGTTGCTTATGCTGGGAAACAAATCAAGCATTAGAGGGAAAACACATGAGAAGAGGATTTACCTGGATTATTTGTACAAGGGACTTCCTACAGAACTCATCTATCACATCGCTATGTACTTTTAACCTACAGAATCTGTATTACATAGTGGAAAGCCCCTCGTCCCTGTGTATCCCTTGAAGATCCCTTTCTGAATTTTTTTTTCTTTGTAAGAAGATAAAGACAGTCTGCATATCACCAGGACACTCATGCCTTTGTTAATATTTCATCAACTTTGGAGAGCACTGATAGTTGGTTCTAGGTAAAAATCTACCTACATGCTTATCGCACCAATTTTCCAGAGATTGGAGGTTAAACTCCAAGGTGCCCAAATGGGACTCAGCCTAGATCTTCCAGTAGCAAGGCTCCAGTGTCTTATAATGCAGGCCACAGGATTAGCTGCAATATAAAAGACAGAAAAAATCTGGAGCTTGTGCAGCCAATAGCATCATCTGAGCTTCAGTCTCTGCTTTTACAACAGCTCAGTGCAATCAAGAGACTTCAGCTGTATACAACTCTAGCTTGCAGTCTACTTCCACAGGCTGAATAAATTTGTCAGCTGAGAACAGACCTATCTTGAGCTTGTCTTTCTTTAGTAGTTGAACTTTTCCTACTTTTGACTTCAGTTGATTTTGGACCTTTGGGCCTTCGTCTGAATCTACTTTGGCCTAGCCTCTTATCTTTGGATAAACAGACTGAGCCACCTCATGCATTGGCCAGAACCTTGCCAGTCCCCCTTCCATTAACCCATAGTGTTTCATTCTGTGTCACAGATGGAGAGTGAGTTTATGAAGGGATATTAAACACAATAGATACAGTCTACAGATATTACTGTGTTTTTTCAAGGAATATTCAATAAAGGACTTGAAGAAGAAGAACTGAATGCATGTTAAGTGCCATCAAATCACTTCCAACATATGGTGGACCTGTACATTAACATCATCCAAAACAGCCTATCATTAACTGCCTTGCTCAGGTCTTGCAAACTTTTATTCAGTCAATCCATGCCATGGTGGGTCTTCCTCTTTTCCTGCTGCCTTCAACTTTTCCTAGAATTACTGTCTTTCTCAATGACTCTTGTCTTCTCATAATACAACCAAAGTATGAAAGCTTAGTCATTTTAGCTTCTAGGAAGAGTTCAGGCTTGATTGGATCTAGAACACACTTATTTCTCTTTTTGGTTGTCCATGGTATTTCTAAAAATTTCCTTCAACTCCACATTTCGAATGAATTTTACTTTCATTCTTAATTACTCATCTATAATCTTGGTCACAGAAGGGACTAGAAGCAAGGAAGCAAAGACCACTATAGCTACCACATTGCTACAGGTGTCGTACAACACAGAGATGAATTTATTGGACCAGATGGTCCACTGCAGATTGAAACAGGATAAAAGAGTAGGTTTGTCAATGTTACATTTTCATACAGTCACACAGTGCATCACTACAAAGCTGGTGTTCTATTCTGAAATTTACAATTGCTAACATCTTCCAACTGTTCTTTCTGTTCATTTGCCAGCTTCTTTGAAGTACTGCACCATTGACTTGGGCAAGAGAGTTATTAAACCAATGGGACATCATGGAAGAAGCTGTTCCTTCATTTCCAGGGCCATTTGGCAGATGGACAGCATCAGATGGAGACTGCTGAGATTCCTGTTGTTATGTGTCAGCCTCTTCTCCTCTTAACACCGCATCCTTGTCCTGTAGCAGGTCTTCTGAATCTGGCACTATATAGTGCTATGGACAAGAAATTGTACAAACAGTAGTTGGCAGTTTTCATACTGGAACACTGTCTGAATAGCTATTTGGTAATAGTTCTAGTTCTTTTATTAAAATTACAGTGGAACAAAATGCAATAGATAACACAGAACCAGAAGCACAGTGCAGAGAGCGCTTATTGGGAACAGTTTTAATGTTGTTTAGAACTTGAACCTTGACCTAACATTGTATCTGTTATCCTTCCCTAGTGCCTTGCTGCACACTGTGAGAAATTAATTGCTTGTTAATAAGGTAAGTTGTGTTAAGTATGTTGTAACCTATCTATAAGCCAGGCCTTTGCAAAAGGCATGAGCCAAACGGCAAGAACATGAGGGCTCTTGGCCCATGGCTCTTTGTTTGGGGTAGACAGCTGGAATCCAGACATTACACATAATGACTGAAAAAGTTCCAGTACTATAGGAGGCATAAAGAAACATCAGTTTCTCACCTGCAACCCAGGATCAGTACTGAAGCAGAATAATACCTGTCGGTTAGCATTGATGTCAACCCACCAAGACTGTAGCACTGGAATTTTTTACTGCTATGTGGCTTCTCTCTGGATGGTAACATGCTAAATGTGAGTGGTTTCTTAGTGATGCTGGGGAGAACCTTTATCTGGGCAGGATGCTTGATGTATGCATTACTGCAGTGAGATGGAAGCTGGGAGACGTGGTGGCGGCAGTGTCAGAACTTGGAGGAACTTCAGACGAGTCCAATACTTGTTACAAGTTAGGATCTTTATTGAAGAACTACAGTACTAGAGCGACTAAATAACAGTAATGCCAACTCCTGGCAGTTGGTTACATTTTATGTCATCAGTAAAGCACAATAAAGCAATCATTCACACGGTTTCAAACAAGCATTTCTTCTTCCCAGACTCCGTTATCAGAAGGGAGGATGCCCCCCTGTTGTGAAGGCCAAATGGCCTGTCTTCAAAGGGCACCTGTGGATGTTAAGCAGAGACTATCTGTCGCCTGCCCTGTTGCCCTAAATATTTGGCATAGCACAGGGGCCAGGGTTAATTGCAGTGGTCAGGCACTTTATGTTATTACTAAGGTACAGCATGGAGTCGGTTTGGCTAAGGCACATAAAGCAAAAGTTACAAGTTCTGACATACTGCCCCCCCTAAGCTCTTCGGCTTGGGCTTGTGTGGGTACAGTAGGTGAAACCTTTTCAGTAGTTGCGGGGCAGATACATCGCTAGCTTTCACCCATTCATCACAGCTCGGGGGGAAGTATTTCCACCTGATAAGGTAGTACAGCACACCCCGTTGGACTTTGGAGTCCAGAATTTCCTGCACTTCATGGTGACTCTGACCCTTCACTAGTGTCGGAGGCGGCTCCGGGGGGCGAGGATGGAATGACGTAGCTCCAGGATCTTTGCGAAGAAGGCTGCAATGAAAAACAGGGTGGATCTTACTCAAGGAATTGGGTAGCTCTAACTCCACAGTCACCTTGTTGATAACCTTTTTTATTTTGAATGGACCCAGATACTTCAGAGCGAGTTTGCGACACCCCTGCGGGAGGGGCAGGTTCCTTGTGGACAGGAACACTGTCTCTCCCTCTTTCAATTCCCATTGGGGGGCATGCTTTTTGTACTCCTTTTTTGCCTCCTCCAGGTTTTCCTGAATCACCCTCCATCCCTCCCGTATTCCTTCCCACCATTGTTGGCATGAAGTGGGCTCCGGGGATCCGGATGGCAGAGGGAGATTAGGGAACGGTTTCCCTTCATAGCCATTGACTATTTGGAAAGGGGAGGTTTTGGTGGAACTATGAAGGCTGTTATTGTACCCATATTCTGCAAAGGGGAGTAGTTCCACCCAATTCGTTTGCTGGTAGTTGATATAGCATCGCAGGTACTGCTCGAGAAGCCCGTTCACTCTCTCCGTCTGTCCGTCCGTCTGCGGATGGTACGCGGAGCTAAGTCCCTGCTCAATTCCTGCTAATTTGCAAAACTCCCGCCAGAAGTTGGCAACGAACTGTGGCCCGCGGTCGCTAATGACCTTCTCTGGGAATGAGTGTAGGCGGACCACGTGATTAAAGAAAAGCTGGGCCAATTTCTTGGCTGTGGGGAGTTTCTTGCAGGGGATGAAGTGGGCTTGTTTAGAGAACGTGTCCACTACTACCAATATCACTGTCTTCCCTTGCGATGGAGGGAGCTCCACTATGAAGTCCATTGACACTACGGCCCATGGGCGGCTCGCTGTGGGGAGTGGAACCAAGTGGCCCGGTGGTTTTCCCCCCCTCCGTTTGGACATGATGCAAGTGGGGCAGGCGAGCACGAATTCAGAGACATCCCTTTTTAGCTTGGGCCACCAAAATTGTCGGGTGATTAAATTGAGGGTCTTAACATACCCGAAGTGGCCGGCTAGGCGGCTAGAGTGACTTCGCTCCAGGACCTCTTTTCTTAAGGACTTAGGCACGTAGATTTTCCCTTTGTGAAACCAAAGCCCTCCTTCCCCCTTTTTGAGCCCCTCTGGTCGTTCTGTTCCCTCTAATTCGGCTTCGGTGGCGAAGCGGTCCTTTTGTGGTAGGTCAGGGGCCCCGGACTACTTTCCTGAACGGGTGGTGACCCCCCCCCCCCGCGATGGCGGAGGGAGGGATGAGGGAATCGATCACTTCCTCCCTCTGGCTCTCGTGCTGAGGCATGTGCGATAGTGCGTCAGCCAAAAAGTTTTTTGTGCCGGGGATGTGTTTCAGTACGAAGTCGAATTTAGCAAAGAATCCCGCCCACCGGATTTGTTTTGCAGTCAGTTTGCGGCGGCCGGTGAGGGCCTCCAGGTTTTTATGATCGGTCCAAATTTCGAAAGGGACTCGGGCTCCCTCCAACCAGGATCTCCATGTTTTGAGAGCAAACATTACTGCAAAAGCTTCCTTGTCCCAGACCGACCAGTTCCTCTGTTCATTTGAGAATTTGTGTGAGATATAGGCACAGGGACGGAGTTCCCCCTCCTCGTTCCTCTGCATCAATATGGCTCCTACGGCGACGTCGGAGGCGTCGCATTGCACCACGAAGGGTTTTAATTCGTTGGGGTGAGCCAGTATTGGTTCAGAGGTGAAGAGTTGTTTGAGCTCTTTGAAAGCTCGGTGGCACTCCGGCGTCCATGTTAGGCGCGCACCGGGTTTTTTCGCCTCATCTCCTTTTCCCTTTGTTTTGAGGAGTTCTGTGAGGGGGAGCATTACCCGGGCAAACCCCTTAATGAATCCGCGGTAAAAATTTGCGAACCCGAGAAATGATTGTAGCTGCCGTCGGGTTCGAGGGGGTTCCCAGTCTAGAACCGCTTGAATTTTGGCGGGATCCATTGCTAGTCCCTCCCCAGACACTTTAAAGCCCAGGTAGTCTAGTTCTGTCTTATGGAACTCACACTTAGACAGTTTAGCATACAGTTTGTTTTTGCACAAGGTGGTCAACACTTTTCTCACCAGGGGCACATGCGACAGGCAGCTCTGTTCTGACAGGCAGTTCTGGGCACATGCAACAGGCAGACAGTTCTGACAGGCAGCTTCCAAATATGGCGAGTATTTGGTAAGGATGCTTGCCGCCTATTTAATCTGCATAGCATCCCAAGGCACAATGATGCAAGGACCCCTATTTCTTCCATGTCTTCATTAATTTTGCACAATACCAGAATGGTGAAGCACAAAACTGCTCACCTATTTGGGTTGTTACAGTATAAGAAAATTGATACGGCTTGTGTAACAGAGACATAGTTGGAAGAACATGATGTGATGTTTCCGTTCCAACTAACACCATCTGGTTATGCAGTCATCTACCAACTCCACACATGTGGCCAGGAAGAAGGAGTAACTATTATACCCTGTGAGTACTTCATCTTCCACAGACTCCCAGTGCAAACTATCACTGGCACTGACTGTATGCTCCTGAAGTTAAGGGACTAAGGACAGGTTAGTTATACTCCTTGTTTACCGGCTCTACCTTGCAGTAGGCTGAGGTGCTCTTCGATGTGGCCCTGGAAACAAGATGTTGTTCTCAGTGATTTCATTACTAATTCAGAGGATACTTTACTGGGGCTGGCCCAGCGTTGTATAACTTCTTTGACTGCTTTGGGCCTCTCTTAGATTGTGGTGGGCCCAACCCATGAAAGAGGCCACGTCTTGGATTTAGTTGTTTTTGCACTGAGCCTTTGAGAGAAGCACTGATATTATGATTGGAGGTTCAGCATGGCTGAATGTTGGAGGTTGGAGGTTCAGCAAGGCTGAATGTGATCACAAGACTCTGTGGGGAACAGAACCCAGGTTAAAGGGCCCCTCCACAAAGTCTCATGGATCTCACTCAATTCCAGAATGTTCTGATGAATTTTAGGATTTTAAACATATGTTCTGCTTGGAATGCCATAAAATGGGTAGGGGTGCACCCACTCATAAACAAACCTACCCTGGCCCTAGGAGAGTTGTATAACTACTGCCAAGTGTCAAATGTATGATTCTTGAGCAAGGTGATTGAATAAGTGATGGGGAAGTAATTTCAGGGATTCCTGAATGAAGTGTATTGTTTGGATCCATTCCAATCTGATTTCAGTTGTGATTATGGAACTGCAAAGGCCTTGGTCACCCTGGTGGGTGACATGCACTGGTAGATAGATGGGAGAGTATGACTCCTGGACTTCTTCATGGCTTTTGATACCATCAATCATGGTATCATTCTGGACTGACTTCCAGGGATGAAAATGAAACAACCATGCATCAAGGTCAAAGATTCCTTAATAACAAGCAATCATTACACTCCCGTTTGGAGGTGCAAAGTTATTTGGTCAAAGAAAGTGGTTCTCTCAGGAGGAGGGCTTGTAAAAATAATTTGATGATTACATTGTCATCTATAATTTGTGCTGTGTTATATGAAAGCTGAAACACAAAATGAGATATGCTCAAGTTGACTTAGCACAAGGGTGATTTGAGACAACTTTTTTTTTTTGCGCTTCTGATTGCAGAAGTGGAAATATTCCATAGGATCCAACCCAGGGTATTGGAAAATGAAGCCTTTTTTCTTGTACATTTCAATGTACATTTTATTCCATAGTACAATTTTGACTTTGAATTGAAATAAAGTTTAATCTACCTTGAAATATAGAACAGTGATGCTTTGGGGTGAAAGAGCACAGAGGTGCATATTGCAGACTTCAAACAAATGCTGTGGAGAGTAAAGCCATATCAAATCCACACAAAATTGGGTAGGTTAGCAAGCTTTTGATGTTGTGAAGTGCTTGACAAAACTGCATCAACTGAAAGATTATCTATTAAGATTTTGTGTTCAGCTTCACTATTTCATGACAAAATCCCACAGTTTCTTGTTGAGTGAATGCTATAGCTGTAAAGTATACTAAATCATCTATCTCTTCCTTCCCCTTCTTAATCACATCATAATATTCACCGGTCACCTTGTAAGTAACACAGATGCTGGTGGACATTATCCTTGTCTATAATGTGGAAGGCAGTGTTGATTCTGCTATTTTCAGGTTCACAAACTCTTCTTGAACTGAAAGCTTTGTAATGCGCAAGACACAGAACCTTTTCTGATGAAACGAATTTCTTACTTACAAACAGACTTGTGAAGATTCCTGGGTATCATATTATATCTGAATATTGAGGGCATCATCCACAGAGGATGAGCGTACTTTACACCTAGGAATTCATCTGGTTTGTAATATACTTTATTAATTTAATATGTATCCTGCTTTTTCTGTGCACAAAAAACTGATAAAATGTGAAAACAGCTATAAATAGCACAAAAATCATTAGCAATAATAAAATAATCAGACCCAAATCCGGTTTAAGAAACATTTTTAAAAACAAACTACAGGCCCATGCACAAAATAAACATAAACATCAGCCCAACAAAAATGTACACAATCCCCAGAAATGTGCTTCAGTAACAGCAGAACTCAGTCATTGGAAGTATTAGACTCCAAAGGCACACTGCCCTTGCTTGATCTCCTGAACTGATCTATGCACCTATGGCAAGCAACGGCCCAAAGAGGTGGGGGCTACCACTGAGAAAGCTGTAGGCCAGCTTGTACTACTTAAAAGGAGGGAATCTCCTGCAGAAGATGTGGGGCCAACTCAAGCTAATGAGGTCAATCTAGGAAAAGGCATTCCTTCAAATAGGTTGTGAAGGGCTTTAAAGGTTAAAACCAGTATCCTGAATTGCACCCAGAAATAGAGGCAGCCAGGACAGCCATAGTAAAACTTACGTAATATGCATATAGCTGCTATATTTTACATTTATGTCTATTTAGTACTAAATTAGAAAACTTTTTTTTCAAAACTCCTAAGAGTTTTGACATATGATATATAACTGAGCTGGCCTTTCCTTTGAAAGGGACTGAATCGCAACAATTTGTTTTTATGCCAGAGCTTTATTCTGTAGTTTTATTGGTTTTGATTTAATTTATTGCTATTGGGTCTTTGTACACAATGGGATTTAGTATTATTTTATTACCATTTTAAGATTTTCTTTAGTGGATGTTGAGTTATTTGATCTTTTGCTGTTTTTGCTTATTATGTTTTTATAATAATATTTGATATTTTATGACTATTGGTTTTGGGGTTTTTTAGATTTTAAAAATTGTAAAACATGAGTTCTCTGTAGAAGGATGGGGTAGCAATCAATCAAACAAACTTGGGATTGCTTCCTGCGGGGGTTGCATGTATAGCCCACTAGTACATGTACAGACACCAATAATGCCCCTCTCAAGACTGTTTTAGGATAATGGCATGTTTTAGCAAAATAGCATGTGAGGAAAGCTGATGTGCCTCTCATACCCCATATGCCAAGGGCTTGATCTGAATCAGGCTCTGGTGTGCTTGGAAGCTTAGTTCCCAGTAGCTGCCATGTTACTTCGAGAGGATCAGAAGAGCTGGAGCTGACTCATGGCAGAACACATCATCTAGTTTGGACCCTGGGAATAAAGCTTAAGACAAAGGTGTCAAACTCATTTGTTATGAGAGATGGATCTGACAAAAATGTCACTATGTTGGGCTGAGTCATGCGGGCCATGAAATGTAACACAATGTACTGGAGATATAAACTTTATACAGTAGGTGTGGAGATACCAGTGTTGGTAATGAGTCAGGAAACCTAGGTCTCAGTTCCATCCAGGAAGATTCAGTCCTGGAGAATGCAAAGAATAAATGGACATGACCATGCTTCCACATAAAAGCTTATATCTGGAATGAAACGTTGGTCTTGAAGTTGCCATCATGGAACTCCAACTTTGTTTTCTCCAGCTCTTTTTTTGAGCAGGAATGCACAGAAACCCAGTTCTGGCTGACTTGGTGTTCAGGTGCTGTGGCCTAATATGTAAATGAGTTCATGCTGGACTTTTTATACAAAAAAAGTCCTGTGTGAAACAATGGTAACAACAAGCCATGGTTTTCTCTTTCTCTCTTTCTTCCTCCTCCCTTCTTCCCCAAAAGGAAGCGGTGGGGGGTGGGGAGAGGCTGTTTCTACACTTGACAGAAGATCCTCTCTTGGGGAACATTTAAAATGTTTATCTACACTGCATACTGCCATCACTTCTGTCTTGCTTTGCATTATCTTAAGTCGTCTACACTAATTTCTTGAATTGGTACCGAAAGCGGTTTCACCCCAGAGTTGCTTCTCATCTTACAAGAGTGCTTTTGAACAGGAGTTTTCTGCAGGCGAATTCAATGCTCATAAAATCAGAATCAATCCTGAGTGCAGAAACAGCCAGAGAGACAGAGAGAGAGGCTTGAGGCAGGAAGCAAAGAGCCTGTGAGGCAACTGGGGAAAAAGCAAGCTACATTGTGGCTGCAGTAGCAGCCCTGGAAAGGAAGCTTCATGTTTGACGCCCCTGGCTTAAGAACTCTGCAGTGAGTTTCTGTACATTTGGAAGTATTAGGAGAATCTTTCAAAATTAAGTCATCAAGAGTTTTCCCTCTTGTAATTTGCAAATGGAGTGTTCAGCGTACATCCCTGGAAAGCCTTCCTTTGTCTGGAGAAGACAGGTGGCATGTTGTTGCTTTTCTTTGTGCTGTTGAATCCATGTCAGCATCTTTGGGAAAGCATTTCTGTTATTACTGTTTGTGACAGTTGTGTTTGCCATTTGTTTGGGCACCTCATTAGCATGATTACATGAACACTTTCCTGTGCTACATTGGCAAAAGGCTGCAATAAAGCTACAAAAACAACAAACAAACAAACCCCAACTAAGGAAGGTAAGCACACTAGATCCATGGTTTAAAATGCATCCAGAAAATGAAATACCCATATTTTAATAAGAATTACACAGGATATATCTTATTTTTAAAAAACATGACATACCTTATGAAGTGCTAGGGCTTAGACAGCCAGCATGACTATGAATATAATTAATCAATTACAAATGCTTGGCAGGGGGAGAGGAGGGGAGTGCAAGTTGGTCTTCTCCACCAATCAAGGAATCTTGGAATTGTATTACTCAAAATAGGCTAGATCCAGAGCAGCATTTATTCTTGCACAAGGACTTCTGTGATGGAGCCCCAAATTCCCTCCCCAATCCCATTCCTAGTGCGAAGTATATTGTAAATGAGCAAGAATCTCAAAGAGACTAGAAATGATGCTTTCGGGTGGCTAAAGGTGGGCGGGGGAGAGCAGAATCAGCCAATGGTATGCCAGAGTCACTCCTGTGTAGGCCACATCCAACTAATGAAAGATTTGCCACCACTGTTGGGCTTTTGTTTATTACTGATGATACTCAGCAATGCAGACAAATTGGTTTGAGCTACATAGTGGATTTTATTAAGCCACCCTATTGGTATTTATGCATTATAAACAGTGATTCTTACATTTGGACACAGTGAACCTCTGTACATAGTTCAAGTAAATAATGATTTGGTCTTGCTTTAGCATAACTAGGCTAAGATAGATATAGAAGAGCTCATTCTTGATATGGGCTTGAGATCAAACAAATCAAAAGATGACTGCAAGAGGGGGATTACTTTTGTGCTTGTATTTTAAGAGGCAATGACCTATTACTTTTCATGTCTGGAACACCACCTGTCTCTTCTTGCTTTCAGACACTTTATGAATAGGCCTAGTAACATTGCTATTGTCTAGTCATCTTTTTAAAAGGCTCCAGAGTGCCTGCCTCCTTGACTGAGAGGACGGTTTTCTTTGAACACAATTACTGAATTAGAATTATGCCTACCAGCTGAGCCATCAGGAAAGTGAATAGGAATGCTGTAACTTGGGACCACTACCACTGTGAGTCTAGAAAACAACTCAAAGAGTGACAGGGGAGGGCAGATTGTAAAGCAAATAATGGCTCCTTTGTTACTAACAAGCATTGCAGTATTTTACTGACTGTGAGTGAAAGTATGTTCTGAAATGCTTTCTGGCCCTATTAAAAACCAACTGAAATGGGTGTAGAATTAGAGGGAAGCATGCATCACCCTGGATCACTTTCTGTGCTCTTGCAATGGACAGCGTAATACTGAAAAGTGGAAATCTTACACTATAACACCAAATATACAGAAGTCAGAATATTTTTACATGCCAATAAAGGAGCCAAACTAATGTGTTCTCTGTCTGAAGGCATTTGCATCCAACAAATGTAGGCAACATGTATAATTGAATTACTCATGCTACTGCCTGATAAAAAAAAAAACACAGTCTTCCACATTTCCCCTTTGTTTTTGAAAGGCAGCTACAGCAGAAGTAATCTAGATAGGAAAAGCCAGGCTACATTTCTAAGTTCTGCATCTAATGGGGCCTTTCTTCTGTCTACTTGTGGCAGCAGTTCTAATCAAGAGAAACATTGCCTGAGAAGCTGCATGGAACCCAAGTGAAATTAAGCAGTCAATTAATCTTAGGTTATGGGTCCAACGGTGCAGCCTTCTGTCAACTTTATGAGCTTCTCGGTCTCAGCTAGTTCCAAGAAATGTTTCAGCAATTGGACAGATCAATCAATTGTCCACTTTCATTGATGATCAAATTATATCACCATTTACTACAGAAGTACCGAGCAACTAAATTGTGCATTCAGTGAAGGTTAATGGTTATTGAGAACATTTTTGATAAACTAAAGCTGGAACAGTTCATAGTTTACAGTGACTTGAGTATATTGGTTATGATTGCAGTGCAGACAACTTTATGGTGCAGTTTCGAATATCTAAAGGATTCTCATAAGAACATAAGAGAAGCCATGTTGGATCAGGCCAACGGCCCATCAAGTCCAACACTCTGTGTCACACAGTGGCAAGCTTGTATTGTGGTGAAAGATGTAGGTGTTAGGTGCACTGTAAGTAAACTATAGTATTCTGCAAAGATTTTTTTCCTCAGAAAGCTAGGAAAGTTAGAACATGGAGAAGATGCCAGAGTCAAAGACCAACAGAGCAATTCCTAAGCATTACTCCAGTATCATTGATTTAATGGCACCAGCTGAAGGAATTCTGCATAGGAGTGCACTTAACAGTAAATTAAGATGAGTTACAGGATTTGTTGACATACCAGATGGATTAACAATAGGAGATATAGGTATAAGAATAAAAATGTAAACTAGCAAAATATGTGTTCTTATATAGAGAGATATAGATTCTTGTGTTTCAGAAACAGTTACTCAAGAGACTCATATGAATCTGTCCTTTTTCTTTTTCCAGTAAGTCATTAGATACTTAAGTGAAGTTGCTCTTGCCAGTTTTCCTTTTCATTAAATATTCATATTTACTAATGGATATTGTCTTGGCAAATTGGCCAAATTGAGCAATTTATGAATTTATGTCTCACAAAAAATTGTTTTCCAAATTCCCAATGAGCCAAAGTAATACTTAAATCATTAACACTTCATTGATTTTATAATTAAAAAGCCTGAGAATAAATATAGCAGGCTTTCTAAATGTTATAATAGCTGGATTTCATTCCTCTAGAGACTCAGAGCTGCTGTCCATCTCTGCTGTGACTGCTATGATACTTCTGTCAAATTTGGCCTTAATATGTAGTCATGGAACCACTGGTTAGCACTGAAACTCAGAGAATGTCTACTATCATAGTTGCCGGGCAGGTCCAGCATATTCTGCATATACACCATTATATCCAGGTACTTAATGCTGCCTCTCCAGCGCTACCACCCTAGATACTAGCCCAAAACCAGAGTGATCTGTGGTCACTTTTGCTGGCCAGGGTGGGACACACCAGCTGACTGGCCTCACAGAAACATGGCTGCTGAGTGGCTTGCTCAAGTGCTTGTATTTTGACAACCAGCTCTGATATAATGGGCTCTTCTTCATCTGTGGAAAGCTGAACAGATGCTCTTTTGGGGGGTGGCCTCCACTTGACCAGTCCCCACTTTTTGTGTCGACTTTGACTCCGTGACATAAAAGAGAAAAACAACGTTAATCATTATTACAGCTATTATTGTGTTGTTAATAATATTGTTTGTTATATATTATTATTTGATGTTGACAATGCTGATTCCAAAAAGCGAGAAATGGCTACAAGATGCAATTAAGTAATGAATTAACATTAATTAACAGATTTACCTTAAATCCTAAAAGCAAAAATTTGTCCAAGGCAATCGAGTTGTGAACATGAAGAATTGCGACCTGAGATTAGCTATGATTGAATCTTAATTATTAATTAGCCATCTATTTAACAAAACAGTAAGCTGTTAAGGCAGACAAGGCAAGAAGGCACAGCCTCAGCATCTCTCTCCCTAAAAGCATGTGGTAAATGCCTGTGTGGAAGGAACTGAGATGCTTTATTAGACTCCAGCTCCTCCTGTAATTGGCTGAGAAGTACCTTTCCCAGCCAGTCTGCATCTATCTCATTTGAAACTAGGGAAGGGGATAGGACAACAGGTTCCACAATGATATTGCCATGAATGCATATTTTCCCTCTCACATAGAAAACTGAGCATATCAACACTGCCTTGCCAACAATGGAGTTCAGGGGATTGCCTTACAGCGGTTTTCCTTCTTTCTCCGAGGTTGGAGACAGAGGGTGGCGCTTGGCAAGCAGATCTCCATGCGGTGCCCACTAGAATGTGGTGTACATCAGGGAGCTATTCTCTCGCCAATGATGCTTAACATCTATATGTGCCCCCTTGCCCAGATTGCCCAAGGTTTTGGGCTGGGCTGTCAGCAATATGTGGATGACACTCAGCTCTATCTGTTGATGGATGGCCACCCAGACTCCGCCCTGGGCCATCTGACCTTGGCCTTAGAAGCTGTGGTGGGCTGGTTGAGGTAAAGTTGACTGAAGTTTAATCCAGCTAAGACGGAGGTTCTGTACCTAGGCTGGGGGGATTAGGGTCAGGCATTCAGCTCCCAACCCTGGATGGTGCATCTCTTATGCTGGCTCAGAAGGTAAAGAGTCTGGGAGTGACACTAGATGCCTCACTTTCAATGGAGGCACAGATCACAGCAGTTGCTCAGTCTGACTTTTATCATCTTCAGAGGCCAGGCAGCTAGCGGCCTACCTATCCCCTCAGGACCTAGCTACAGTGATCCATGTGACAGTCACTTCCAGGCTGGATTATTGTAACTCACTCTACATAGGCTTATGCTTGAGACTGACTAATGAAAGAAAGATATCCAGTGTCACTCCTAAGTTCTTGATGGTTGGTGCTGGTGTTAGTAGCACCCCATCAAGAGTCAGCAGTCTATGCCCCAACTCCAACCCTGCTCCCCCCAGCCACAAGACTTCTGTCTCTGATGGCTTCAACTTCAGCCTGCTCTTCCTTAGCCAGCACACCATGGCCTCCAAACCTTGGCCAGAGATGACAGGACTGTGAAGGCCAGAGCAGTTGCCCATCAGCAAATATAGCTGAATGTAATCTGCATATTGATGGCATCCCAGCCCAAAGCTCTGTACCAGCTGGGCAAAGGGGCACATGAAGATGTTGAACAACATTGGGGACAGGAGTGCCCCTTGTGGTACCTCACACAGCAGGGCATATATAGTGGACACATCCTCCTCTTGTGCCACTCTCTGTCCCCAACCATGGAGCGAGGAGGAAAGCCATTACAAGGCCACCCCGGATACCCATGTTGGCAAGGCGGTGAGTCAACCATACATAGTCGACTGTGTCAAACACTGCTGTAAGACCTAACAATAACAGCAGCACTGACCCGCCTCAATCCAGCTGCATTTGGAGGTCTTACTAAAGCATCCAGAACAGTCTCAGTCCCATGGCCAGGGTGGAAACCAGACCAGAACAAGTCTAGTGCTGATCAGTGTTCCCTGTAAGCTAGTTAGCGTGAGCTAGCTCACAGATTTTAGCCTTCAGCTCACACATTTTTGTCTTAGCTCAGGAAGGATGACCCCAGAGCACAATATTTTATGCAGTAGCTCACAACTTTGCCAGTAGCTCACAAAGTAGAATTTTTGGCTTTTTAAAGAGCAGTATAACCTCTACTTCCTTAAAACCCTCTGGAAACACCCCTGTCTCCAAGGACAGGTTGATAGTGATCATTACGTTGTGTGTAGAAAAACTTCCTTTTGTCTGTTCTGAGTCTCCCACCCTTAAGTTTCAGTTGATGACCTAGGGTTCTGGTATTATGGGAGAGGAAGAAAGGCTTCTCCCTGCCATGCCATCCATAATTTTATAAACTCTTCAGTTCCCCTTTCTCACTTTTTTCTAGGATAAACAGTCCTAAGAGTTTTAACCAATCCTCATTGGCAACTGCTCTGGCCTTCTCATATTTCTGGTTGCTCTTTTCTGGGAAAGAATATGTAGGTGTATAGCTACTGCAACAATCCAGATCACAGATCAATTACTTTAAAGCCTCAGCAAATGCAAGAAGGCCTTTTTAATATTGCTAATAGCCATGCTCCACCAGCCATGCTAGTTCAACTCATTTCCTGCTTGGAAGCAGGGAGCTGATAGTTCAGTGAGTGTACCTGAGTTAATTTGGATGTATCCTTTGGCATAATTAGCCTGTTTTCCTGCACAATTGGACTTTTTTTTGTTGCCACCCCCCATCTAACCCTGCCTTCAGTTTTCAAAGGGGCATAAAGTAATATTACACAAAATCAGAATAATTTTTGATTGAATTTATTACTTGGTGTCTGTTTATGCATACCACTAATCTTACTTCCGGGCTCCATCATCTTGGCTTCAGAGCTGCTTGCAGATCTTCTCTGTGGCAGCTCTGAGTGTGGCTGTTGGCAGGGGGGGGGGGCTGTCACAGAAGTGATGCCCCCATAGAAAAAGCCCGGAGAGGAGAAAGTAGAGAAAGAAGTACTTTTCTCCTTTCTCACAATACAAGAACTAATGGGCATTCGATGAAATTGCTGAGCAGACAGGTTAAAACCGATAAAAGGAAGTACTTCTTCACCCAAAGGGTGATTAACATGTGGAATTCACTGCCACAGGAGGTGGTGGCGGCCACAAGCATAGCCACCTTCAAGAGGGGTTTAGATAAAAATATGGAGCACAGGTCCATCAGTGGCTATTAGCCACAGTGTGTGTGTATGTATAAAAATTTTTTGCCCCTGTGTGACACAGAGTGTTGGACTGGATGGGCCATTGGCCTGATCCAACATGGCTTCTCTTATGTTATGCTTTTTCTTAAGCATGGATTTTTTACGGGGAGAGAGGGGCTCAGCGACAGCTGTCCTTGTGTTCCCTGTATGTCACGAAGCTCCGTGACCATGAAAGCTGATATGTCAGCAGAAAAAGAAGAACGCCCAACCTCTTTCTTGCTTTCGTTTCCTCTGGTACGTCTTTGAAGTAGCATTTCTCTACTCCTAAAGCGATGATTCTACTTAACAAGTAGGTGTTTTTCTATTTCTACTCCCTGATGGGTCATTCTACACAACAACAAGAGACTAGCTCAAGAGAAGAACAAGAGGCCTCGGAATGCCATGAGCAGTCTTAACTATTTAAATTGGATTGAATACGTTTACTAAAATCGACCCGGATTACAATTGGACATATACTAAAGAGATTATTTAGTGGTCGAAATACGATCTGAACACAAAGAAGATATATATCTTAGAGAGATCTCTCTCTATCGCCTGACTGTATTTGAAAGAATGGCATTTAAAGCTTTAGATGGAGCTGTCATGGAATGTGGATTAGCAGGAGCTTGAAGCTACTTTACAAGCTGATCTGGGTTTTGTTATCAGAGAAAAATGGAATTGCTTAGCGAAATGTCTCATGGAAAAGATATCTGTTCAAATCTTGTTTCTCTGAAATAAGATCTTATCTCATTTATGCAGCTCCTTAAAGACCCAATGAGTGGTTTTATGCTGACAGCTAATGAAATTGCAAATCTACAGGGGCTGAATGCTAAAGAGAGTGTACTGACGGTTCTGAAATTGGAAGGGGAAAGTGATGCGATTCAAAATAAACAAAGGAAAATCAAGATGGTCTCCTGTGTCGCAGTTTTAAAACCAGACCGGAAAGCAAGATCCAGTGGAATTAGGCTGAGAGGGAAAAATGGTGTTGAATTCTTCCTCCCGTGGGCAGGCCATGTTGAGAAGAGAAAAGTTGCACTCCAATCAACGAATCAAGATATGGAAAGCTTTTCGGAAAAAGGATTTTGGATTTTTTTCTTTTATTTTTGTGAATGGCTGGACATGGAACTCTGACTAAGAAGTGGTATATGATTTTAAAAGGCAACTGTGATTAAATGGGCTGCCTCAGATGTAATATGGGTACAGAAATGAAAGGAACTTAAAAGTTTTTAACCTTTGGGAAGAAGGATTCTGGAATTTGGGTTGTGGATAAATAAACATGTAACCATTAATAATGAACATATGTTTGATTTTAAAAGAACAAGGGAGATTTTGAAGAAGTAGAGAGTTGGTAAAATTGTAATTAAATATATATGTCATTTGGGATTAATGTTAATGAGTGCAGATAACATATTTCTCTATATAATAGATGGATTTACAGTATGCCTTCTTAGTGAAATTGCTTATAATGCTATAAGAGTTGGATTAAGGGATGAAAAGGCAGATAGCATAATTACTGTGTAATCTGCTAGGTTTGGTAACTTGGCAGATTTGTTTTTAATATCTTATTTGGAGAAATGTTATAGACTGAGGTAGACAATTTATTTAGCTGTATCTTATGAAATTTACTAAGGATAAAGAAATGATACCTATTTGCTTGTTTTAATAAGGATCTTGTTAAACCAATAATCTAATTTGTGCTTATAATAGGCTTAAGGTAAATTAGATAACATTTGGCATTGAGAGAGATTTGAAAAAAAATGTTCTTTGTAATTTGTTATACCTATTTGTGTTTAAGAATAAATATTTAGATCCACATTGCTATTACTAGTTTATTAAAAGAAGTTTTTATGTTTTTTCTTTCCTGGCAATGGAGAAAGGAAGGTAAAATTTATGGAGATTTTTATACTTGTAGGTAGAATGATTTGAATATTTTATTAGGAGGTAGAATTATAATTGATATATTTGTACTGGTTTCTGTTTTCCTCACTCTGTTAATGCCCCCTTTCCCCCTTTTTTGCCCTCTTTTTATGTATTCTCTGCATTGCTTCTTTCTTTTGTAGTTTAAAACAATAAAAATTATAAAATGTTGAATCCCACTAATCTTGCCATCAGACACTTCTCATGTAGACACTGCTGACTGTTCAATTACTTAGGGACACATCTGTCTGCACAAGCACAAAGAGAGGGCCAACAGCAAACAATCCCATCATTTATACAAGTTGGTCAAATCACAGAGCCATCTCAACGCAAGTTATACCATTCTAAAGCAATGGGGTGTAATTCTACCTAGGATGCAACTAATGACCCAAATGTCCATGATCCCAGGGGAGTCTTTTTTTTCTACAGTAAATGAAATGAATTAGTTCTTGAACTAAACAAAAACAGCTGCAAGCTGTGTGGGGACAAATCTGATGGGCATGGTATTGTGCTCATGATGAACTTCTCCATAGAACACAGAGGCAATCAGATCAGGAGATTGCCTCATGTGTAATCGAGCAAATTCGAACAACATATATTTTCCTGATGAGCATGTTTGCTGTGAAGTTCCCAGCATGCCTAAATGTTAGGCTATGAATGCAAGATCATTCTTTCCCCCCATAATCATTTGGAACTAATGGACTGTGTATGGTTTCCTTCTCACATCATGTTTCTAGTAGACTTTTTTTTGTTGCCCTCTCACATCTTAAAGAACAAACTCACTTAAAAGGTGGACAGAGCTAAAGCAGAATCAAAGACTGGTTTTATTTCCCTGGATTTTGTTCTTTTGTGTAATGATAGCTTTCTGTCCTGAAGACATTGGTGTAGTAGTCTTTTGGTTCAACTGCTAGAAAAATACATTCAGCAGCTATAAACTTAAGCAGAGCTAGCAGACTAGCCACTATAATCTGCCACTATTTAAAGAACACAGATATATTTGTATCAAAGGCAAAACCTGTAAAAATCCCACAATATGACAACTGGATGTCATGGGTTTTAAAAGAAATTGGCAGCATCTGCTATTCAGAGATAATGTGCAATGTATGTCTAACTGATAAGGAAGCTATTTTAGCCACAAATATTGCAGAAATGTCAGTCTGACATATCAGCATGCTATTTAAAAGTGATCAGACATGGCAAGCCTTCCATCAAAGAACAAAACAAAATGTCCATAACTGATATGGCAATTCTTCCCTTTGCTTACAAAATGGAATCAGTATGATCATACTGTAATCTTTTTGTTTTGCTGTGTTCTGATAGTTTTCTTAGCTCCCCGAATTAGTTCCCTGGTCAACATTGATATTGTTTTTTCCAACATGAGTGTGATGTGTAAGGATGGCATTTTGCCGTACTGTCAGTAGCCATAGAGGCAACACTCTGATGTGACACAAGAATCAGTGAAATTTGAACTAATTAGTCCTGTGATTCATAGGGTCATGACATGCAAGGATATGAACTGAGTAGATTGGGACCATTGAACACAGCCATCCGGCAACTCCCAAACTGCAGAAAATGTGGCACT
Organism: Heteronotia binoei; assembly: GCF_032191835.1. Taxonomy (NCBI): domain Eukaryota; kingdom Metazoa; phylum Chordata; class Lepidosauria; order Squamata; family Gekkonidae; genus Heteronotia; species Heteronotia binoei. The sequence goes on along the minus strand of NC_083227.1, from coordinate 144,230,505 downwards.
GAGCAATGTGTAGCTATATGCCCCATGGATATAAGGCACAAATTGCTTGAAAAAGGGGAAAAGTTCCACTAAACACCACCAGGTCTTATAAAAATGGACAGATAGGGTGAAACTATAAGAACATTTTCTAGTAGTAAGTTTGAACCAATCATCTGAATAGATCCACTAGGATTGCTTCTGGTATGATACAGATGAAACTCTACACTATTGTGTGTATGTAGAAAGCCTTAAGTTGCAACTGACTTACCAGAGGGTTTACAAGGCAAGTGATGAAGCTCAGGTGGTTTGCCTGCATCTTCCTTGGCAAAGTTTTCTGTGGTGGTCTCCCATCCAAGTACCAACCCTTCTTAGCTTCCAAGAGCTGATAAGATTGGGCTATACTATACAGTCCACATCTTTTCTACACTATTAACAAACATTAAAGGTTCATATGACCATTCATGGCACTCCATAGAGCATAATCAATAATTGAACAACAGGAAGAAGGTAGTTTCAGAGGGGCACCATGTTGGTCTGCAGTAGAACAGCTAGATTCAAGTCCCATAGCACCTTAGAGACCAATAAATCTTGGGGGTATAAGCTTCTGAGAGAGTAGTATCTGACAAAAGGAGTGTTGATGCTCAACAACTTATACCCTGAAATTTTATTGGTTTCTAAGGTGCTACAGGAATCTAGGAAGAAGGTAGAGAACTAAGTTATAACCAACACAAAATGTGTTTTTAAATCTGAAAGTAAACAAGTAGAAAAGTGATTTCAATAGGATATATTTTCCAGTAAATAAGCACAAAATGGCGGTCCAAATGAAAACAACAACTTTTCTTAAATAAGTAAAACATTATAACACTAAATAAGATGTATCACCTATAGATGAAAGTGAGAGCTTCACTGAAATTCATAAACTCTAGCTTATGTTTTTGTAAATGTGTTAAATAGGAAGGTTGATAAAATATAGGGTGCTTCTTACTTTCAACAAAAGAATAATTATTGTTGGTTACTTCTTCGTATTTCTCTCCCTCCACCCCGTCATGACATTCTTAAGCCTGCAGATTGGCTTTAGTGTGCTTGCCAAGTGGATGGATCAATTCTCTAATCACAACCTTTAAAAATAAAATACAGCCCTGATGGTTGAGCGGCAGGAGCTCAGCACAGTTTTTGCCAACAGCTTGTGGAAAGTGGGTGTTTTGCAGCGAGATATTAGTGGAGATCCAGGGGCTGCTATTTGAAAATGCTCAGAATAGGTGGCTAATGAACAGTCATTGTTCTGAGGCTTTTTATAGATTGGTGCAGCTGGAAAAAAAAATGTGCCAGGCTGGGATGGGCATGGGGGAGAATTGTCTGTTGGATCTGTTTTTATCTTCTAATAATTCACAGACATCCACAGTAATGGTCTTAAGGAAGCAGTCTAGAAGCTGATATTGTGCTACATAGCAAATGTCTTAATAGGACAGGCTGTCTTAATTGGACAGAAGTTCAATGGGATGTGTACAACCATGCAGTTCTTTCAGAGAAAAGCCATTTCTTTATGTAGAAGAAGAGGTGATGGTTTCTGCCAGTCCCTCCATTTAAACTCACACTTTGACGCCTATGCTGTTACTGAAGATCCACTGACTCCCAGATACAAAATTTGGAATGCACTCTTTGGGAGGGGCTTAGTGGGTAGCAGCTGTAGGGAAAAACTGGAAAACCCCACTTTTGAAGCCTGCAGATGGTTGGAAGCGCAGCAGTGTAGTTTGTTTGGTACAAAATCTATTAGAAACATGCTTTTGTACCCACAATTGTGTGTGAGTGGAAGTTTCAATGCTCTAGTAAGAGGATTGATATTAGAGCTATTGTGACCAAATCAATACTTACTGAAGGCAGAGATTGCAATGTCTCCCTCCTTCTCCAAAGGAAAGGTACCAGGCAGGATTGTCTGATGCCAGGGTCTCATGGACTTGTTTGGTTTTCAGTTGTCCCTGGGGAATTTTGAGAGGCTGGAGAGTGACTCCGTAAAAGCTCTTTAACAACATGGAATTGAACCTCTGACACAGGGTGGCGGGTATAACATGGTTATATAAAATGGTTGCCATAGGAGGCGAAGCCACATACAAAATGACTGCAATAGGAGGTGAAGCCAACCACAAAATGCCAGGATGTGAGGCTATGCATAACTCTTACAGTAACACCTCAGCGTATCAGGCAGTAGCTCTGCTTAACATGCCTTTTAAAATGTGCATATTGTTTAAAGACTATTTCCATTGCATGCACAGTGCTTACCTTCAGTCACACAGTGAGGATCCTTCTGCTGTGGTGGCAGCTGTTGCCCAAAGCAACTTTAAAAAAAAAAAAAAAAAAGCTTCAGCCAGTCAGACCTCCAGTGGCCAATCAGAAGTCCTGCCGGACAAAATCTGGCCTCACCCACTTTCACATGCTGAGAAAGGTTTCACTTCCGCCAAGAAAGATATTGGCAGATGCTATGGTGCCTGTGGGCACTGGTCACCATGCTGGGGACCCCCTGGGTTACAGGGAGCTATCGACAGAGTTTGTTATTGGTACTCTCTCCCTCACTTGAGAAAGGCTGCAGCCTCTTGGTTTATCAGGGATTTGGGGGGGGGGGTCTAAGGAGGTTGGGGAGAAGGCTGGATTATTATTGGTGGAAACTTTGTGCAAAATCAGATAGAATGTGCTATAGAGTCCTGTGTGAGGGTGGTTGGTGGCAAAAAAGGATTTCTTTGCTGCTGCCATTGCATCAGCTGAATGTGGTTCAGGGTCAAATGTCATTAAGGCCTGAAATTCTTGGTGGCAATTTGAATGTTATCTATGATTATTCAGCTTGATTCTTTGTCTCATTCAGTTCAATTTAAATACCAGTTTGAGGGCAAATCCTGTGCTGAGCATATTGGTGACGATCTCTTATCAGAGTTCCATGGATAGTTTCAGTCTCTGTGAAGGTTGGGTTTAAATTACATTCAAAAAGAGGTAATGTGATTTGAAGTTTGACCGGTGTGGTCCAACCTTCACCCAACAATCTGACCTAAAGTGGCTTCTAAATGCAATTATTTCAGATAAGACAGTATTTGAAAATATACTACAGTATCTTTTTATTGTTTTTTTTTAATAGGAGAAGGGGGAAGAGGAAAAACTAGTAACACAGAGAATCTGTGGGGCTCATAATGATTCAGTTGTCATCTTCTGGGGGCAGAATACAGAAATCAGCCAAGCTTTTAAAACTCTTGAGGTGAATCTTTGACTTTTCACAACCTTAGGATTTCATAGTATAAGTGTGTACTACTTGAGGAAATTCCAATACCATAGCCAGCTTTAACCTGAAACTCTGTAGTCTCCTCTTTAAAGTATTCACTAAAATTAACCCTTTTCTCAAAGCCAGGCTCTGAGACAACAATCTTTCAAAGAAGAACCCTCCAATCTTATTCTCTAAAGGTTCAATCCCCATCTCTTTAACCATTCAATATATTTGTCTGCTTTTTAAAATCCAGGCTCTGAGACCTCCAAAGTCTCCTGACAGTACAAACCCAGGAGTACAAACCCTATCTGACGCAAACTGACAGTTTTACCACTTTTCTTCTCACTTTTCCCATCTGGTTCCTTCAGCATTCTGTGGGTCCTGATTGGCAGTTAGCTGCTCTGTGCACTCACTAAATGGGCCTACGGGAGTTTGGAGATTGACTGAAAGGCACAGGATCTTTGCCTATCTGTCATAGTCTTCCTGATTGATGTTGACAAAAATTTGGGGATTGTGAAGTACATTTTAATAAATTGGATCCTTGCCCATCCTGACAATCAAAATCATGTCAGGATAGAATGATACCTCCCTTGAGGAGTCCCTTGTACAATATGTCCCTTGGGTTCTGTAAGGGAAGATCTTGTCTCACTAACCTGTTAGAGTTCTTTGAGGGGGTGAATAAACATGTGGACAAAGGGGACCCAATAGACATTATTTACCTTGACTTCCAGAAAGCTTTTGATAAAGTTCCTCATCAAAGGCTCCTTAGTAAGCTTGAGAGTCATGGGCTGATTCTGCACAGTCTCTTGCCCCGGAGCATGCTGACAAAGTATTTCGGAGTTTGGAAAAAGTTCCGCACATGTTGATCCGGAACAGGGGTTTGATACAGTTTCTGCAAAGCTTATTGCGGGATTTCTGAACTCCTCTTTTTACAGGTGTTTCCATTTTGATTTGGCTGTTGACGGTGTGAGCAGAACTCTTCCATTCAGGTCTATTTTCCCCGTCCCTGTCCTGGTGATCATGCCCTCCATCCCTCCTCCTTTTCTGACGTGCCTACTGTGACTCAACCCTTTTTTTAAAAAAACAACATTCCTCATTTGTGTAACTACCCGGCCCATAGCCAGAAAATTTTTGTCGTCGTCGTCATCATCATCATCATCACCACCATCATCATTTTATTTATATCCCGCCCTCCCCACCAAAGCAGGCTCAGGGTGGCTAACAACATGAATCAATACATTAAATTATACAGTGATATTTAAAACAAAAGTATTTAACAATTGATTAAAATTCTAAAATTCTAGCATTAATAAATTAATAAAATTAGTATGCTGGTGCTATTACAATGGATGGTAAGTTTACTTTGCAGTTTCTCTGTTTAGTCGGTGAAGGCCATCCGGAAAAGGATGGTCTTGCAGGCCCTGCGGAACTGTTCAAAATCCCTCAGGGCCCGCATATCTTCTGGAAGCTGGTTCCATAGCTGTGGAGCCGCAACAAAGAAGGCCCGAGTACGGGTACTCTGTAGTTTTACCTCTTTCAGCTTGGGGATAGTCAGTAGGTTCTTCCCTGCTGACCTCAGTGCTCTCTGGGGTTCATATGGGGAGAGACGGTCCCTAAGGTAGGCAGGTCCTTGGCCATTTAGAGCTTTAAAGATAATAACTAGCGCTTTGTAACGAATCTGGTATATAACTGGCAGCCAGTGCAGTTCACGCAGCCCCGGCTGTATGTGCTCCCCCTTTGGGAGCCCTAGCAACAGACTAGGAGCCGTGTTCTGCACCAGCTGCAGCTTCCGGGTTTGGCACAAAGGCAGCCCCATGTAGAGGGCATTACAGTAATCTAGTCTTGAGGTGACTGTTGCATGAATCACTGTTGCCAGATCCTGACGCTCTAGGAAGGGAGCCAACTGCCTTGCCCGCCTCAGATGAAAAAAGGCTGACTTGGCAGTGGCTGCTATCTGGGCCTCCATTGATAATGAAGGCTCCACTAGAACTCCCAGGCTCTTGACCCGGCACACCGCTTTTAGCGGTGCCCCATCAAAAACCGGGAGAGGTATTTCCCTTCCCAGAGTGCCCCGACCCAGGCAAAGGACTTCTGTCTTCGCTGGATTCAGTTTCAGCCCACTCAGCCTTAACCAGGTTGCCATGGCCTGCAGTGCCAGGTCCAGATTCTCTGGGATGCAGCCAGGCCGGCCATCCATTAGCAGATAGAGCTGGGTGTCATCCGCATACTGGTGACACCCAAGCCCATACGTCCGGGCAATCTGGGCAAGGGGGCGCATATAGATATTAAATAGTGTCGGTGAGAGAACTGCTCCCTGAGGCACTCCACAATGTAGTGTGCGCCTCTGAGACAGCTCACCCCTGATTGCCACCCTTTGTCCCTGATTCTCGAGGAAGGAGGAGAGCCATTGTAAAGCCAACCCCCTAACCCCAACATCGGCGAGGCGGCGGGTCAGTAGCCGATGGTCGATGGCCCCATTTGCACAGAGGAGCACTTCGCACAAACTCCACGAGTTTCACTCCTTTCCCTTCCCTCCCCCCCCACTGACATCACCTGCCTGCTTCCTCCTTTGCTGGCCCACCGCTACTGACACCCACCCCTCCTTTCCCTTCCCTTTGCACCCCTCCAGCACGCCACCCACCTGCCTGCTGCTGTGGCCTGTGCCTCCTTCACTGGCTCACTGCTGCTACTGCCACCTGCCCCTCCTTTCCCATCCTTTCCCTTCACCTTCCCCCACCACACAATGACAGTATGCGGCGCTTGGGCCCTGCCGTGATCATGCAGGGGGAGGCAAAGGGAAGGGATGGGAAAGGAGGGGTGGGTGGTGGTAGTGGCGGCAAGCCAGCTTAGGAGGCACAGGCCGCCATAGCGGGTGAGCAGGTGGTGCGCTGGGGGTGTGTGCAAAGAGAAGGTGTAGGTGGTGGCGGCAGGCCGGCAGAGGGGGCACTAAACAGAGGGGCTGTACAGGGAGAAGGAGAGGGTTAATAGAGGGTCTGTGCCCCCTGCCCCCCCCCGGCTACAGGTCTGGTAACAACGTAATTTCGCTCAATGCAACTGCAAAAAACTGCTGTGCCATGGGTATAAACAACACATGGCCATGCACGAACACACACACAACACACTGTTTCATTTTTTCAAATATGTAGGCAATTTGTCTCCCCAAACAGAGTTGAATAAATAAATTAAAAAGGAGGGTGGTGGTGGCGGCAACAAGGGCGGTGATGGCAGCGAGGGCAGCTGTGAGAGTGGGGGCAGTGAGAGTAGTTGAAGAGCAGAGCCATGAGAAAGGGGGGGAGAGTGGGGTGGCAAGAGCAGCTGTGGCTGTGGGGAGAGCGGGGTGGTGACAGCGGCAGTGGCAATAGTGAAACCTCAAGAGTGATGGAGAGAGTGTAGCGGTGAGAGTGGGGGCAGCAAGTGTAGTTGTGGTGGGAGGAGTGGGGCCACGAGAGTGCTGGGGAGAGCAGAGTGGGGAGAGCAGCTGCGGCAGCAGGGAGAGTGGGGAGGGGCGAGAGTGCTGGGGAAAGCGGGGTGGCTAGAGCGGTGGCAGCAGCCAGAGCAGGGCAGTAAAAGGAGGGGCCATACAGGTGGAAGCAGGGTTTGGGTGGAGCAGCCTGCCCCCCCCCCAGCCTGGGAAAGGGGCAGCTGGGCTGCTCTGCCTCGCTCCAACACTGTCTCCTCTGCAAGAAGCCAGTCTCGGAGGAGAGCTCACATTGGCACGCCATCCAGCCATTCTTAGCTTCCCACATCTGCAACTTGGGAAGCTGAGAGCAGCAGGGTGGGTTGGGGAGTGTCCAGCGGCACCCTGTAGGCTTGTGGTGAGGAAGGACAGTAGCACAGGTGAGAAGGGGGGAAGCTCCCATCTCTCTCGCCCCCATCTCTCTGCTCTTTCTCCTTCCCGCACTCTCTGCAAGAGAAACCTTCTCCCCCCCACTCTTTTTAGCATAATGTTCAATGGAGAGCAGCATTCCCCATGGACTTTATTATCTTCTATTTCTACAGGTACTACAATCGCTCTCTGAAGTCAGTTTACTGCCACACTGCCATTTGCTGGCATGCTGCAATAGCAAGTTTGGGGCACATGGCGATTCTCAAACCTTATTGAAAACAAAGATTTTCAAGCACTGGCGGCAACACAGGCAGCCAATCAGCATGCTGGTTTAAAGCAAGCACATAAAACGCAGCCTGTAAGGATGTTGACAATTGGTCACGTTGTATCAAAACGACACCTCCAATGGAAAAAAACCCAGGAGGTGGAGATTTCAGTGACGAAACACTGAAAAGTGATAGGAAGAGTGACAGGGAATTCTCTGGGATAATGTTAGTGAAGAAACTAATCCCAGGGATGTTTTCGGTGGGGAGGCTGTGGTGCAGAAATAAATAATCTGAGTCAGGGGAAACAGATCCAGTTGAACATCGACGCGAGTGTGTAGTGCAGAATCAGCCATGGAGTAAAAGGACAAATCCTCTTGTGGATCAAAAACTGGCTAATTAATAGGAAGCAGAAAGTGAGTATAAATGGGCAATTTTCACAGTGGATGGTAAGCAGTGGGGTGCCGCAGGGCTCAGTACTGGGTCCCATACTCTTTAACTTGTTCATTAATGATTTGGAGTTGGGAGTAAGCAGTGAAGTGGCTAAGTTTGTGGATGACACTAAATTGTTCAGGGTGGTGAGAACCAGAGAGGATTGTGAGGCACTCCAAAGGGATCTGTCGAGGCTGGGTGAGTGGGCATCAGTGTGGCAGATGAGGTTCAATGTGGCCAAGTATTTTTATTTATTTATTTGTTTATTTATTTGTTTATTTTATTGGATTTATATCCTGCCCTCCCCGCCGAAGCAGGCTCAGGGCGGCTTACAACAATACAAACATTTACAATAATGGGCATTAACTAACTAAACCTTAAACAGTATAACAATTAAAACATATTAAAACAGTTTGGTGCTAATGATAAATTTTAATATCTTCAGCCTTCTTGAGTATCCTCATATATAGCTAGCAATTGAAAGCAAGTTGAAACAAAGCTCTCTTGCAAGCCTTGCAGAACTGGACAAGGTCCCGCAAGGCTCTTACTTCTTCCAGAAGATGGTTCCACCAATAGAGGGCTGCTATAGAGAAGGTTCTCTCCTGGATGGTCATCAATCTTGCCTCCCTCTGCCCAGGGATCGATAACAGGTTCTGTGTCCCTGATTTGAGTACCTCTGGGGAACATATGGGAAGAGATGGTCCCTAAGGTAGGCAAGTCCTCGGCCATATACAGCTTTAAAGGTAATAACCAGCACCTTGTAGCGAATCCGGTACACTATCGGCAGTCAGTGCAGGTCCCGCAGCCCAGGCTGTATGCACTCCCGCATGGAGAGTCCCAATAACAGCCTAGCCTCTGCATTCTGCACAAGCTGTAGTCTCCGGATTTGAGACAAGGGCAGCCCCTTGTAGAGGGCATTACAGTAGTCTGTGTTACCAAAAGATTATTTTATTGTTAAACACAAGCTGTTAGATATGGTCAAGGCCAAGAAGCTACAGCTTGCAAGGGCCCAATGGGAGCGCCTGATCGAAGCTTCTAGGTCCAACGATAGTGGGAAATTTTGGGCTTTAATCTCTGGGGACCTGCAGGGGAACCCTTACCCCACAATAACAATTTCTTCCCAAGCCTGGCACTCATACTTTTTAAATCTTTTCAGAAACGATGGGGCAAATTTCCCCATTTCCCTTGAAACTGACATCAGTGAACATCCTGAGTGGCCACTTGTGTCCCCGGAGGACATCATTACCCTGATTTCGCAACTTAAGTCCAAAAAGGCCCCCGGCCCTGACGCAGTCATTCCAGAGCTATTGAAGTTCCACCCAGAATGGTGGGCTCCACCCCTGGCTGCCCTGTTTACTATTATAAATAGCACTGGAATAATGCCCAGGACATGGACCAATGCAATCATTGTCCCCATCCATAAAAAGGGCAATCCCTCATTACCTGAGAACTATCGGCCGATTAGCCTCCTATCAGTTGTCGGCAAGCTTTATGCCAAACACCTCCTAGTGAAACTAGAAAGTTGTCTGACAACAAACAACATACTAGGCCCAGAACAAATAGGGTTTCGCCATGGTAAATCCACCCTTGACCACTGTGTCGTTTTATCACACCTAGTTTCCAAATACAGTGGGAAATCTGGCAACAAACTCTTCGCTGCCTTTTTAGACCTCAAGGCGGCGTTTGACTCAGTTCCTAGAGAGTTGCTCTGGGTTAAGTTGGCCAGGATGAACATGGATCCCAGATTGCTTACCTTGATTAAAAAACTGTATACACGCACCAGCTGTCAAGTTAAGTACAACCTCCAGGGCAATCTAACTTCGGAAATTCCAATTTGTAAGGTTGTGAAACAGGGCTGTATCCTTGCCCCAGCACTTTTTAATCTTTTTTTAAATGATCTAGCCCCTGTTTTATATGCAATCGATGGGCATGCCCCTAAAATTGCTCACCGTCACGTTCCCATCCTTTTATATGCGGATGATGCCGTCTTACTGTCATGTTCCCAAATTGGATTGAGGCATCTATTACACCAAGTTATGACCTATCTCAACAACAACGAGTTAACCCTGAACTATGGGAAAACAAAGATTTTAGTTTTCTCTAAATCTTGGAAGCAACAATTATGGTCAGTCCAGGGAAACCCTATTGAACAGGTCAAAAGTACCAAATATCTGGGGATTAATTTTTCCTATAATGGGAGCTGGGCAACCCATCGCAAGTGCGCTCTAACAGTGGCAAGAACTAGTGCCTTGGCTATTGGCCGTTTCTTTTATTTGAAAGGGAACCGATATGTCCCTTTGGCCCTAAGAGCTTTCAATGTGAAATCTAGCCCCCAACTTTTATATGGTGCCCCTATATGGATCAGTGCCTTTGATCACACCACTGAAGGCCTACAATCCTTCTTTTTGAGGAAAATTTTGGGACTACCCAACTGTGTTCCTTATGCTGCAATTTGCATGGAAACTGGACTGTTGCTGCTGGAAACTCGCGCCTGGCTTTTGACCTTTAAGTTTTGGCTGCGCCTTTTATTTAATTCTGATCAGAATTCTTTCACCTTTTTGATGCTGATGGATCATCATGCATCCAAATGGTTGACCCTGATCCAAAAGAAAATCACATCCATAGGAATTTCCTTGGATGCATTTTATCTATCCTCTGCTTCTGCGGTATTTCAATCCATCAAACGTAGACTACTAGATATCCAGTTGCAATGTCTAACTGAGGCAGCTCGGAAAACTTGCTCCCCAAGCTATCTGGGTTTATCCCAGATTCCTGGGCTTTTAGCTCCCTATTTCCTCTTTTTAACTGATCCTCCCCAAAGAAGAGCATTCATGCTGGCTAGATTTAATGCATTACCATCGGCCATCCTTTTCGGAAGATACCACAGAATCCCCCGCAATCTTAGACGATGCCCTTGTAGTCAAGGAGTCATCGAAACGGTCCCTCATGTTCTTTTGGACTGCCCTTTTTATAGCAGTCCACGTGCAAGATATCTAGACGCACTGCTTTCTGACCATCAAGACCTTTCTGACAATGCCAAGGTTCGTTTTTTACTCCACGGGAAACACAACTTTGTCACTACTCACGTTGCTTGCTTTTTACAGGTTGCGATCCAAATCAGAGAGGCTTTTACTCATGCATAGCCTACTGCTATTTTATGTCATTTAACTTTTGCTGGTTTTTTCTAAGGTTTTATTATATTCTATAGTGTCACTGTTGGTTTTAAAGTATACTGTATTTTTGTATTAATGCCAATAAAGGTCTATGGTAGCTAGCAGTAGTCCAATCTTGAGGTGACCGTAGTGTGGATCACAGTTGCCAGATCGCCACAGTCAAGGAAAGGGACCAACTGCCTTGCCCGCCTAAGATGGAAAAAGGCGGATTTGGCAGTGGCGTTACTTTGAAGTACAAAATAATGCACATTGGAGCCAAAAATCCTAGCTATAAATAAAAGTCGATAGGGTGTGAACTGGCAGAGAATGAACAAGAGAGAGATCTTGGAGTCGTGGTAGATAACTCACTGAAAATGTCAAGACAGTGTGCGATTGCAATAAAAAAAGCCAATGCCATGCTGGGAATTATTAGGAAGGGAATTGAAAACAAATCAGCCAGTATCATAATGCCCCTGTATAAATCGATGGCGCAGTCTCATTTGGAGTACTGTGTTCAACTCTGGTCACCACACCTCAAAAAAGATATTATAGCATTGGAAAAAGTGCAGAAAAGGGCAACTAGAATGATTAAAGGGTTGGAACACTTTCCTTATGAAGAAAGGTTAAAACGCTTGGGGCTCTTTAGTTTGCAGAAGCGTCGACTGCGGGGTGACATGATAGAGGTTTACGAGATTATGCATGGGATAGAGAAGGTAGAGAAAGAAGTACCTTTTCCCCTTTCTCACAATATAAGAACATGGACATTCAATGAAATTGCTGAGCAGTTGGGTTAGAACTGATAAAAGGAAGTACTTCTTCACCCAAAGGGTGATTAACATGTGGAATTCACTGCCACAGGAGATGGCGGCAGCTATAAGCATAGACAGCTTCAAGAGGGGAATGGACCAGTACTGGGAAGAGCATATGGAGCAGACGTCCATCAGTGGCTATTAGCCACAGCTTATTGTTGGAACTCTCTGTCTGGGGCAGTGATGCTCTGCATTCTTGTGCTTGTGGGGGCACAGTGGAAGGGCTTCTAGTCCCACTGATAGACCTCTTGATGGCACTTGTTTTTTTTTTGGCCACTGTGTGACACAGAGTGTTGGACTGGATGGGCCATTGGCCTGATCCAACATGGCTTCTCTTATGTTCTTACAAGAGATGTTTCCCTCTCATTTCAGATAAGCGAGATGCGGGCAATTTTCAACCAATGTTCAGTCTTCCTTGTCTGGGCAAAGTGATGGATCAAGTAGCAAATGCAGTCATTTCTGAATGAAACATCTGCCCTTGACTCCATTCACTGGCTTCAGATTGAATTTCAGGACTGAAACAACATGACTGACCTTGGCAGATTGAGTAATCAATTGCTGCTATACTATTAAATCTATTAGCAGAATTTGATACAGTTGAATACAATATTTTGGTGGAGGTGGAACTACTATAGTCAGCATTTGTGATTGAATGGCAGCCCTCCATTGTTTATGTTCTTTTCTTGTTAGCAGGAAACAAAGAGTTTCCACAGGAGAAGCAGAAACAACTAGTTGGGAACTGATGCATAGGATGCTCCAAGGCTTCATTTTATTCCCAGTGCTCTTCAAGTTTTACATTAAACATTCTGTCAGCATTATTGGAAGTTTTGAATTGGGTTTTTGTCACCAATAGTTCTTGTGGCCCTTTCTTAGTGGCTCAGGGAATGCTGATTGCCACTTTGGAGTCAGTCAGCAATTTTTTTCCAGGCCAGTTTGGCAATGGATCCTGGAGGTTTTTGCCATCTTCTTGGCATGGAGCAGGGGTAACTGGGGATGTATGTGAGAGGGGAGGTATTTGTGAATTTCATGCATTGTGCAGGGAGTTGGACAAGATGACCCTGGAGGTCCCTTCCAGCTCTCTGATTCTATGAATATGCAGATGATGCAGAGCTTTTAACTGCAGTATTTAAGCCTCCAGAAGTAGCTGCGAAAGTACAAGCCCAGTGACTTGAGACTGAGGTTGTGATTACAGGTGAATAAACATAAACTTAATCTAGACAAGGAGGAGTGTTTGGTATGTACAGCCTTAGATGAGGCTAGGGGCTTTGGATGCTCCTGAACCTAGTCAATGGAGACACAGGTTGGCACTTTGCTACAAGAACCTCAATAGATTAATGTAAAGCGGTCCTTGGGGGGGGGGGGGTTGCTCTTGAGGGTATTTTTGGAAGCTTCAGTCTGTGGTCATCCATTTAGAATACATAACTCCAGTGCTATAACTATATATCATGTTTGCTTCTGGGTCCAGTTAAAAATGATTATCAGTAAAGCTCTTAATAGCCTGTGGTCCTCAAACTTATCTTCAAGCTGTTCTTCAAACAGCATTGACTTTGTTATGCACTCTCTTAGGATATGCCGTATGGCAACGTTCAGATGTGGGCTCTTTCTGTGGTAGGTCCAGCCCCCCTTTGGAATTCCATGTGGAAGGTCCCAGCTTCAAGCCATGGCATCTCAATTTAAAAGGATCCAGTAGTCAGTAGAGAGCCAGTTTGAGAGTCAGTAGAGAGTCAGTAGAGCCAGTAGAGAGTCAGTAGAGAGCCAGGTTGGTGTAGTGGTTAAGTGTGTGGACTCTTATCTGGGAGAACCAGGTTTGATTCCCCACTCCTCCACTTGCACCTGCTGGAACGGCCTTGGGTCAGCCATAGCTCTCGTGGGAGTTGTCCTTGAAAGGGCAGCTGCTGTGAGAGCCCTCTCAGCCCCACCCACCTCACAGGGTGTCTGTTGTGGGGGGAGAAGATATAGGAGATTGTAAGCCGCTCTGAGTCTCTAATTCAGGGAGAAGGGCGGGGTATAAATCTGCAATTCTTCTTCTTCTTCTTCTTCTTCTTCTTCTTCTTCTTCTTCTTCTTCTTCTTCTTCTTCTTCTTCTTCTTCTTCTTCTTCTTCTTCTTCTTCTTCTTCTTCTGTGATGTGAAAGGTTTGTTCCTGAAACCATGGAGAGCTGCTGCCAGTCTGAATAGACAATACTTACCTTCATGAAGCAATAGTCTGATTTACTATAAGGGCAGCTTCATTTATGCATTCATGTATACTCTTGGAAATAACAGAAGTACCCTTTTCCCTTAAACTGTTTAGTGCACCATAAAAGAAGGAGGAGGAGATAGTTTGGATTTATACCCCACCATTCACTTGGAATCTCAGAGCAGCTTACAATCTCCTTCCCTTTCTCTCTCCACAACTGACACCCTATGAGGTGGGTGGGGCTGAGAGAGCTCTGAGAGAATTGTAACTGATCCAAGGTGACCCAGCAGCTGCATGTAGAGGAATCCAACCAAGTTCTCCCAAAATTAGAGTCCATGAACTTAACCACTACTCTAAATTGGCTCTTGACTATCAGACATGATTACTATATGGGTCTCTTTGTTCAGAGAGCTCTGATTACCAGTGCTAGGAAGAGGGAGCAACATGTGCCTTTGCTACACTGATCCTCCTTGCTGTCAGAATTCCTCAACTGCTACTGGTCTGTTCTGTCATTGGAACTTTGTCCTATGCAACATTTTGCACAGAATTAAGGGGGACCTTGTATTTAAACTTTACTTTCAATCATTCCCATTAGCTGCCACTGCACAAAAGAATTCTACTGAACCTATATCCATTTTATTTTATTTTATTAGATTTGTATAAGAACATTAGACCATAAGAGAAGCCATGTTGGATCAGGCCAATGACCCATCCAGTCCAACACTCTGTGTCACACAGTGGCCAAGAATACTGCCCTCCTTGTCAAAGTGGGCTCAGAGGTTCGACAGTAATTTGAAACAGAAAACTAGAAGAACAATAAAATATTAAAACATAATAGGTGCTATATAACAACAGAATGTCTAGCAGTGTGTGTGTGTGAAAGGGAAACCTGTGTGCTTCTCCTCCCATTTGTATCCATCAGTGCTGTACTTGTTCACCACTGGTGATTTCACACAGCGGTGGACTAGGAAGGGTCTTCTACCGGCTGCCACCATTCTGGTGAGGGTCTGTTGGGGAGGGCCCAGAGCACCCAGCTGACCCCTGTATGTTCCCTATTAGCAAGTACTTTTTAACTGTGACCAAAGAGACATGAAGTTTATTATAAGTGCTTTAGAACAACAAGTGGATATTATAATGCTTAATGAACAGTGAATGTAGAAAATAGTAAAAGTTGGTGTAAATAAATAAAAGCCCTGATGAGTCTAACTAGACATTCCCTTAGTATAATTCCAAATTATATAAAATAAATCATGTCTGGATAGTCCTGAAGACTTCACCCACATGTTTTATTATGTTGGAAGCCGCCTTGAGCCCATTATGGGAAAGGGTGGCCTATAAATCTACGGAAATAAATAATATCACTGGATGTGAGGTAACACCATCAAAAGTAGTATATTAAGTAACCACACCACACATCATATAAGAAGCAACACCTGGCTCTCTACAATTTTATTCCTGGATGTGTCTTTGTACATTTTATATATCGATGACTGACGAAGGTCCTTAGGGGCTGAAATGTGTATGGTTTTTGTGTTGATTGAAAATCCATCAAATATATATGAGAAATTATATATGGTTTGCATATTTTATGCAGACTGCCATTCAGACAATGTTTTAAAATTCATTTTTGTGTATGCATTTTTATATTAAACGTTATACATTTTATTAATTGTGTACAGGCAGCTATCCTTAATAACTAAGTATAAACCTTAGAAAGCATATATTGGGAACCATTGCAAGCTACATAGAACTGAGGAAGAACACATTGAAAAGAATCAAGGTGCTCCACAGCTATTTTTCAAGCTGTCTTCTGCAGTCCCTTAAAACTGTAAAGGGACTGCACAAGACAGCCCAAAACAGCCGAGTGGTCCACCACTCAGCTGTTTTTCCAGCTTTGTGCAAACAGCATTTAAAGCAGGGGTGTCAAACTCATTTGTTATGAGTGCTGGATCTGACATAAATGAGACCTTGTTGAGTTGGACCATTTAAGATTAGGTGGCAGAAATATAAACTTTATAAAGGACACAGACAAACATAATTATATATATATATATATATATATATATATATATATATATATATATATATATATATATATATATATATATATATATATATATATATATATATATATATATATATATATATATTTAAAACATGCTTAAAACATTAGCACTTATTGGTCTTAAAAGGTGCTTTCTTTGTATTTCTCCCATGGGATCCATGGAACTGGGCAAAGGAAGCTCTGGCTCTTTCCTTCCATCCCCATGGGACTGGAGGGGGCAGGAGCCTCAGCCAATAGAAGAAAGCGAGGTTTGGCTCAGTAACTCTGCTGTGCAATTGAGAGAGCCTGGAAAAACAAGCTCTGCCTGCCCCCCTTCTCTCCTTCCTTTCTGCTGACTTTGGGGAGACATCACCAACAGAAAGGAAAAGAAGGAAGATCTCCTGGGAAGGGGTTCATCCCTTCCATTGAACCCTGCTTTCTTCTGCCCACATATTTTCATTGGGAACAGAAAGTAGAGTAATTTAAACCTTTGTTTTCTCCTCCCTGTGGAAAGTCACAGAGGCATAAAGCAGCAGTGGTTTACATGGTTCCAAGCTGTTTAAACCAAACAGCTGAGCAGCAGAGAGCTCCCAGTCACTCAGCTTTTTCTCCAGAAGAAACCATCATGAGCCACTATGAATTGTGCCCAAAATGTGAGACTTCCGGGATCTGTCATCTTGGCTTCTGAGTTGCCTGCAGATTTTCTCCTTGCGGCAACTCCGAGTCTGGTTGTTGGACGGGTGTCACAGAAGTGATGCCCCCATAGGGAAGGCCTGGAGGGCTTTCTCTTTGGCATGGGAATTTCACGGGGGTGGGGGGGGGCGGTCAGCAGCAACTGCCCTCTGTGCCCGTCATGTGTCCTGAAGCTCCATGGCTATGAAAGCTGCTATATCAGCAGAAAAAGAACTCCTGATCGCTTTTATGTTTTCATTTTCTCCAGTACATCTTTAAAGCAACATTACTCCACTTCTAAAGCGACGACTCTACTTAACAAGTAGGTGTTTTTTCTAACTTTATCCCCCTGATGGGTCACTCTGCATATCAACAAAAGATTAGCTCAGGATTACTTCAAAAGGCCTCGAAATGTCATGAGCAGTCTTAACTATTTAAACTGGATTGAATGTAATTATTAAAATTGACCCAGACTTTAATTGGATATATATTACAGAGATTACCAAGAATTTGCAATACGATCTGAACACAAAGGAGATATACAGAAAAGAGCTCTGTCTCTATTACCTGACTGTAACTGAAAGAATGCCTCTTAAAACTTCAGTTGAAGCTGTTGTAGAACAGGGACTAACAGGAGAGAAGCGAAAATACAATCTGATCTAAGAGACTGAGTTTTGAATGCACAATCTGAGTCTTAATATGGCACCCTTTGATGAAATGGCACGTGAAAAGATATTTGTGCAAATCTCAGATCTTTGAAGGATGATTTTATCTCATTTACGCAGCTTCTTAGAGATTATTTTATGCTCACAGCTAATGATTTGAGCGAAGAAGATCGACAGCTAATGAAATGGTAAATCTACAGGGGTCCAGCATTAAAAGGAGTGAATTGGTGGGAGTGAAAGCAGAAGGGGAAACTGTAACTGTGCAAAACAAACAAAGGAAAAATAAGATGGTCTCTTCTGAAGCACTTTCAAAATTACACCGGAAGTTAAGCTGTAACAAAATCAAGTGGAGAAGGGAAAATGGCGGTGAATTCTTTCTTCTGTGGTTGAGGAGGCAGGCCATGTTGAGACGAGAAAAACTGCACTTCAATCAACAAATTTGGATTTGGAAGGCTATTCGAAAAAAGAATTTTAGATTTTTTGCTTCTGCTTTGGTGAATGGCTGAACAAGGAACTCTGACCAAGAAGTGTAAAGTGACACCAAAAGATAAACTGCAGACAAATGGACTGCCTCGGATACAATTTGGATGCAGAAACTAAAGGAACTTAAAAGTCTTTAATCTTGGGGAAGAATGACTCTGAAATCTGTTTTTTTTCTCTCTCTCTTTTTTTCTTCTCCTGGTGAATAAGTAAACATGTAACTATTAATAATGAACAGATGTTAAACTTTAAAAGAAAGAGAGATCTTGAAGAAGTGATGTTAATGAGTCTAATTAACATAACTCTCTATATAGTAGATGTACCGACAGTTTGCCTATTTAGTGAGACTGCTTCTAATGATGGGAAAATAGGATCAAGGGTGAAAAGGCAGATAGCATAACTGCTGCAGAATTTGATAGACTTGGTAACTTGGCAGACTTGCTTTTACTACATTAGCAGGAGAAATGGTTTAGACGGAGATAGACAAAGTATTCAGTTGTATTTGATGTATTTTATGTAATTTGCTATGAACAAAGAAAGAATTTTCATGTGCTTCTTTCAATAAGGATTTTGCTAAATCAACAACTTAATTTGTGCTTGCTATAGGCATAAGTTAAATTAGAAAAATCTGATGTTGAGACAATCTTGTAAGAAATTTTTTTTTACTAACTGGCTATATTCAATTGGTGCTTAAGAAGAACTGTTTAGCTGTATATTGCTTTACTAGTTTATTAAAAGAATTATTCTTTTTTTTAATCCTGGTAAAAGAAGAAAGGAAGGTAACATTTAAGGAGATTTATAACTGATATTTTCGTACTGGTTTCTGTTTCTGTTTTTCCCACTCCGTAAACACCCCTTTTCCCTCTTTTCCCCTCTTTTTATGTATCCTCCGCAATGCTTCTTTTTTGTAGTTTAAATCAATAAAACTTTTTAAAAATCGAATTGTGCCCAAAATGCATAGTAATTCATCCTGCTTTTTGAGTTCACCAACTTCAGTTTATAAACCTCAAACAAGCCAAAATTCATTATCAGTTCGTCAGCTGGTTTGTACCCATCCCTACAGCTCACTGACATCTCACTATGTGAATTACTTAGCACATGTAGTGAGGATTTGGGTTAAGCTGAAAGATTTAACGGAATGAACTTTTTCTTTTGTACTGGGTTCCTCAAACAGGAGCTGGGGACATTTATTTTTAAATAAAAATACTAGTGCAGATTAAAAGAGCTAAATCCTGGACCCTCCCCCATGGGATGTTCTTCTGTCTATAAGAGTCTGTGAAGAGGTCTGCCCTGCCAAGAGGTCTACTTCTGTGAACTTTTCTGAGAGATCTAACCCACAGTTCTGAGTGAAAGTGTCAAAGCCTAGTAAGGACCTTAAAGTGCAAAATGCTGCATCAGATAATTAGGCAAACAAAAGATACAAATTCTCTGTACTGATGTTTCTATAGGACACAGAGCCTCTGCCTGTTCTCTGCTGTATTATGTGAACAATCGCTGATGTTTTGATTGTGCTGATCATAAATGTCCATTGAACCAGATAGGCATTCGGTAACCACTGCACCCACAACTCCCCTTTCTCCCACACATTTTTCTTTTTCAAAACAGATTCAAGACTAAAATACAACTCACTGACAATTCACATTATGCTTCATCGATTATTTCCCTCTGATATTTACCATAGCTTTTCAGGGTCTTCCCCCCATCACTAGAATCAACACTTGGCACTGAAAGGAAAGAGAATTAAGATGGAAAATAAATGAGGGGGAAATCTATCCATAAAATTGTACCCAATTGTAGTATTTTAAGGGTTTCTCTTGGATTTCACAACATTTTTATAATGATGGTTTCTCTTGGATTTCACAACATTTTTATAATGATGGGAAATTTTTTTTTACTAACTGGCTATATTCAATTGGTGCTTAAGAAGAACTGTTTAGCTGTATATTGCTTTACTAGTTTATTTGTAAAAAAAAATTAGAAATACAAAGTTAACCAGGTGAGAAACTGGTGGCACATGAGTGAAATCTGACTGGAATAATTTTGTCTGCCATTGGTGGCCATAACAAATCATAATGAAAATATGGTAGAGATAGTGATAGGCCACATTTTAATGTTATATCCAATGCCCCAGCAGTGCCTAAGCATAATTATTGCTCAAATGGAAAACCCTTGCTCATTGATGGCACCCATGCCTATCTATCAGAGCACTTCCATGATGTACTGCTGCCTACTGGGGGAAGTGTACTAATGGTGCATTTTCTCCCATTGGAAACTTGAGGTAGCAATTTTGATCCAGAAAATGGTGCAGGCAGAAAGCATTAAACTTCTCTCACCAATCAAATTATACAGTTCCCATGTAATGTATAGTAATTAAATGACATTACAAACCAAAGTAAGGTCAAGATTCTATTTTGCATATATCATGTGGAATGCTGCTGTCACAATTACATTAATATGGAAAAGTATTCTTTTAGACCAGTTATCACCATTTTTTGTCTTTCAGTTCATATCAGACAATTAATAATGTCAGACGATAGAAACATGACCTGTCTCTGTAGTCTCTGCTTATTTTTTTCACACATGTATATTTGGGGTGGCAGGATCACAGCAGCAATCTACACCTTCAACCTCTGAATTTTTGGGGACTGTTTGAATAGATCTGCGCATGTACTCATGCAAGTGCATACAATATTCTCCTTGCTTTGGAGTTTCTTATTGCAGAGAGTGAACCTTACATGCATACGCTTATATATGCTCTGACTACATATGTATATGTAAAGTGCTGTCAAGTCACAGCCGACTTTTGGTGACCTCATATTGTTTTCAAGGCGAGAGACTAACAGAGGTGCTTTTCCATTGCCTCCCCCTGCATAGCAGCCATGGAGTTACATATTATTAAATGTACATAATCCATTCCCTTCCCCTGTGTGCAATCATTCCCCCCTTAGAATGTCTGAGAAACTTTTTCATCTGGCTTCTTTGATAAGCACAGCTGAGGCTTACCTTTGCTGCAGTTTGCCAGACAGGATACAGGGGGAGGCTGGAAGGAGGTGGCCAGGTCCAAGCATGTTCTCAGGTGCGACAGGGGGTGGGTAGGGTCAGCAGAGGCTCCCCATTTGGGCTGCAGGATGTGGCCCAGAGGCAGGGCAGGAGCTTGAAGAGGGGTTCCTTTAGTTATCCCCGAACTGACACTGGCCTCTTTTGTAAAATAAATAAGCCATGACTATGTTGCCTTCAAGATGGTTTGTGTGTAATCATTCCTTCCAGTGCCTCCCCCACCTCCTTGAACAGAGTTACAGTGGTGTGGCTAATTATAATGTTACATTTCCTAATTCACTTACATACTGATCACACACAGGTGAACTAAGTAAGTGAGGCTCATGTGCAAGCAAGTCATAAAATTGGTCATGTTTTCTATCTCATTTTTTTTTCTGATGGCATAAATGTATCTGTCATGGGTGCTGGGGGCCCTGCAGAAGAAGCCGAGCCTGCAGAAGAAACTGTGCCCCTGCCACCTGCACCAGTGCCCCTGCCTCCTGCTGGAGAAGATCCAAGCCCCCCTGCCTCGCCCTCTCGGGTGGCTCGTGTGCGTGACCGCCTTCGTCAGGACCTCAGGGATCGGAGGAGGGTGGCACGCTCACAAGCAAGACGCTCCCTGAGCCCTGAGTTTTGAAAGGATTCTGGCCCTTCTAGGAGTGAGGGTGCTTGAGTCCCAGCAGGATCCTGGCTGCCCTCTGAGTCAGCAATTAGCCCAAATGGGCAACAGACAGCAGAGGGCTATATAGCTGTAGGCTCTGAGAGAAGGCTTTGTGGAAGCAACTAGTCATCTACCTGACGTCCTAGCATCCACTTTGGCTTTTGACTGTGGACCTCCTGACCTTGGCTTGACTTCTGGACCCCCTGACTACGGCTTCTGAACCTCTGACCTACGATACCTGGACGACGATTTGGCTTTGGCACCTTGGACACTCTTGCTCACCGGTTACAGACCTTGGACTGCCCCTGGACTTCGCCTGGCCTGGCCCCAGCTCGTGACAGATTGCTTCCACCACACAAACACCCATTCCACAGGATGGATGCTGAAGCAAGTGGAACCGCAGGACTACTGGCTGCCCTCCAAGCCCAGGTACAGCAGCTGACACAGGCAGTAGTGCACTTGCAGCAACAGCCTGCAGCCAGTGCTCCAGCCAAGTGCCCAGTTCCCCCACCTGACAGATTTGGGGGTGCCATGGAAGAATTTCCTGCTTTCCTGGCACAGTGTCAACTGTACTTTGAACTAAGAGCACGGGACTTCCCCAATGACAAGACGAAGGTGTGTTTTGTCATTAGTCAGTTAAAGGGGCAGGCGGCCAAGTGGACCACACCCCTACTGGTTGGGTCCTCTCCCCTACTGACTGATTACCAGGGGTTTGAGGCCCACCTGTCTGCTGCCTTCTCCAACCCAGTCCAAGCAGCCACAGCCAACCGGAAAATCAGGGCCCTGAAACAAGGCCAGTCCTCGGTGGCTCAGTATGCCACCGAATAAAAGCTCCTGGCCCAAGACTTGGCGTGGAATGAGGCTGCTCAGATGGACCAGTTTACCGAGGGGTTGGCAGAGGAAGTCCTGGACGAACTGGCCAGGGTGGAGCGGCCCCCCACGCTCCAGGAACTTATCACCCTCTGCCTCCGCATCGATGGCCGCCTGGAAAGTCACCGCCAAGCCGAGACCCGAGGGCGCCAGCTCCCTGCGCCATGCCACTTGGCTCCTCTCCCATCCCCAGCTAGTACCATAGATGAGGGTGAGCCTATGCAGCTTGGAGCTGCTCGACCCCGCCTGACTCCAGAAGAAGAGGCCAGACGCCGCACGCAGAACCTGTGCCTCTACTGCGGCACGGCAGGCCACTATGCCGCTGGCTGCCCTGCTAAACATCGGATACCCGGACCTACATTGCCACCGCCGCCAAAAGGCCAGCCCCAGGCGTAAGTGGACCCTCCAGCCTGGGGCGACTAGCTGGGTCCTCCGAACAACAGGCTGATACCCCGGGCCCGTTCCTGCTACCAGTCAAACTCCGTCTGCCCGATGGACGCTGGCTGTTCGTGTATGCCATGCTGGACTCGGGAGCGGCCCACTGTTTCGTAGATGCCGCCTTTGTAAAGCAGCACCAGATCCCAGTGCAGCTAAAAGAGATTCCGACGCTGGTGGAGGCTATTGACGGGCGCCTCCTCCGTTCTGGCCCCGTCACCCAGGAGACCTGTCCCATCACCTTCCATGTCCAGCAGCACCAAGAACAGCTGCAGTTTGATGTCGCCCGCATGCCTCGCTTCCCGCTGGTTCTAGGCCTTTCCTGGCTGAAGCTGCACAACCCCATTGTGGACTGGGCCCAGCAGGAACTACGCTTCCGAGACCCATGCCCCCATCTGAGTCCTCCCACCACTCTAGCAGCCGGCATCCCGAATGGTGGTCCTCAGCTCCCTCAGAAGTATGCGGATTTCGCCGATGTCTTTGAAGAGACAGGAGCAGATCAGCTTCTCCCTCACCGACCCTATGACTGTGCCATTGATTTGGTACCTGGGGCACCACTCCCGGTGGAGCGTCTGTACCCAATGTCGGAGCCTGAGTTGGCAGCTTTGCGAGACTACCTGGACAAGAACCTGAAACGCGGATTCATCCGACCCTCAACTTCTCCCCTGTCTGCTCCAGTTCTCTTCGTGAAGAAGAAAAGTGGGGAGCTCCGGCTGTGCAATGACTACCGGGCCCTGAACAAGATCACCATCCGCGACCGGTACCCTCTACCACTGATCCCTGAACTCTTGGATCGTTTAAAGGGGGCCCAAATCTACACCAAGCTGGACCTCCGCGGAGCGTACAATTTGGTGCGCATATGGCCCGGAGACGAATGGAAGACCGCGTTTGGGACCCAATATGGGCAGTACAAGCACCTGGTGATGCCCTTCGGATTGACCAACGCCCCTGCTGTCTTCCAGAGGTTCATGAATGATGTATTCCGGGACCTGCTCGACCGCTTCGCGATCATATATCTGGATGACAGCCTAATTTACTCCCGCAATCCTGCCCAGCACGCCGAGCACGTCCGCCAGGTCCTGCAGCGCCTATGAGCCCATGGCCTCTACGCCAAGCTGGAGAAGTGCGACTTTGACCTGCGCTCCGTCGAGTTCTTTGGTCACATTGTGTCACCGCAGGGAATCCTCATGGACCCGAAAAAAGTGGAAGCGGTCCTGACCTGGCAGGCCCCTCAGAATCGCAAAGACCTGCAGCGGTTCCTTGGTTTCGCCAACTACTATCAGCAATTCATCCCGGCCTATGCATCTCTGACCACGCCCCTGACTCAACTACTCCGCCCCAAAGAACCTTTCCACTGGCCCCCAGAGGCCGATAACGCCTTCTCCACCCTGAAGACCCGCTTCGCCACCGGGCCACTCCTGAGATACCCCGACCCCCAGCTTCCCTTTACGGTGGAAGCTGATGCCTCCAACGTGGCCCGGGAGCAGTGCTGTCCCAGCGCGAGGAGCCGTCCCAGCCACTCCAGCCCTGCGCCTATTACTCATGCCAGCTCACTGCTGCGGAGAGGAACTACACCATCTGGGAGAGGGAGTTGCTCGCGATCAAGGTGGCTTTTGAGGTTTGGAGACATTACCTTGAAGGGGCTCGCCACCCTGTCCAAGTGCTCACCGACCATCGGAACTTGGAGCATCTCCAGACCACCCGCCGTCTCAACCAGCGCCAGATCCAGTGGTCCCTATTCTTCTCCCGCTTTGACTTCAAGATCACCTACATCCCCCATACCCAGAACCGGAAAGCCGATGCGCTCTTGTGGACACCGGAATACGCTCCTGCTTCGACTGAGACCGTGCCTGCTGCTCCCATCCTGCCACCCTCAGTGTTTGCAGCCACCTCCACTTCACCAGCACTCGTGGAGGACATTCGTGCTAGCCAGGCCAACGATCCCTGGGTCCAGCAACACCTCCAGGCACTCCAAGATGGCTCAACAGGCGAGTTCACGACTCGAGGTGGCCTCTTGCTACACCGCGAACGCCTCTATGTGCCGCCCGGGCCCTTGCGGGCAGAAGTACTACGCATGACCCACGACGCGTTACCCGCTGGGCACTTTGGACAACATAAGACCACCCACTTGCTGACACGGGAATTCTGGTGGCCACGAGTTCGCTCCAATGTTGCCCGTTATGTCAATTCCTGTGACGTCTGCCGACGGGCCAAAGACATCCCAACCAAACCCCCAGGATTGTTACAGCCCTTGCCCACACCCTCAGGACCCTGGGATACCATCTCAATGGACTTCATCACAGAACTTCCGCGATCCAAGGGTCAGCAACAACAACAACAACAACAACAAATTTTATTTGTATCCCGCCCTCCCCGCCGGAGCAGGCTCAGGGCGGCTAACAACATGGTTCAGAGTTAAATTATACAAGTAAATAAAACTACATTAAACATTATCAGCATTTAGTTAAAATCTGGTTAAGCTTTAAAATTAAATTAGTTAATTTTTAAAAGTGCTAGTATCTTGGTGGTCGTCGACCTATTTACCAAGATGGCCCACTTCATTCCGTGCCTGAAACTTCCCACAGCTCAGGAGACGGCCCAGCTCTACCTGCAACACATCTTTCGTCTGCACGGACTCCCAGCCCACCTGATCTCAGACAGGGGGCCCCCAGTTCTCCTCTCGGTTCTGGCAAGCCCTCCATTCCAGCCTGGGTACTCGAGTGCACCTGTCCTCAGCCTACCACCCACAGACAGATGGTCAGACAGAGTGCACCAATGCCACGCTAGAGCAATATCTCCGCTGTTACACCTGTTACCAGCAGGATGACTGGACCACCCTGTTGCCCCTAGCGGAATTTGCATACAACAACGCGGTCCATTCATCCACCCAAATGACCCCGTTTGCTGCAACCTACGGGTACCACCCTCGGTTCTTCCCGGCGATCCTGCCACCCACGAATGTCCCCGCCGTCGATGCCTACCTGCAAGAACTCCGCGCCAGCCAAGACTTGCTCCGAGAGCAGCTACAGCGGGCCAAGGAGGCGTATAAACTGGCTGCGGACCGGAAGAGGCAAGAAGGCCCTCCAGTGCAACTGGGGGATCAGGTGTGGCTCTCGACTCGCTACCTGCGCCGGCCTGGTCGGTCGCACAAGCTGGATGCACGGTTCATTGGACCCTACCCCGTCATAGAAAAAATGAACCCTGTCACCTTCAGGCTCCAGTTGCCACCCCACCTCCGCATTCACCCTGTGTTTCATTGCTCCCTCCTTGTTCCAGCTGCACCCCCTGATCCAGCTCGGCCTCCTTCCCCACTGCCGCCACCACCGGTGCTGGTGGATGACGAAGAAGACTATGAGGTGCGCCAGATCCTGGACTCCCGGTACCATCGTGGAGGCCTCCAGTACCTTGTGGACTGGGAGGGATATGGCCCGGAAGACCGGTCTTGGGAGCCTGTGGACAATCTTCATGCCCCGGACTTGGTGCAACAGTTCCACAACGACCATCCCGACCTCCCAGGCCCCTCGACGGAGGGGGGCCCTGGGGGGGATAGTGTCATGGGTGCTGGGGGCCCTGCAGAAGAAGCCGAGCCTGCAGAAGAAACTGTGCCCCTGCCACCTGCACCAGTGCCCCTGCCTCCTGCTGGAGAAGATCCAAGTCCCCCGCCTCGCCCTCTCGGGTGGCTCATGTGCGTGACCGCCTTCATCAGGACCTCAGGGATCGGAGGAGGGTGGCACGCTCACAAGCAAGGCGCTCCCTGAGCCCTGAGTTTTGAAAGGATTCTGGCCCTTCTAGGAGGGTGCTTGAGTCCCAGCAGGATCCTGGCTGCCCTCTGAGTCAGCAATTAGCCCAAATGGGCAACAGACAGCAGAGGGCTATATAGCTGTAGGCTGTGAGAGAAGGCTTTGTGGAAGCAACTAGTCATCTACCTGACGTCCTAGCATCCACTTTGGCTTTTGACTGTGGACCTCCTGACCTTGGCTTGACTTCTGGACCCCCTGACTACGGCTTCTGAACCTCTGACCTACGATACCTGGACGACGATTTGGCTTTGGCACCTTGGACACTCTTGCTCACCGGTTACAGACCTTGGACTGCCCCTGGACTTCGCCTGGCCTGGCCCCAGCTTGTGACAGTATCTGTATTGTGCAAAATACACTTTTGTATTTACAGTATGGGCGTTTTCCCACAGAGCTTACCTCGGAGCGACGTCCCTCTTCACCGCGCAGCGTCTGTGCAGATTTCCCACCAACTGCTCCGCATAACCAGGAAGTGCTGGACCTTTTGCGTCGCAGATGTAAACTGCTAGAAACCAGTTTACGTTAGCGACGCAAAAGCCACGGCTCTTCCTGGTTATGCGGAGCAGTTGGTGGGAAATCCACGCAGACGCTGCGCGGTGAAGAGGGACGTCGCTCCGAGGTAAGCTCTGTGGGAAAACGCCCTATATCATGGGCAAACATCTCTAAATACCATGAATGAATAACAGAAAAATACAGCCAACTGCAGTTCTTCAGCACATAAGAACATAAGATCACCACTGGATCAGACTAGTGGTCTATTTCGGCTAGCATCCTGTTTCACAGTGGTCGACCAGTTGTCCTGGATGGCCAACAAACAGGACACAGAGGAGAAAGATTTCTCTTAATGTTGCTTTCCAACACTAGTATTCAGAAGCTTGCTGCCTCTGAGTATGGAGATTCCATTTAGACACCATGGTTTGTAGCCACTGATGTACCTAGCCTCCTGAATCTGTTTAATCCCCTTTTAAAACAATCCATGCTGATGGGAATCACTATATCCATTCACAGTTCAGTTCCACACTTCCATCATTCATCGAATAAAGAAGTTCTTCCTTTTACCTGTGCCCCCCAACTTCATTGGGTGCTCCTCCAAACTTCAGCCCATACTAACAGCATGTTCCAGGTATCTCCCTTTCATCCTCTGTGTTTAGGCGGCAATCACAGGTACCCTATAAAGTGTGAATAGCTCCTTCATTTAGGTACTCATCATTAATCTACTGCGTTGCTTTGAATTTAAGGTTTCTTCATCTCAAGTATTAGAATTGCACTAGACACAGCAGGAGCCACTGTGAAAAACCATCAGTCCTGTGGTACCTTACAGAAAAACACATTTATTGTTGTATAAGCTTTTGTGTGTCAGAGTCCAATTCTATTGTCTGTCTATCAGATGCAAGTATTATAGTCATAGGGTAGAAGTACATATAAGGAGTATATATGAATGCACAAATGGAAGAAGGTGGTGACTCAGTTCAGATAGAACTGAACTTTTATGTTGTTTATTTTAACAATGATTAGTTTCTGAATCCAGAATTCTGCTCAGTGACAATCACTCAAGTACTAGCTTTCCTCTAAAAATGCTGGTCTCAATTTCTTTTTTCCTGCAGCATAAGAAAGTGCTGGCAGAGAGCAAGTCAGATTACACCAGGATTAAACAAAGATATCTGCTTTCAGCTATCATGTGAAACCATGGTTAAGACTAATTGTGGCTAGTAAACTAACTTTGATTTTTAGTTTGACATTCTGATGAGCTAGTTAGCGCATTCAGTCACATTAATCACAGTGCGGAGAGGAGGGAATTATGATGAAGAGAGAACAAAACCAGTGTCCCAAGACAGAAGTATGTTACAGAGCAAGGATTAAAAGATCCAGTTAGCATTGACCATTCCCAACTGTTGGGCAAAGAAAAATAAACCTGTAAGGAGAGAATAATAGTGCGCTAGTTACTTCCAGGTCCTATTGAATAGTATCAAATGTGCATAGTTTTCTTTGAAAAGGTTACATTGCTTCTTTTCGCCTCTTGATGTCAATCCTGCACTCTGATACAATTAAATTCATCACGCAAGGCTCATGGTATGTGTAACATTTCATTAGTTGTTCATCAGGGCTTCGTTATTTTTGCATTATTTTTTAATGCAGTCAAAATTCCACCTAATAGTGGAGGGCATTGGTGTGATTTTTTTCTCCTCAAGCTTTCCAGTCTTGCTTTACTGCTTCCTTTTGTTCTCATCTCCTAGGAGCTATCGATTGTGCTATTGGTTATGGCTACCCACTGACCAAGCAACGAGGTTCTCCAACAGAGAAGAAGGCAGCCCTGTTGTGTCAGCGAGTACAAGATACCTTGAAGTGATTGGAGTTAATTGAAATTCCTGGACGGCTACCGTGAGTTATGTAAAATGACAATGGGTGACTAATGACTTGTAGTGCTTGCAAGTAATTAGTGCCATTCATTGTAAAGCATTATCTAAATTTGTTTCTGAAACTTAGCCATGGGGAATTTTCCATATGCATTGAAAAGAGTAGCACATACTTCAATGGCTATAGTAATGTCTGTGGGTTGTGTGTTTGCTTCAGCTTTAGCTTCAAGATTACTATTTAGCATTCCTTCATTCAGTACAACTTTTATGTCTAATAAATTAAATTCCTCTGCTGAATAATTCAATGTAAATGCTGGTAGCCTATTACTCTCAAGGGGCCAATTTTCTAGCCATTTGTCAACATCTGCAATGTCAGGCATGTTGCACTGAGGATGTAGTTCATGCAACATACACTTCAAGGTGTAGTATGAAATACATTAATCAACATATTGCAGATGTAAATTAAGAAACTCACTGGGTAGCGCAATGTGAAGCTCAATTTAGTCAGGCTAAAGCAAATGATCTTAGAATGGATAATAAACCTGGTCCCCACGTGGATTGATCGTAGACACATAGGCAGAAAAATGTGAAAACAGGAAAAGGAAGGAAGTTCAAATCCCTCCAAACAGAAGCAGAGCCAAGGTGACCTGACCCAGATAGACAGAGGTGGCAGTGATGCTGCAGGCAGGCAAAGGAAGGGAGTGGAGATCCAGAACTGCTATTTCACCCACACCCTACACAGGCAGCCTACCAGTCATTAGAATCCTGAGTCAAACAAGTTCCAAGCTGTTGCCTAGAAACTCCCAGAGCTGGAAAAGAGCCTGGTTGAACTCGAAAGTCTTCTGTTTCAGGGCTGCCAAGATGGCAGCAGAGGTTGGTTGTGTTGAAGAGCAGGAGGGAGTGGTAGAGGTAAACTGGTAAGTGGGCTGGGGGGAGGACTGGGAGTGGAAGCCTGAGCTGCCACTTTCACTGCTTGAGCCAGATTACCACTGCATTGAGCAATGGTTCTGAAGAATGAAGTTATTTATTCACTTTCTCTGCTGGCCTTTTCTTTGGGGTTTCCTCCCCAAAGAAGTAAGTGTTGAGAAATGATTCTTTGCTACTTTGGTTGAATGAACTACACTGCCCTTCCAAGCCAATTTCCAGAGCCTCTTTTCATCTCAATAAAACATGACTTAAATTTTTCCCATTTGAAACCAACTCTAAATCCATCAGGAGAAGCAAATGCCTAGTTAGATGCTATCTTCTTTTAAAGTGTCTATTGAAAAAGCCAATCAATACAAAACCCCATTTTCTCCTTATAAGTTAGATAATTAATAAGTTGTAATTGCTTCCCTATCCTACATGAAAGTAACTACTTGACATGTGAAGGATTATCTTGCTGTATGTCCCTTGGAGGTTATTATTCTGGAAAATTAATGTAATTAGTTCTAACCTATTAAAAATATTGGGGGGGGGGGGAACAATCGCAAGCTGATAAAACAGCTGGGCAGAGGAAAGAGCCAGGTTCTTATGAAACTTCAAGGCATAACGAAAAAAAAGAAATGTAGCAGCAGCTTTAGTTCTACTTTACTTATTGAAAAAACACAAATTAAATATATTATAAGGTTCCACTTGTTTTTTAAATAGAAGGTGCAGATATTACAGACAGATATCTGCAGCCTCCCCCCATATATACGACTTTCTCAGTTGAGGGGAGAGAGATATGAGATGTGCAGAATCCCTCATTTGCTTCCTTGCCCACTTCTTAATGAGAAAAACTATACATTTTAAGTAAAAAATTTAGATAGTCTTCGTAATAGCTCGCTACTTATATTTATTCCTGATATGCTGGATAGAAGCCTTCTGCAAATGGAGTGAATGTGCAGAAGGGTATAACTCTGCTTCAAATGGCACCATTAACACATTCCTCCCCCACCAGAAATCCCCCACCCATTTCTGCTGAGGGGCAAAGGACCTGCAGAACAATATATTATGCAGCATGAGAGCTTGCAGCAGGAAGGGGAAGGTTTGCCAAAATCGTTCAATACTAGATTTGCCAGCCTCCACGTGGGGCCTGAAGATCTTCTGGTATTGCAACTGATCTCCAGGCTACCATTCTCCTGTCAAGATCTGTGGTCGGCCTTTGCAAGTTTATAGGTTCCTTTGTGGAGTACTGCTCCAATGAGGGTTTAGATATCAATATTGCTAAGAAGAAGAAGATACTGGATTTATATCCCGCCCTCCACTCCGAAGAGTCTCAGAGCGGCTCACAATCTCCTTTACCTTCCTCCCCCACAACAGACATCCTGTGAGGTAGATGAAGATATTGGATTTATATCCCGCCCTCCACTCGGAAGAGTCTCAGAGCGGCTCACAATCTCCTTTCCCTTCCCCTCCCCCACAACAGACACCCTGTGAGGTAGATGAAGATATTGGATTTATATCCCGCCCTCCACTCCGAAGAGTCTCAGAGCAGCTCACAATCTCCTTTACCTTCCTCCCCCACAACAGACACCCTGTGAGGTGGGTGGGGCTGGAGAGGGCTCTCTCAGCAGCTGCCCTTTCAAGGACAACCTCTGCAAAGCTATGGCTGACCCAAGGCCATGCTAGCAGGTGCAAGTGGAGGAGTGGGGAATCAAACCCGGTTCTCCCAGATACGAGTCTGCACACTTAACCACTGCACCAAACTGGCTCTCCAGTCAAAGGTTCTCCTCTTCAGCAAAAAATGAAGGCTAAAGAATACACACGGGGAGAAGCAAATCAACCTATGAAGCAGGTAGACCATTTCAAATATTTAGGAATTACTTTTGAAGCGAATCTTTCTTGGAAGGTGCACCCGAACTCTACTACAAAAGCTGCTTGAATACCAGGAAGGCCCTCTCAAAATTCTGCTATTCCAGTGGGGGCCAATATGTTCTTGTGACAGTTAAAATATTCACCACTAGAGTCATTGGGCAAATGCTATAATCTGATGGGGTCTGGATTAGCACAGTATCAGACAATAATAAAACTAATAAAAAAATTTATTTATATCCCGCCTTCCCCGCCGAAGCGGGCTCAGGGCAGCTAACAACATATTCATATAATTATACAAAGGTTTAAAATCACATTAGTCTTAAAACATTCCAATTTTAAACGAATACAAATATAAATAGATTTCAGGTGCTAATTCTGTTCATAAAATAATGGCGATAGAAGTCACCTAACATCAGTCGCTCAGCCGGCAAAGGCCATCCTAAAAAGGGTGGTCTTGCAGGACCTGCGGAACTGGTCAAGGCTCCGCAGGGCTCGCACTTCTTCTGGGAGCTGGTTCCATAGGTGTGGAGCTGCGATAGAGAAGGCCTGTGTGCGAGTATTTTGTAGTTTTGCCTCCTTTGGTCCGGGGATAGCCAGCTGGTTCTTCCCTGCTGACCTCTGTGCTCTCTGGGGTTCGTAAGGGGAAAGACGGTCCCTCATGTAGGCAGGTCCTTGGCCACTACATTGATAAACCACTACTAAGATTCCTACACAATATCTAAGGACCCATTGTTGCTCCAGCAAGGGGATTTGAGGAGCATTCTGGAATATCTCCAATGCAATGATATTGCCCAGAAGTGACATCACATCAGGAATGTCACACGGCAACACTCTAGTTTGAGGGCAAAACTCTATAGTAAAACTGGCCCTCAAACCAGAGTGTTCCAAGTGACATGATGATATCACTTCTGGGTGGCATCATTTTGTCAGGGATATTGTGCAGTGACATCACTGTTTGGGCCTGGGAGAAGCCCTGAAAACCAAGGACCTTCCAGGACCTGGAGACTGGCAACCCTAGCTAACAATCCTATTCACTCCTTACTCTTATACAACCGTTACCTCTTTTCCAGTCCTTGCTGTGCTTATGTAAATGGGAGGGGGCTGATTTCAATTGATTCTGCCATTTTGTTGCCTGTGGAAAAGGGCAGAAATGAGCTATTTGAGCTCCTGGAAGCTTTGAGAATCCTGGATGGGTGAGATTTTGAAGGGTGTTGTTTCCAAATTGTTACATATCCTTTCAAATTCCCCACAGCTGCCTAGTTCATTTTTATAATTAATAGTTGATTATTTTAAGGTACACTGAGTGCAGGATAAAATGGTATGTGATTTTTTTTTTAAATCATTTCTGAAAACCAGCTCCATCCTCAGAAACTTACACTCAGCCCAGTGTTTTCTGCATGACATTTCTGTGCTTGGTAAACTATTAAGATTCAGGCAAAAACCTAGAATGCATTTAGAAAACAAAGTGGGAACCTGAAAGGACTTGTCTTCCTTTTTCCTCTTTCTCTTTCCTGAAAGCTCCCAAGAGTTTGCATCTTCCACAACTTACATGATTTAGTGGTAATCAAGACATGTCTGCATTTTATTACCTGCTCAAATGGTTCTCTAAGTAAGCATCCTGACTGCTCAGCATACCCTGGACATCTACACTAATATGCAAGAATTACTCTGTGGTAACATGACTGACCACTATTTTTGTGCTCTCCTTTTTCACCCTCAACAAAAGGTTCTTTAGGTCCTCTTCACTTTCTGCCATTAGAGTGGTGTCATCTGGACATCTGAGGTTGTTGATGTTTTTCTCAGCAATCTTTTCTTGTTTCTTTCCAGGACTTTTTTAAAGCCAGAATGCACCAAAATGCTGTTCTGGCTGGCATGGGCAGTGTTCTGGCTGGCTATGTCAGCGTTCCAGCTCACCCCAGGCAGCTTCCCGGCTGGCCGCCGGGATCAGGGGGCCAAGTTGTGCTTGTGCGGAGGCCTCCCAACATCCAGCTGGCTGTGCTCAGGGGGCCAAGCCACACTTGCGCGGGGGCATCCTGACGTTGTGCCGACCGGCGGAGCTCAGGAGACCCAACCGCGCTTGTGCGGAGGCCTCCCCTTGTCACACTGGCCAGCGAAGCTCAGGGGGTCTGTGGAGAAATGCCATCTTAGTTAATGTTGGTGCTTCGTTGGAAAGGAACATTAAACTACTAAAGCAGGCTTTGGCCTAGCCTCCCTCCATCCCCCCTCCCTTCCAGAGTTAAACCAGCAACTCTAGGGGGAAAGCCTCCTAGAGGGGCAGGAAGTTCTTTTGTTTTATTTGAGTGAGGCAGGAAAAAGTCAGTCTGCAGCTGGCGCTGAAGGAGAAAGGCTGGTAGCCTGGGCTCCTGCCTGTGGGGGTGGCCCCAAGGCAGTCATTCAAAAGGTAGGGCCAATTTACACCAGGGATGAGCAGATGCGTTTAAACCCACCTTTATTTGTCCTCTGGTTGCTATTCAGGTGCTGTGCTAAACTCTTACATGTAACTGTTTTTGTTTTGTTTTTTTATTTTCTTTCTCTTCTTATTAAACATTTTTTTTTGTTTTGAATGCTGGCAGTCAAACTCTGTACCACATAGATCCCGACCGCTTAGACCACGCTGCTTTATGAAGGGGGCCCCGGGGAAGGGGGAAGGCATGCAGTTGGATAAGGTGCCAATCCTCCAGGGGTTCCCCGAAGAAGTGCTGTGGTCTCTGTGATACCCAAGTACAGGGTGGCAGAGGACCTTGAGGCCTGGCCTCATAGCTGGAGAGGGGGATTGGGAGTCCTGTTCCTCCCAATCTGAACCCCTAGACTGAGCAGGTGGTGGCAGCGAGCCCAAGTGGCCGGAGGAGAAATAGCTCCCTCCAGGAGTTGGCAACTCAATAGAGAGTTGACGGGACCGGGTCTGAAGGCAGAATCGGGCCGGTTCCGTCACAGGGTCCAACCATGCTCGCGCAGGGGCCTCCCATCATAGCACCAGCCAGGGGCCTTCCATCATAGCACTTGTACGGGGGCCTCCTGTCATTGTGCCGGCCAGTGGAGTTTAGGGGATCCAACCACGCTTCCGCAGGGACCTCCCATCGTTACACCGACTGGTGGAGCGCAGGGCCGTCATCATGCCAGCCAGCAGAGCTCTACGAAACCAACCGCGCAGCACAGAGTCAGCCGTTTTTAAGGTGAGTTACTCCCATTTTCTTTCTTTCTTTCTTTCTTTCTTTCTTTCTTTCTTTCTTTCTTTCTTTCTTTCTTTCTTTCTTTCTTTCTTTCTTTCTTTCTTTCTTTCTTTCTTTCTTTCTTTCTTTCTTTCCTCTGTCTATTTGCTTTATTTTTCACTCCCCCACTCTCTTTCTTTTTGGCAGTCTTTCTGTCAATGTTTCTTTTTCCCTATTTGCTTTATTTCCCACCTCCTCTCTCTCTCTTTCCTTCCTGTCTCTCTTTTTCTGACAGTCGGTCTTTCCCCCTGTCTATTTGCTTTATTTCTCTTTCTTTCTTTAAGCACTACACCATGCTGGCTCTTGTGATCAAGTAATGTGTTGGAATTTGGTTTTTTTTTTTTTTACTGGGATGGCTATATATTTGTGGACTTTTCCCAAATTTAGAATATCTTTTTTGAGGTGTGTACAGTTTTTTGAGCTGTGTACAATTCTGGTTACCACACCTCAAAAAAGATATTTTAGCACTTTTGGTGATGTTAGAGGTGTGGTCTAGTATGCAAATGATGGTGATGTCAGAGGTGTGACCTAGTATGCAAATGATGGTGATGTCAGAGGTGTGGCCTTGCATACTAATGAGTTCCTGCTGGGCTTTTTTCTACAAAAAAAGCCCTGCTTCCTTCTATCCTTCTAGAGTTGCCAACCTCCGAGTCGGGGTTGGAAATCTCTTGGAATCACAACAGATCACCAAGCTACAGAGATCAGTTTTCTTTAGGGCTACCAGATTAAGGAAGGCAAGATTTGGGGAGGGAAGTAACCTCAGTTGTGTATAATACCCTCCAAACCAGCCATTTTCTCAAGAGGAACTGATCTCTGTTATTTGGAGAACAATTGTAATTCTGGGTGATTTCCAGCCCCCACCTAGAGGTTAGCAAATTTAGCACCTCAGAAGGAAATAGCTGGTTTGGAGGATGAAAACTATGGCATGATAGCCTTCTGAGGTCCCTCCCCTCTTCAAATCCCACCCTCCACAGGCTCTTTCCCCAAATTTCTAGGAATTTCCTAATCTCTTCTCCTCCTTTTAGCAATCCCCATACCCTCTCCCTGTTCATTGTCTTCTCAGCCCCTTAACAACCTACCTTTTATCCAGGGCTTTTTTGGTAGAAAAAGTCCAGCAGTAATTTATTTGCATATTAGGCCATACCCCTGACACCAAGCCAGCTGGAACTGTGTTCCTGCTTTTATCTGTTTCCCATCTTCAGCTATATTTATTCTTTATTTACTTTACTTATACCCCATTTTTCTCCACAGTGAAAACCAAAGTATCTGTCATTATTCTCTTTTCCTCCATATTATCCACATAACAACACTGTGAGGTAGGCTGGGCTGAAAGTATTTGACTGGTCAAAAATCACCCAGTCAGCTTCCACAGTAAGATGGGGATTCAAACCTAGACTTCACAGACCTTTCTCTGACGCTTTAACTTGGCTTTTATAGGGTGGCTGTTGTTGAACAGAAGCAAGCAGCCAGGCCTAGTTCAGTCATGCAGGTCAGGTGGTATCACGTCACCCAGAGGTTGCTTCCAAGCCTAGGGGTGCCAGCCTCCAGGTGGGACCTGGAAATTCCCTAGAATTACAATTGTATGCCAGATGACAGAGATCTATCCCCTGGAGAAAATAACTGCTTTGGAGGATGGACTCTATGGCATTTTAATTGGCTGGGGCCTCTTTCTTCCACAAATCCTTCCTTCCTCAGACTCTACCTCAAAATTTCCAGGTATTTTTCAGTCTGGAGTTGGCAGCCCTTGCCAGGCCCAACACCAGTGAGTTCTCCCTCATCGGTAAAGGCCAAGATAGGGTTGCAGAGGATCCTGTCCCCTGCCTCTGCCTTTTTTAGTCACAGAAACTGAAGCCTGGAATACTGTGATTGCCTAGCAACAGCCACTTAAGGTATCCATTGTTTAAAGCTACAGGCACCCCTTTTCTCCTTTTTGGATTTTTAAAGCTACCCAGTGTATTTTTTTTTTTTAGATTTCACATTTTTCTGCAAACCTGGGGACCTTTTCAGATTTGTAGTAAAATCTGTCTTGCCCATTCACAGCTCTAGTTACCTGACCTAGGTATCTAAGATATCTTGACTTCACTATTAGAATGTATGCCCAGTTTGGTCTGGGATTTATGATTTTGTATTGTTTCAGAACAGTTCTTGAAATTGCAGTAAGACTCGTCAGAAGACTTTGAGCTAGTCATCCCCTCAGCCTAACCCACCTCACAGGGTCGCTGGGAAGATAAAACAAGGCTTTTGTACAACATCCTACACTTCTTGTGAAAAGGGCAGGATAAAAATGCAAGATAGTTCCATACAGCTCTAAAGCATACATGATGTTGCCACAAGAGAAGTTGGCTCAGATATTCCCTTTTGAATGATATATTTAAAGGGGGAAAGATGAATTCATATATCCCTCAGTGGATAACAATTTTCAAATGAAAATGACATTCCTTTGTATACAGAAGCATAAAATTGGAGCAGAATTACTTCCACTGGGAGTATTTATTTTAGATCTATAGTTTATGGCAGGGCTAAATGCCCAAGGACCTGGGGCTCTTAGCTACTGACAAGCATTAGAATCCCATTAAGTTAGATAAAATTTTACATTAACCTCACCCCACCCTTCTGCTAGTTCAAGCTTAATTTTCAAAAGCTATCTGAAAGGCATATCGAATGTTCATACCAGCACCGTGATGCTGATACCAGGGTTTAAAGTGAAATGATTTGGTAACTTGGGCAACAGCCACAGGGTATCCTAGGTGTCTGCACACAGCATAATCATGGATGCCAGGTTCCAGAGTGGCAGGCAGCTAGTTCTCAGAGATAAACTAGGATGGGGCTTGTGTTTCTCAGACAGCAGTCTCCACCTCTGTGACTTATTCAGGCTTGACACTGAATGGACTGTCAAAAGCATTTTGTGATATGAGGTGATGTTTGCTATTCAAAGATTAAAAAAAAAAATTCTAAGGACACTCCAGCCATTTAAAATGCCTAAAGTAGCTATTTGGGTCCTTGTTGATATCATTAAGAGGGTGCCCTTGGTGGACTGGAAGACTGCATGATACAGAAATACATGGAAGGATTTTTTTGCCATTATACTGATATCATCCTTAGCAGATGCTTGGGGGGATATTTAGATTGCCCTCTCCTCTCAGATCATCTACCCCCTTAACAAGGTCGATCGCCTTCTTAGAAATAGCTTCTCCTGATTCAGTGAAATCAACTCTAGGCGTCTGGAAGAAACAAGGAAAGCAAAGCTTCTGCTTTAATTGTGAAGCTACTGAGATCTGAAAGAGGACCTGAGCAGTGGGTCAGTAGTACAGTGCATGCTTGATTCCTTGGGCTTGATCTCGAAATATATGA
The DNA here is from genome assembly GCF_032191835.1 of Heteronotia binoei. Classification (NCBI taxonomy): domain Eukaryota; kingdom Metazoa; phylum Chordata; class Lepidosauria; order Squamata; family Gekkonidae; genus Heteronotia; species Heteronotia binoei. Next base: position 144,192,270 of record NC_083227.1, on the reverse strand, counting down.
ATCACCATCCCTCTACCCTTCTGACATCAGTGGCCATGGATCCCCCATTAACTAATAGCCATGCAGGTCATTGCAGTGAAGAAGGGAAGGCGGCTGATGCTGCCCCTCTTGTCTCTTCTATCAGTGGAGTTACCAGTGACAGAATTGGATGGACTAGGATCTTTGCATTGATATAAAATCCCAAAGGGATCTTTGCTTGGATATAGCAGATTTGACTTTCACTGAATTACATTTCTTTGCTATTAACATTATTCAGATATCTCAAGGGTATTTTGTAGGTGTGTGCGTGTGTGCATCAGTGTATGTGTGCACCCGGAAGTCATAGCGATTTCTGGTGATTGACCTCTACTAGCGGCCTAGAGGATATTCAAAAAGGTGGCTGAATAAAGCCTGATCCTGCCTCCCAACTTCTGGTATTCCAAGGAGGTCTTCTATCCAAGCACTTGCCAGAGTCAGCCCTGCTTAGTTTCCAAGATCTGATGAGATCGGGCATGCCTGGGCTATCCATGTCAGGACAAAATACTTCAATTATAAGAGTCAGGAGATGAAATTTCAAAGCAGGAGGGGTAGAAGGGAAATCAGTCTTAAAAACAGACTTCTGCTTGATAGTTGACAGGACTCATCATAGAAACATAGAATTGGAAGGGACCTCCAGTGTCATCTAGTCCAACCCCCTGCACAATGCAGGAAACTCACAAATACCTCCCCCTAAATTCACAGAACCCTCATTGTTGTCAGATGACCATCTAGCTTCTATTTAAAAACCTCCAAGGAAGGAGAGCCCACCACCTCCTGAGGAAGCCTGTTCCACTGAGGAACCGCTGTAACGGTCAGGAAGTTCTTCCTAATGTTGAGACAGAAACTCTTTTAATTTCAATCCATTGGTTCTGGTTCTACCTCATGGGGCCACAGAAAACAATTCCACACCATCCTCTATGTGACAGCCCTTCAAGTACTTGAAGATGGTGATCATATCACCTCTCAGCCACCTCCTCTCCAGGCTAAACATGCCCAGCTCCTTCAATCTTTCCTCATAGGACTTGGTCCCTAGACCCCTCACCATCTTCGTCACCCTCCTCTGGACTCGTTCCAGCTTGTCTATATCCTTCTTCAACCAGTTACTGATCCACCTAACGGTAACAGGATCCAAACCACATTTTACCAACTTGTCAACAAGGACAGTATGTGGAATCTTATAAAAAACCTTACTGAAATCAAGATAAACAATGTCTACAGCATTCCCCTGATCCAGCAAAGTAGTAACTTTCTCAAAAAATAAGATCAGGTTAGTCTGACATGCCTTGTTCTTGAAAAACTCATGCTGATTCTTAGTAATCACAAACATCCTTTCTAAATGTTCCAGGACTGACTGATTATTTGTTCTAAAACTTTTCCAGGTATAGCTGACAGGTCAGTAGTTACCTGGATCCTCCTTTTTCCCCTTCTTGAAGATGGGGACAAAATTCGCCCACCTCCAATTTTCCGGCATCTCTCCTGTTCTCCAAGAATTCTCAAAAATAATAGCCAGAGGCTCAGAAATTGCATCCACAAGCTCTTTTAGAACTCTTGGATGCAGTTCATCTGGCCCTGAGGACTTAGTTTCATTTAAAGAAACTAGGTGTTTATGTACTACCCCTAAGCATATGGAGCAGAAGTCCATCAGTGGCTATTAGCCAAAGCTTATCGTTGGAACTCTCTGTCTGGGGCAGTGATACTCTGTATTCTGGTGCTTGGGAGGGGCACAGAAGGGCTTCTAGCCCCACTGGTGGACCTCTAGATGGCATTTGGGGGGGGGGGTTTGGGGGGGGGTACTGTGTGACACAGTGTTGGACTGGATAGGCCATTGGCCTGATCCAACATGGCTTCTCATGTTCTAGGTCAGAACTCCATAGCCTCATTATATGTTCTGTTTATGCCGTTGAGCACTGTTTCCCTCAGAAGAGAAGACTGAGGAAAAGTAGAAATTGAGCAGTTCCGTCCTCTCTTCATTACCTGTTACAATTTCACTTTCCTGCCCTCACAATGGACCTACCATGTCCTTGCTATTTTTCTTACTCTGAACATAATCCTTTTTTTGTTGTTTTTAGCATCTTTGGCCAGTCTAAGCTCATAAAGGAAAGCTTTAGCTTTCCTAACTTTTTCTCTACAAGCACTGGTGATTTGTTTATATTCATCCTTGGTTATAAGGCCCTCCTTCCAATTCCTAAAGGAGTCTTTTTAATTTCTGTTTATGGAGCCACCTCGGCTTCTTTAGGCTTTTTCCATGTTTTCTTCTCATAGGAATTGTCTGTGATTGTGCTTTCAATATTTCGCTTTTAGGAAACTCCCACACCTCTTGAACCCCCTTCTTCCTAAGTATTTCTGACCATGGGATTTTACCCAGCATAATTCTAAGTTTGTCAAAGTTTGCCTTTCTGAAGTCCAACCTATAAGTCTGACTACGTATAGTTTTTCCCTTTCCTAAGACTGTAAGTTCCAAAATCACATGGTCACTACTGCCCAGGGTGCCCACTATTTCCACTTCTTCTTTTTCTGACCCTTCCATTTTGTTGAACATTTATTAAAACTTGCACCTTTGGAACCTTTGATAAAAACTTTGTTTAATTTATGTAGTTGTGATATTAATCAAAGTCAAGGCTTAAGATCCATTAGTTTGACAAGTTCAGTGAGTTCCCTGAAAAACCTCATGAATCAAAAGGGTGGTGTCAATTTGATTAAAATATGAAACTAAATCCAAGTTACAAAGCAAAACACTAATTGATTTGATTGAATTTGATTGGATGCACTAGGGGATTCAGCTAATATAATACCACAAAACTGCAATGAACCTAGTGCAAAATTCTCACTGGAATTTCTAGCATATACTATGTACACAGAAAACATAGTTGTATTTGAATCAGTTTTGAAATTATTCATAGACTTTATATTCATAGACATAGAGTTTCTAAAATAAAACAGCTTTGATTTAAAACAAAAGACTGCTTATTGAGAAATATCGACGCTTGACATTGGTCAGCTCCATGATTGCCACATGCAGTCATGGTACATGCTAAAACAGTGTATACTTGAATATATCTAGTGAACACTAAAAAATCTAAACAATTAGCAAATCAATTGCCAAACTTATGAAAAAGTTGACATACACAGCTTGACTTCTTAACTTTTGAACATTTCACAGATGTTTTAAAAATTGTCTCAAATTACAGGCATTGATGTTACGAATTTGCCCTGTCTAGTAATTCTGTTCCTGGTTTTTCCCTCCTCAAAATCATTACATTAAGCAGCATCCAGAACTGGAAACACAAAAAGAAGTTAAGGATACGATCCACATTACCATGGAAACTGTTTTTCTGCATTGACCCAGTGACACTGCCCCAGGCTAGGGCTGCCAGTTCTGACTTGGGAAATTCCTGGAGATTTGGGGGGTAGAGTCTGGGGACACCAGAGTTTTAGGACTGAAGAGATCTCAGTGGGTTCCAAAGCAGCCATTTTCTCAAGGGAAACTGAACTCTGTAACCCGGATACCAGTTGTAATTGCTGGAGCTCTTCAGTCACTACCTGGAGCCTGGCAATCCCTCCCCATTCACCTACGGATGCATGAGGACTACAGCACACTGTTGTTATGTAATGAGGGAAGCTGAAGCACCGATGTTTTTTAACAATCCTGACTTCATCTTTTCCTCACTTTTACTGTTGGACGTAGATTCAGATTTGCATTAGAGCATGGACAGAGTGCCAAATAGAATTGCACTAATCTTGATCATTTGCACTAACCTGCTTTAACAAAGTATTATATATGTGTTCAAAGTATTATGTTTGCAGTATTATATTTGCTGAGGTCGCCTTAAAAGTGTCATAGGGCCTTTTCTATGATTTTGGTTCCAAAGTCCTAACAAAGAACAATGGGCTACTGTTAGAATCTTTGCCATTTTAGATATGAGAGGAAGTTATTTTCATTTTGTTCTGTAAACATCTTTTGGTGGAAAGTAACCTATCTTTCTACCTCCAGGAGTCATCGGAAGCCTCTCTCTTGGAGAAGGTCAAATCTCCCTGCTACAGCAGGAGCTCTGCGCTTACTCATCCTGGAATTGGGCCAGGAGGCCTACACTGGAGTCGAACAGGGGAGGGTGCGAAACCGCAGATATGAAGTATGAGGAAGTGAAGCATAGGGGTTCAGATTAGAGGCCCCTGGGTGATATCTTTTCATCTCTCGCTTCTAAGTTGGGAGATGGAACTTATTTGACCAGTGAATGTAATCAGAATGTCAAAGATGAAGATCGGTGTAGCCAGTCTTTGTTTACAGAAAGGTATAAGATGTTGTGACTATGGGAAAGAATTTTGAAGAAGAACGGAGAAGGAGGTTAAGGGTTTGTTTCTCCTTCTCACATTCAATGTGAAAAAAACAATAAAAGGAATCTGCAAATCAACTCTTCTGTGCCTCTGTCGTTTGGAAAGCCCCTCGATTGGAGAGGAGGGGTTTTTGTCCATTTGCAACACTATTGTTATTCTGGTTCCAACAAATGAGATTGGGCCACAATGCATTATGCGCCTGTCTTGCAGGAAATGAAGCAAAGTAAGTAAGATGAAATGCAAAGAGATAGCCAAAGGTGATTGAATATGAACCTGTAGCTTTGTTAGCAGGTTTGAAATAATGGATACTGTTTTGTTTCAGTCCTATTTTCACAGCTCTGAAACTCATGTGAAAGTTAGAAAGACCTAGCTTTTAATTTGAAAAGAAAAAAAAATACATTCATTATAATCTAAAATGACTGCGTATTTTCAGCTAGCCTGACAGCATGAACCTGTGCATTTCCTATTAGTTTAGAAAAGCTTTCTCCCTTGAATCTCCATGAACTGCTACATAAAGTATGTCTGCAATGTTATTCTGAATTCACATTGTCTGTCATAACAAAATCTCTTTTACCTTTGCTTGAAAAAGGAAGTGTGGAACACTGAGGTAATTAATTAATAGACAGTTGGAAATGGAAAGGGCTTTTTAGAAAGATGGTTCATTCTGAGATGGCAGGAGAAAATGGCTAAAGGCTGTGAAAGTCTTTTTTCTACCCCTTGCCACTGTTCAATCGCTGGATAGAGTGTGTGCAATCTACCATATTACTAAACCACTTACCTTAACAGAATAAGGTGTTCTTATTATGTTAACTCAAAAGCTCTGACCACTTGGGATGTGTCATACAAAAACTTTCAGCACTTTGTGTTTCAAGAGGCCCCACTGCTCTACAAACTAACAAAACAAGTGCTGTTTCCTCACTTTAAATTCCTTGGATCTCAGCTGCTCTATAAGCTAGCTACACTAGGCCTCTACCAGTTGCACTTACTCCCCATGGAAAAGCAGCAGGAGTTTTTAAGATGAAATTCGTAGAATGTGCATTACTTCAAAGTTTGACGGTCACCTTAGTCCCTCAGCCATTTAATATTCAATTTGTGATTAACAATGTTTGGTCTAGTTTAGGACGGCTGGACAGGTCAGGCAGCCTTCACTTAGCAGAATGCTCCTTCTGAGCTTCAATGCAGCAGCATGGCCTAGTCAAATGGTTACCACGCTGTCTCACAAACTGCACAGTAGGCTTCCCAATCCCCAGGTCTCAGAGGGGGATCCCCCGGTTTTACAGGCTTCCCCCCTCCCCCAGTCAGCTGGCTGGTGGGGGAAGCCCCACCCCCACAGCTATCATGCACCTCCATGAACGATTCCCACAGGGAATGATGGGGAATTGATCTGCGGGTATTGGAGGCTCTGGGGGGGGCTGTTTTTGAGATAAAGGCACCAAATTTTCAGTATAGCATCTAGTGCCTCTCCCCAAAATACCTCCCAAGTTTCAAAAAGATTGGACCAGGGGGTCCAATTCTATGAGCCCCAAAAGAAGGTGCCCCTATCCTTCATTATTTCCTATGGAAGGAAGGCATTTAAAAAGATGTGCGGTCCCTTTAAATGTGATGGTCAGAACTCCCTTGAAGTCCAATTATGCTTGTCACACCCTTGCTCTTGGCTCCACCCCAATGTCTCCTGGCTCCACCCCCAAAGTCTCCTGGCTCCATCCCCAAAGTCCCCAGATATTTCTTGAATTGGACTTGGCAACCCTACTGCACAGAGAGCCTTTGCTTTAAGTTAAGAAACCAGTACTGGTGGATTTATTGAAAAGGAAACATAACAAATAACCATAGTGGAGAGAAAGAGTGTCTAAACCATTCTAACTAACTGGATGGCTTTGGATTGTAGTAGGCCTTCTGCTTAGTTCAGTTCAGGAGAAGAGACACCATGCTGTTCCTCCTGGTGCATGCAGGAAAGCAGAAGGAAGAAAGAGGAGGAGAACAAAAAGGAATGAAGTTCCCTGAGATTCATTCTATCAATCAGAAAGGGTGAGTGACAGTAGACAGGAAGGAGACTGATATTAACCTAGCTATCTAGTTTGCTGTATAGTGTTTGTAGTCTTGGAGGACTGAGCAATAATCATTGCCAGTCTGTTCTTCTAAGAACAATATCTCAGACATAACCTCAACTTACAGTGCCTGTAAATATTTTTAAAAGTAAGTATAAAAAAGCACAGTCACTTACCACCCATGATGTCACCTGCCCTAGATTCTCCTTACCATATTCCTTTCCCACCCACTTACCTAGCTGTAGTATCCCATGGGGCTCCCTATGCTATTTAATTTCCATCTTCTTTCCTATGCTGTTTAATATCTACATGAAACCTCTGGGAGAAGTCATCTGGGGTAATGTGTCGCCAATATGCAAATAAAACCGGTCTCTATTTCTCCTTAACAGCTCAGTTAAACCAGGCAGGTCTGTGGAAATCCTAAACAGGTGCCTAGAGAAGGTAATGGGATGGATAAGAGCCAATACATGAACACTCAGTCCAGACAAGACTGAGGTACTGTTGGTCAACTGAATCAACCAATCTTGGAGGGGTTCATGGTTATAGTCCCTATGATGGTGTATGTGGGTTTTTAGCACTCCATCCCTGATACCCCTTTTGCATCTATTTGCATGACATTTTGATCAAAGGAATTCTCTTAATTATCCACCTTAATATCCTCATAAATACATAAGATTTTCTTTTGTCCCTCATACTTGCTGAACCTGTAAGGGGTCAAACCCAAGATTCTTCGGATAACTAAGCATGACTTTGGTATTTGGGGACCTGGTTTGTGGACCTGATTTCACAACTGTCCTCTCTACCATTTCTCTGCTTCAAATGCCTCTCCTAAAGCTGCTTTTACTTAGAAAATGTCACAACTAAATTTTTGTTACATATTTTTTTGTGTAACATAACAACATACAAAGATAAAGAAAAAGAAAAGGACAGGTTTTTTTTCCAGAGCTGGAGATATATTTTTTGGCTTATTAATATTCCTGGGCAGGCCACAGATGCCCCCTGGCTTTCACAGTTTAGATATGTTGCGTTCTTTGCCTCCTTTGTGAATACATGAAATAAATGAATATGTGGAGAATGTATGCATAAGAATTTTAAGTGTGTGTAGGACTTAGCATGCTGTAAAAAACCCCCCCAGAATATATTTTTTCTCCTTTCCATGCCATATTTTTGTTGGCGAAAGTGTTTTGGGCAAAACCACTGTGGCTTCCAACTTATCCAGCATTATCTTTGGCTTTGTTTACTTGCATGTAAAACAGTGCCTAAAATGTTACACCTCATCTGCAGGCCCCCACATGACACTCAAACGACTAAGGGCTCAGTTGATACCACTCAATCACCAAGGGGATACCCACTCCTGACCACAACGGAACAGCCTCACCATGCCTGGCAACTGGCAGGATGTTCAGAGTCTGGGAAGTGGGGAGGGGAAATCCTGTGTGCTGCTACATCACTTCTGGGTAAAACCACAGCCACTTCTAGGTAAAACCATCTGGTGATTCCTAGAGCTACCCAACATCACTTTTGAGTTTTTCCCAGGAGTGTCATAGTGGCACACTGGATACTGACTTTTTAAAAAAAATCATCACAACTGCTGGAAGTGGTAGTGAGCAAGGACAGCTATCAGCAGGAGGCTTCTTACCATAGTGGAAGGCCTAGCAGTAGGCTTTGCCAGCCTACAGGTGAGGCCTGCAGATCTCCCGCTTTTACAACTGATACCTAGCTGGCAGAGATCAGCTCCCCTGGAAAAAAATGGTTCCTTTGAAGGGTGGACTCTATGGCATTGTACCAAGCTGAGGCCTCTACCTCCCCAAACCCCACCTTCTCCTGACTCCTGGAGCCCATTGTCACTTCTGGGTTGTGCCCAGACATGATGTTCTGGCACAAAGGCTGGCAGCAATTTTTGTCTTTTTCTCCTGCAACTGCTCTGAGTAACAGAGAAAACCAGAGGGAAGCTTCCCACCATTGCTGACAACCCCAGCCATGTATCTATTTATTTGAAATAACCAACCCCTTAAATATGAAAGGTTACTTTTGCTATAGACCTTTATTTTGCCAGGCTGTTCCCCATCACAGAGATGTCAAATGGAAGAGCTAGGGTTGCCAATCCCCAGGTGGAGGCAGGGGATCCCCCGGTTTGGAGACCCTGCCCCCACTTCAGGGTAGGGTTGCCAAGTCCAATTAAAGAAAAATCTGGGGACTTTGGGGGTGGAGCCAGGAAACTTTGGGGGTGGAGCCAAGAACAAGGATGTGACAAGCATAATTGAACTCCAAGGGAGTTCTGGCCATCACATTTAAAGAGACAGCACACCTTTTAAAATGCCTTTCTTCCATAGGAAATAATTAAGGATAGGGGCACCATATTTTGGGGCTCATAGAATTGGACCCTCTGGTCCAGTCGTTTTGAAACTTGGGGGGTATTTTGGGGAGAGGCACTAGATGCTATACTAAAAATTTGGTGCCTCTACCTCAAAAAAATAGCCCCTCCAGAGCCCCCAATACCCACGGATCAATTTCCTATTATTCCTATGGGAATCGTTCTCCATAGGGAATAATAGAGTGCCTAGTAGACATTTCCCTCCCCCCCACGCTTTCTAAAGGGGGGGAGGGCCTCCAAACTAGGGAATCCCTTGCCCCCTCCCTCTCACACACACACACTTACCAGATCTTCCTCCGGACAACTCTACTTCCTGTGAAAACGAAAGCAAAAGAAAGGGAGGGGCCGTTCTCAGAAGCCCTTTCTGCTTCCTGCCTCCTGCCCAGCCTTAAAGGGGCAGACATTTTGCAAACGGCTCAGGAGCTCTACAACATGAAGCCTAAAGGTATGTTCTCCCCCCCCTCCACCCCCCACCCCCGCTTCCAGAGTTTTGAAGAGCGGGAGATGAGGCTGCGAACCCAGAAGTCTCCCGCCAGAGCGGGAGGTTTGGGAAGCCTACTTCAGGGTCGTCAGAAAGCGGGGGGAGGGGAAGGAAATGTCTGCTGGGAACTCTATTATTCCCTATGGAGATTTATTCCCATAGAAAATCATGGAGAATTAATCCGTGGGTATCTGGGGCTCTAGGGGGGTTGTTTTTTGGGGTAGAGGCACCAAATTTTCAGTATAGCATCTAGTGCCTCTCCCCAAAATACCCCCCAAGTTTCAAAAAGATTGTACCAGGGGGTCCAATTCTATGAGCCCCCAAAGAAGGTGCCCCTATCCTTCATTATTTCCTATGGAAGGAAGGAATTTAAAAGGTGTGCTGTCCCTTTAAATGTGAGGGCCAGAACTCCCTTTGGAGTTCAGTTATGCGTGTCACAGCCTTGATCTTGGCTCCAACCCTAATGTCCCCTGGCTCCACCCCCAAAGTCCCCAGATATTTCTTGAATTGGACTTGGCAACCCTAGGAAGAGCTCAAATAAAAATCAATAGGCATTTATTACAAATTACATAACCAGATCACACAGTATCACAAATTATCATAAACGTTTTTAAAGGAGGCAAAAAGAACTAAAGTTATTAACAGTTCCCAGATCCTCATGGCAGCTAGGAAGCATCTAGTTACTTTATTTGTGATATGAAGGTTCTGGACAGGTAGAAGATATAAAACTGATTACCAGAATGACCATTAAACTTTCATTTAAAAAGACTAATAAAAGAGTTCCTCAATTCAGTGAAAAGAAACATGAGATGAAAATTCAGGAGTTTCAGCTATACACAGGGTCAGGCCCAGGCTTTTTTGCACTCTTTGCAAGACTAACTACACCCCCCCTCCCCGCACTGATAACCAGTTTGCAAAAACAGATGAATTGTGGGGAAGATGAAAAGCACAAAACGTGAAATTGCTTCCTGAGCTGTTCTTGTGAGATCTCAGAAACTTAGCAGGTTTGACTTGGATGGGAGACTTCCTTGGAATACCAGGAGTCAGGGGCAGGCTTTATTCTGTCACCATTCTGAATATCCTCCATGAACCTGGTAGGGGTCAGTCACCAGAAGTCTCCATGACTTCCAGGTGCAGACACACACAATTTTTTTAAAAAACCCCCCAAAACTAACTTGAAATTGCTATTTTTTAAAGGGCCAAACTACATCAAAATACAAATGTTAATGATGCTTTAAATGAAAGGCCACCTCTTTATCTCACAGCCCTACACATCCAGCAGTACAGCTTGACCAGACTTGGCATTATTGAAAAGTAAGTGGTAGGTTAAAAACTCTCTTGTTTTTGTAGTGTGAAAAAAAAAATCCATGTCTCTTTTGTATAATTTCACAATTTTGAAGATAGACTTCAAGATTTTTTTAAAATGTGCCAATTACAAGAGTAAGAGACAGGTTGCTGATCAAAAATATATTAACTGAAGCCGTTAATAATGTGTAATATTGTTTCCAGAGCCAAACAAAATCCCTCTATCTGAATTTACTAATGTACTTGTACTGTGGACCCTTTTGTTACCTTTAGGTATGTTTGCAACTCTTAAATACTGTACAGCATACACATTTTCTAAGTAAGTTAGCATCACTATTCTATGGGGCAATGGTTTATACAATCCTTTTGTCTGGAAAGAGTGCTGAAAACTTGCTCAGATTCCCTCAGAAGTTTCCAGGGTTTTTAAAGAAGAAACATACAGAATTGGGACAAAGCAAATAGGTGTGGATCAGCTCCCACGTTTCTGGTATTATCATCGTGGCACTTGCTGGTTGAAGTAGTTCAGGTGCTCAAGAAGGCAGCACTCAAAATGCCATCTGAAGGGGAAAAAAAACTGCACTGTATGAGTGACAACGCTATCCCTGCATAGCTCCATTTTTGTTCCCCATCAAATCACTCAGTAATTGCTGCTTACCTTCAAACGCAAATTGTTTGCTGCTGACGGGCTGGGGAGAAAAAAATCTAGTATGTGCACATCAGTTAACCTGGCCTGCAGCTTGCCAGCTAGAGGCAAGTGAAGGAAACGTGGCAAGCCCAGGCCACAGACTTCGTTTGCCTTCAGCCATTATGTAAAGGGGATCCAGCCTAGCAACACAGCCCTATAAAAGAGCACCTTCATCTGGTCAATAAGCCCCCTTCCGACCCCATTGGAAGCTAATAGGTTTTGGTGGCTGAGCAGCTTCCCAGGGGGTTAGCAACCGATAATGGATGGGGAGGCCATTCATCATCCTGGAAAATAACAGGACTACAGAGACAGGGGAGGGGGGACAGCAACAGCTGCTCCACCAGTCTAACCATTCTACTACAAGTTTTCTCCTGCTCCCTGCCTAGCACCCAAGACTCATTCTTGTATAATTCACATACACTCCAGAGTCAGCAGTGTAGACCCACAGGAAGAAATCAAACATGGCAATGTCTCCAAAGGAACTTCAAAGAGGAGACGGTGGAACCATGGAGAAAGAGGCAGCCTTTCTTTACACTGTTCCCCACCCTGCCGGTGCTCAGGAATGGTGGGACAACTTGACCCTCCTGCACTACTCTGATATTCAGTGGTGTGTGTGTGGGGTGCAGGGTCAGCTCGCCCACTAGGCAATCTAGACAGGGTGCTGGCAGTGCAGGGGCAGCAAATTCAGCCTTCCCACTAGGCAAATGCTTAGTCTGCCCACTTCTCAGCCTCTTCCTCCCTCCCTTCCCCACTGCAGGTCTATTTCAATGCCCAGAACGGCAGTCGGCCACCGCTCCTGGGCTATCTAAAGGGCTATCTAAAGGGCTATTGGTGGGTAAAAATGCATGGTGCTCACTGTCTGTCAGCACCGGGGCAGGCCAGCAGCAGCACAAAGGAACCACGTCCTGAAAGGGTGCCGCCGTTGCTCCCTCCTCCCCATTTCCTTCTCACCCAGGAAGTGGGGAGGAGGAAACAGCGGCAGCGCCCTTTCAGGATGCAGATCCTTCGAGCTTCTGCTGGCCTGACCTGGCACTGAAAGACAGTGAGTGCCACATGGTTTTACCCACCGATCAGCTGAACTATGGGGGGGGGCACCTTTAGATAGCCCGGGAGCGGTGCTTGATCACTGTTCCGGGAATTGAAATAGACCTGGGGTGAGGAATGGCCCATCTCTAGCACTCTGAAAGTGCCCACAGCCTCTCCCCCATTACCCGGCACACATACACACCGTCTCCCCCAACAGTGCTGACCACAGCAGGCCATGAAGGGTTCTGGTCTGTGTTGCTGAGGGGTAGGAGGGCACCCATGGCCTCCCCCCTCCCTGGCTTGGAGAGTGATTCCTGGGATTCTGAGAGGACAGAGAGGGATTCAGTTCACATGCTCTCTAGAGGGAAAGCTAGGCTCCTCCTTCTGACCCAGATTCTTCACCCCACCTGAGCCTGTGCTCTAGGCGAGTGCCTTGTTTGTCTAGTGGAAGATCTGGCCATGGCTCTACATGGGCAGAGTCTTTTCTGAATGGAAGTTCTCAAGAATCTGCCATAGGGGACTGCCAAAGGCAAAAGATTGAACCTTATACTTGATGGAATTGTTACTTCTGTGCAGCTATAAGTTATACTGGATTCACCAAAAGATCTGCTTCTGCTACCCCCAAAATATTGATATTAGTAACATTTTAAAAGAACCAGGAGAGCCATACAGTTTGGTACTTATGACAGAGTGAGTAAAGTCTGTCCTCCATATCCAACTTAGGGCACCACCTACAGTATATTCCAAACTTTGGTAATATCATGATTACCATGTTTTTATAGTACTGAAAACAGAACACTAATTGCTAACCTGTACATTTTAGAGGAAAAACTCACATTGCTTCCTTGTCCCCACAAGTTTTGATGAGACCTTTTTGTACCAATATGCTCACCCTTGTCTTTTGTGAGCAAGAATTTTACTTTGTGAGCTACCAGCATTAAAGTCGTGAGCTGCCTCATAAATTAGTTTGCCATTTCACTGAGCTAAGACAAAAATGTGTGAGCTGGAGGCCAAAAAACTGTGATCTATCTCATGCTAACTCAGTTTAGAGGGAGCATTGGTCACCAGAGACACCTGTTCTGTTTCCAAAACCTACAGCATGCCAGAAGTTCAGCAGACCATATTGTCAGGGTCATATTGCTTCCCCACCCCCCTGCCATGGAGGACATGCACAAATCTGGGGTGGAACACTCAGAACTTTTGAGGGAAAGTGTGGAGGCATTAAATAAACAAACAGGCAGGACATTTCTTCTCACCTTGCCCTGCTGCCCCTCTTCTTCGTTTGTGAATGTTTTTCACTACAATAGATATATTACCTACAGACTTCCGTCTGTTTTGTGGAACTCACCAAACAGTGATTGGAGTTCTGGAAAGTTTTCTCCATCTAACCAGTGATGCTTCCCTATCTAAATAAATGCTGAAGGGATAAGTCTAGAGCAGATGAATTTATCTGTTGAAAGGGTTACAATCCAGGAACAAAAGAGAAACCAAGAAGAAGCTATTACCTGTCATGCATTTCTTCAATTCTTCCCTAGCAAATGGTTTAGCCCTGCAGTACGAGCTATTTTTCAGAATAGCAGCCAGGTATTAAACTCATTCTCATTCCATTGGCTTTTGTCTGCACCGAAAAATTGATGGAAGTCAGTAACAGTATCTGATTAATAACTAACAGTGCCAATGCATGAATCCTGTGAGCAACAGTGTTACTAAACGCTGTATTGGATTTCTGAAATTAAGAAAAATGGACAGGGATGGAATTGTAGGAAGCCTGCAGTGCCATCCTAAACAGAGTTAAATCCTTCTAAGCCCATTGACTTTACTGGACCTAGAAGGGCGCAGTTCTGCTCACGATTACATTGCAAATATTTTGAAGCCATCTCACTTGCTGAAGCATGAACTTGATCCCATCTCTTATACTGCAGAGGTGTTACTCTTCAGTTGCATGATTAATGTGTTTGGGTGTTGCACTGAATTACATATTGTTGGGGAAACCAGTCTTCTAGAAAAGACATACATGTTTTAATTGAACAGATTGGTACTGTGAGTCCCCAGCTTTGCCCAATGATGGAACTCAAGGCATTTGTGAGAACATGGGGCAATGGCCTGGCTTACCTGTTTCAGCACAAAGGCAGGTTGCTTTTAACTCAGCTTCAGTTCTGGTTGGCTGTGCACCAGACATGGGCTGAAGAGGGGTTGCCAGTGCATGAGTTTGGAACCCCCTTGTTTAGAATTAGCACAGCCTCCACAGCTGCAGGACTGGGGCTGCTGTAGAGTGCAATCTAGCAAACTAGTAGGTAGGTGACACTCAGGGATTTTTAAGTCCTGTATTTGATCATTGATATATTTTGGCTTTTGCAGATGCTGGCATATCAATGAACCTGATCAGCAGAGGCAGCATGTGGGAGTAAGTGAGTTAGCCAACTGCCTTGTCGTGCCCTCTGCCCCCTGCAACACCCCTGACCCTGCTCAGGCTTCCCGTGACCTGGGAAGACTGAGTGCGGTCAGGGCCGGCACTTGCATAGTGCGACCCTTGCAAGGAGCATCGCAGTGCCCCCAACCCCTCTCAGGCTTCCTGCAATGCAGGAAGCCTGAGCGGGGCCAAGAGGCGGGGCAAGCGCTTGCATAGTGTGGTCCTTACAAAGGGCACACTACGCAACCATCATAGCACTCCCCCAACCCTGCTCAGGCTTCCTGCGACCGAGGAAGACTGAGTGGGGTTGGTGATCAGTGGAAGTTGGGGGTGGGGGGCAGGGCTTTGCCTGGGGCGGCAAAAGCCCCAGCACTGCTGATCAGAGTGCTAGAGATGGGCCATTCCATTGTCTTTGGTCTATTAACCAGTTTGGTGCAGTGATTAAGTGTGCAGATGCTTATCTGGGAGAACCAGGTTTGATTGCCCACTCCACTTGCACCTGCTGATTTGACCTTGAATCAGTCACAAGTTTTCACAGAGCAGTTTTTCTCATGAGCAGCTTCTGTCAGAGCTCTCTCAGCTCCACCTACCTCAGAAGGATATCTGTTATGGGGAGGGGAAGGAAAAGGAGATTGTAGGCCACTCTGAGACTCCTTTGGGTGGGGTATAAATCCAATCTCCCCCTCCTCACAAACAAAAGAGGGGCCACCTCTAAAGCAGGGATATATTTGAGACTTTATCCCCAGACCTATGTAGAGTGGTGGAATACATGGAGCCAGCTCCTGCCCTCTCTTTGCCAGGTTTTGAGACAGGGCAGTTGTCCTGATGTCCTCATCCTGCATCTGGGAAAGAATGATCCGGTGCGAATGAAAGGAATGTCTTTAACCTGGAGGATCCTCAAGGATTAAAGGATTTCTGAGTCTCGGTTGCTTTCAATGGCGATGTAATGGCAGGCTGAGGTCTAATTACTGACTAGGGGGGGCTTTCCGGTGGGCAATCTCCCTGGATTAAAAGGGAGATCAAGAAAGATAAGCCACTTGTACCTCTATAGAACATTCTTTGGATATCAAAGATTTCAGGTTTTCACGGCTGGTAACATCATTAGGGTTTGTAGAATCTTTCGGGCTCAAGTGCCGTGTTCTACTGGGGAAAGTTTTCCTTCCAGACGTTGAGAACGAAACGTCTGGAAGGAAAACTTTCTCCAGTAGAACACGGCACTTGAGCCCGAAAGATTCTACAAACCCTAATTCTTTGGATATTTTCTGCTAAAGGAGATGTTTTGTAGATACCTCTGGGGCGGGAGTAATCTGAGGACTGGAATTTCAACCTTGCTTCTGATTGCATTTGGAAACCTGATAAGGATTGAAAGCCTGACCACCTCTGCTTCTTAGGATTTATAGATTTAATTATCTAGAGCCAAAGAGAGATTTTCTTGAAGATAAGAGACAACTTCCTGCTAAAGTAACCTCTCTCATGGGATTATAAAAACCTGTAAAGAACTTTTTGAAACAATCATTTTCGCAAAAAAAGTAACTAATATTATGAAAACTAAATGAATGAGGGTCCAATTACTTTTCCTACTTCTAATTCTTAATTTTATTTTTTGCTGAAAATATACATGTGAAAGCTTTCCGGCTGTGAAGATAAATTTGACATGAGAATGCCTCTATATTTACTCTACTTGTAATTTGATAAGACTTTGAGACACTGTGGGTCTATCTAAAAATGTTCCCCTCCCTTTCACACTATCATCCAGAGATCAACTGTAATTATAGATCTCTAGGTCCCACCTGGAGGATGGCAACTCTAGAAAGGAGACTGTTGCAAAGTCAATGATGGTCATTACCAGACTAGACTACTGTAACTCACTCTATGCTGGCCTTCCCTTGAGACTGACCTGGAACTCCAATGGGTCCAGAATGTGGCAGCACATGTCCTGTCAGGAACAGAACACTATGGATAGCACATATACAATCTGTGTTGTGCCAGCTACACTGGCTTCTGGTTGACTACCAAGTCAGATTCAAGGTTCTGGTTTTGACCTTTAAGGCCTCGAGTGGTCTGGGATCAATGTATCTGCGGGACCGATTCCTCCATTATGTCCCCAGTGGAGTGCTACAGTCTTCTGATAGCATTCTACTGGTGATTCCTGGCCCTTAAGAGGCCTAGTTGTCTTCGGCTGGGGCCAGGACTTTTTCAGTCCTGGCCCCAACCTGGCGGAACTCTCTGCCAGATGACATCCAAACCCAGCAGGACCTTATGCAATTCTGCAGGGCCTGCAAGGCAGAGATGTTCCACCAGGCTTTTGGCTGACGACAGCGATGGCTGGCATCTTTCTTTCCTTTTTGTCCACTCCCCTTCAGAAGTTTTTTCCTTCCCTTGTATCCTCTAATAGTCTAGAAGGAGAAATCAATTAGTGGGATGCCATTGGGGTTTTTGAAATGTTACTGTTTTAACCTGCACTGTTGAATTGTTTTAGTTTTGTATTGTTTTATCTGATGTACATTGCCCAGAGCCTGGCCTAGGCCGAGATGGGGCAATTGAGCAAATCAAATCAATTAACAACAGCAAAAACTGCCACAGACTGCAGGCAGAAAAGAATTTTCCAGATTGTAATGGAAAATCGGGGTCAGCCCAGGTAGTATTTTTTGATAAGTGAATATTTATTTATTTATTTTATTTTATTTATTTAGAATTTATATCCCGCCCTTCCCACGAATGGCTCAGGGCGGCTTCCAATAATGAATCCAACATAAAAATTAAACAATATTTAGGCATATAAAGGGTTAAACATTTAAAACAGATAAAACCTTAAAATTAATAAATAATCCATATGTATATAAAAGAGATCTGGCAAGTACGTTAAGTTCTCAAGCTAGGTATAGGCTAGCCGGAAGAGGGTCGTCTTACAGGCCCTGCGGAACTGGACAAGGTCCCGCAGGGCCCTCACCTCTTCCGGCAGCTGATTCCACCATGTAGGGGCCATAACAGAGAAAGCCCTTTCTCTGGTGGGCTTTCTCAAGCGGGCTTTCTCAAGCGGGCTTCTTTCGGCCCAGGGACAGTAAGGAGATTTTGTGTTCCCGACCTCAGTACTCTCTGGGGAACATGCGGGGAAAGACGGTCCTTCAGGTAGACAGGTCCCAAGCCATATAGGGCTTTAAAGGTGATAACCAGCACCTTGTACCGGACTCGGTACATCACTGGAAGCCAGTGCAGGGTCCGAAGGCCCGGCTGAATGTGTCCCCACTTTGGGAGACCCAGTAACAGCCGGGCCGCGGCATTCTGCACCAGCTGTAATTTCCGAGTTCAGGACAGGGGCAGCCCCATGTAGAGGGCATTACAGTAGTCCAACCTCGAGGTGACCGTAGCATGGATCACTGTTGCTAGGTCGTCGCGCTCCAGGAAGGGGGCCAACTGCCTTGCCCACCTAAGGTGAAAAAACGCGGACTTGGCAGCGGCTGCTATCTGAGCCTCCATCATTAGGGAAGGCTCCAATAGCACCCCCAAGCTCCTGACCCTGTCCGCCACTATCAGCGGCGCACCGTCAAAGGCTGGTAGGGGGTTCCCCTTCCCGGGCCGCAGCGACCCAGGCAAAGGACCTCTGTCTTCGCAGGGTTAAGCTTCAGCCTGCTCAGTCTGAGCCACTCAGCCACGGCACGTAATGCCCGATCTAGGTTTTCCGGGGCGCAGGTCGGCTGGCCGTCCATCAGTAGATAGAGCTGGGTGTCATCAGCGTACTGGTGACACCCTAGCCCGTGCCTTCGGGCAATCTGGGCAAGAGGCCGCATATAGATGTTAAATAACATTGGGGAGAGAACCGCCCCTTGGGGCACACTACAATCGAGTGTGCACCTCCGGGATAGCTCCCCCCCAACTGCGACCCTTTGTCCCCGACCTTCCAGGAAAGAGGAAAGCCACTGTAAGGCCAACCCCTGAATCCCCGCGTCGGCGAGGCGGCCCTTCAGTAGCCGATGGTCGACCGTGTCGAACGCAGCCGACAGGTCTAACAGCATCAGCACCGCCGAGCCGCCCCGATCCAGATGCCGTTGAAGGTCATCTACTAGGGTGACCAGCACCGTCTCCGTCCCATGTCCCGGGCGAATAACTGGTAAAATCCCAAAGGAAGCCCCAAGATCGTCTGCCCTTAACTCTCTGGCACTGCAGGTGACTTTGGGCCAGTCACTTTCTCCATTTAATGTTCATACCTCACAGAGTTCTTGTGAAGATAAAAGGAAGGAGAGCCATGTCTGCCATCCTATGGAGGAAGGATGGGATAAAAAGAGGATGTGGTCAAAACTTAGAATAAGGTTAAAATAAGGTAAAGCTACATTCCTGCGAAACAGACAACAGGAACTGATGTAAGTAGATAGCTGTAGCTGGAGAGTATGTTACTAAACATATCAGCTAATGAACAGCTTACTTTCAAGCGAAAGCAATGTCTTAAAACCTCACCTCAGTGTACATTTTTTAAAAAAGGGTCTGACATTCACATTTCTTGTCTTTTCAAACATGTAAGTACTTGAATTATTGTGAAAAATCCTAATTAAAGTTAATTTATTGTTCTGTACTTTGAATTCTAATTGGTGCCAACTAAATAGCTGGCTTAGAATCTGATTTGCGCAATGTGATTTACACTCCATACACAGAATACATTTATCATGGAGAATGGGAAGTCAGACCCTCAAATGGATTTTCATGCTTAGAGCTTCAAAACATAAGCACTGTGCAGCTTTAAATTTGTTTTGCAAATCCTTATCATATCACAGTTATTGCTTGTGAAGTGGAGCAAAAAATAAAATCCGCCAAGAAAACTTGCAGGAAGCTGCTTCCCTGCCCTGTTAGCTTAACTGGTGTGTTTCTCTGGAAGGACTATCCACCACAAAACACTTCAAAAGAAAACTGTACAAGAAAATCAGGCAATGGGCGAGTCTGAGTATTATGCTAATTAAGGACCTAGGATTTCTGTTGACATCTGATTGGGGGACAGCTTTTCAGTGTTCACCACAATTCCTTGCCAAGCTGTTTTTAAAACTTAATTAAAATTAATGTCCCTATTCATTTTGATTTATTTTGTTCTATTCAGTCTACTTCGAGGGAGAACATATCCAATATATACTGCATTATTGTTATTGAAAACTCCATAAAAGAAGGGTTTCACACTTTGCTTGCTGGGAAGATAGCATCCATGCTAATATTTATGTAACATTGGAAATGCATATATTTTATGGGGGAAATTTCATGTGAGAAACAGAGCTATGCTTGACAATAAAGAATCATGGTTTT
Organism: Heteronotia binoei; assembly: GCF_032191835.1. Classification (NCBI taxonomy): domain Eukaryota; kingdom Metazoa; phylum Chordata; class Lepidosauria; order Squamata; family Gekkonidae; genus Heteronotia; species Heteronotia binoei. Next base: position 144,172,311 of record NC_083227.1, on the reverse strand, counting down.
TGTTTGACAAGGGAGAAATTAAATCAAAGCAGGGATCTGGGGACTGAGGCAGAAAGGATAAGAAATTAAAAAGTAATCTTCACTGGTTTGTTCTTGGCAATGGAATTGTCATGAAACAAAATCCACTACAGACATTTTCACAGACTCATTCTTCTCACACTGTGCATAACATGATACATATGTGCATCACATTTCTACGTTTGTAAGTGTATGAAAACAAAAGCAACTTGATTCCACTCCTGTTAATGGATTTGCCACTGTATACTTTTTACATCACAACTGCTGGCATTTGTGTCCACTAGTAGAGACTTATTGGTAATAAAATTTCAAAGTTGGGGTAACTGAGATGATTTCTTCCTCTCATTTAGAAATCATGTCTCTCTTCAGTAACGTATTAAAATCTTAGCATTAGATTCACTAGGCAGCTACTGGCCCAATAAGCTTACCACTTGATGTTCCCAGTTGGCTAGTTGCTCATACCTTGTTCAAATGTAAACATATGCTTGCTATCCCAGTGAAATTTGTCTTATGAATTTACATTTTTCTTTTTTAAACTTGCTGAATGTACTAAGGAATTACTTGAGAATTTTTTTCATGCTCCTCCTCTAGGGTTGCCAGCTGTGGATTGGGAAATACCTGGAGATTTTGGGGGTGGGGCCTAAGGAGGACAGGGTTTGAGGCATAATACCATAGAGTCCAACTTCCAAAGAGGTCTTTTTCTCCAGGTGAACTGATCTCTGTCTTCTGGAGATCAGTTGTAATAGCAACTACCTGGACGTTGGCAACCCTATCCTCTTCAGACAAAACACTACTAGAATGCTATCAATAAGAAAGAACAATATCCTTATCTTTTAGTAATCTTTTCCATTTGGACGATCTCAGGAGCACTATGATCCCAAATGATAACTCTTTTAATGGAGTTATGAATGTCGACAGCCTAGACCTCCAATCAGCTAGAGATATTTGTCAGAATCCACTGAATGCGTCTAGTGTAGAAAATGCAATTGCACCTGCTACCTGCTACCTTTGAAAGAATTTTTTTCATTGTTGGGAGGATAATTTTTTTTCTCTAATCACCACTTCATTCAATCTTTTTAAATCTCTGCAGATTTCATTTCTCCCCCATTTTTCTTTAGCCATTATGGAAGTATTTATGGAAGAAATTATGGAAGTAGTGTGGTTATTTTTCCCTCTCGCATCTGTATTTTAACCTCTTTATCTCAACTTTTACTTTGCGAAGTTATGTAGCAGGAATTCTCTAAAGTGAATGTATGCTATGTGTTTTAAATATTCTTCTCCAAATAATATCCATTAATTTTTATTTTAGGACTCCAAGATCACCAAATACACTTTCAGTACATTCTGGGGTTTCCCCCCCTGCTAAGTCTCATTTGAGCTGCTGAGAGGTGGCTGAAGAGGTTAACTGCTTTTGACCTCTTAACCACCTATCCTCTGAAACTGAAGCATTTGGCCTCAGTGTTTCTGAAGAAAATTACAGTATACTATTCAGGGGTCCTCCAGGATTTCTTAAGACAATAGCTACAGGTCTCAATACAGGAGATGGATCAGGGATACATTCCCACCAGCATCACTTTCACACCACTGCCAGTGTCAGTTTTAAAGTCCGGGGCTTGCATCCACAGTATTTAGCTCCACCAGGCTGACTCAGTGTCATTTCTCATAACAGATTTCAGAAAAGGTGGCTTTGCAACTGTAGTTGTAAAGCTGTAAAAGAAAAAAAAAAAAACACGTTGTGATATTTATGAAAATATTGTATCGCACAAGCCAACATTACGTACTTTAACAGAATGCACCATGATTGAAATATACTGGAATTTTTGCATTTCTGCTGTCTTTTTGTATGTGGATGGTTGACTTTGTTGGAATTCTGTTGACAGAGCACTTCCTCTTGGCTGCTTTGGTCAATTTCTGATCCCTGTTCTGGTTCTGAACTCTCTCAGAATGGCCTGCAATTACAACAGTAGTATCAAGGGATAGGAGATCCCTCTGGGTACAAGAGAAAACAAAGCAGAAACTGTTGGTGCTCCCTTCCACAACAACGCTAGTGGCAAGGCCCATCCTTTGGGTTCCATACAGATTTGAAACATAGCATTACATCCATCCCACCACATGCATCTCATGATGCATGAAAGAAATGTTTTTTGTCTTACTGCTGGATTTCATCATGATGCTTGGGCCGTAGCTAATGTTCTGAACTTCTATTTACCCAGTCAAGATTTTCCCAAAGCTCAGGATGCATTTATCAAGAAATCAGTGTTATGCTTATTATGTTTAACTAATCCTGAAATAGTTCCTCCTTAGCTACCTTGACTGAGCCCAGTTGGATGCCTTAAAGGGAAAGGGGTTGTATGTATTAGGAATAAGGAAGATGCTGTTTCATTTATGGAGATGTCTAGTACAAAAATCCCTTCTTTTAAATCACAAAAAAAGTCTAACATTGCTTTCCTAACTAGAATTACATCCTTCTGAACCCATTGACTTCAATGGATTTAGAAGAGTGTAACTCTGCTTAAGATTTCATTGTAAAACATGCAGGCTTTATGAAGACTTTCAAGACCAACAGATCTAATTCTAAACATGGTCCCATCTGTGGATACTTAAATTTGAAAATCTGGGCCATAAACTGTCAAGACAGATTTTTCTACAAATCTGAAAAGCCCCAGGTTTGCGGGGAGGGGGGGGGGGAGGAGGAAATCTGAAATCTAAAACAAAACAAACAAAACATTAGTGTGGGGTTAACATCCCCAAATAATGTAAGTATTGTCTGTAGTATTGCTAGCCTTCAAGATGGTTTTAAGGGCTGTTTAAGCCATTAAGGGAAGACTCACTGGGGATAGGCCCATCACTGGGCTATTTACTACCATGTGGCTGCTTGCTACTGTTGAACATTGGCCACTCACAAAAGCTGCTGTGAAATGGTGATCAGTATTTTCAGATGAGGAACAGGGAGACCTATGCTCAAAACCCCATTCTGCCAGGGAAGCTTGCTAGATGACCTCAGCCTAATCTAACTCACTGGTTCAGGGATGGCTTAACAATTAGGCCAATTAGGCACTGGCTTATGGGCCCCCACACTTTCAGAGGTCCCTTGTGGCTCCCCCCCCCCAGTTTCCCCCCTTCTTGCGGCCCTTCCAGCCTGCATGCACAGCCAGCAACTGAGCCACTCTTTGCCTGACTTGCCTGGTGTGGCTGCTGCTGGCATCATTGCCAAGTTTGCCTCTCTCTGCCTCTCCCCACAGTTTTGTCAAAGGGGCATTTGAGAAGGTGCCTGCAGGTTGCAGTGGGGCAGGTGCTTTGACTCAGAGATAATTTGCAAGGGGACCCCCAAGATTTTAATTGCCTAGGGGCCTCCATAGAGTTTAATCTGGCACTGACTGGGTTATTGTGAGGATAAAATGGAAGAAAGGAGAATGATGTAAGTTGCTTTTGATCCCCATTGTAGAGAAAGACAGAGAATAAATGAAGTAAATAAATAATAAATGCAACTGTTGGGATAGATAGAAGGCTGGTCAGTTGGTGGGTGGGAAGGAGAAATGAAGTAAGGAAAGGTGAGGATCTGGGGGCTTCCATGGAAAGGAAAAAGAGTAAATAGTGGGGAGGGGGGGAAAGGGGAAAGTGAGCAACTGGCTCAATTCATAGGTAGCATCCAGCACTATGCAACTTGGCCAGCCTGGTCTGGCAGCAGCCACCACCACCATTACATAACCAGACCCGGCCCAATGGCAATAGCCACCATGGCCAGCACTGCAGAGTTTCCCAGAGAGGACTGCCAGTGGAAGGAGGGAAAGCTGAAGACAGTGAGCTATATTAAACCAGGTGCTTGGGAAGGAGAGAAGGAAATAATAAAAAAGTTATAGAATTTTTCAGGGAAGAGAAAGAGGAGATGGCAGGGGAGAGGGAAATTATATACCCCCACAAATTCTAGAGTGTTCTCTGCTTGTAATTTTTCCAACAGCTTTCTTCATTGAAGGAGAAGGCCTCATTGGCCATGGCACAGGTTACAAAACTAACTTCATTCCCCCTGTTTCTTTACCCATATTTGTCGCTGCATATAATAAAATAAAAGCCACCAACAAGCAAATAGTTCCTTCTAAGATGAATATGTTGAGGCTCTGTCAAAATTGAAACTTTTTGGATCTGAAAATTTTGCCATGGCAACCAATTCCTGTGCTTTTTTTAAGGCTTAGCAGCTGTGGTAAAACTGACTACTGAGAAAACGTACAAGACCCAAGTCACTGTGAAGATGAAAGAACATGTGGCTCAGATCTTACATTGATGAGAGTAAAGGTGTGTGTGTGTGTGTGGGGGGGACAATATAAATTACAGGGTCAGGCCTAACCAGACATGAGATGTTCCATGTAAACATATAGGTATGATCTCTACTCCCTATAGTCACAAGAAAAGGCAGGGTATAAACGTTTTAATAAATAAATAACATCCTTGTAAGTATTGTGGCCCTATAAGGTACCCTAAACACCTTAAAAGAAGGGTGGACTCAAAGTTTGATAGATCTTGCTCCTCTGTCTATGACAAGCAATTTATTACAAGACAGCTGCAGGATGATATTGAAATGCAGCCCAACGGCCAAGTGGTTGTTTGTCATGGTTGGGTTGTCAGGAGACCTGTTCGCTTGAGAATTAATATTATTCTAGACATAATGAGCAAATAAAGTAGAATTTGTATACTTAAAAGATTAAAGTAACTGGAGATGAGGGAGATGTAACTGTAAGGCTTAATTGTAAGGTTCTTTTAGCAACTGGTGGGACTGCATTGCAAATGAGATAGCTGGTTATGTAAATGCTGCTAGTCTGGCTTGTTTTTAAGCAACAAAGCCGTTCTGTTAAACATCCACTTGGGCCTGCTCTCTTCTCAGAAACAATTTAACAATACTTGTCTGCTCTTTAGATCCAAACAATCAGCCACATGTATCCTTCAGTCTCTCATTTCTATTGATTTGCATTCAAATTCTACTGAAAATAACAGAGACAGGGCAGCAGGAGGGTTTATGGATTCAAATGGCAATTTTCATTGCTCAACATTTCTGTTGGGTGGATTATCAGAGAAAAACTCACATACCTTTCTTTTAGATTTAAGCTGTATTCTTTTAGAACACTGGAATCCTTTTCCACTAAATAATACGTGTTAATAAGCATGTGCTTGTGAGTGTGACGATGAATTTAGTTGTGATTTCTACAAATACCGCTATAAAAATATATTAAATGTTTTTGTCAAATAGACACAGCGTTCGTTTTTTGCATTTAGCTGCTATATGACTATTTACTAGGGGAACCAACATATCTAAGAAAACTTTGCAACAGAAAACAATTTTCTTTCTGAAAACTACATTCATTCAAAATAAAGTCATATTCCAAATTGGCTGTTGGATGAATAATAGTGGGTTGGATTCCAACTTTTCAATAATGCAGAGAATTAAGCTATTTTAATGCCTCCAAATCCTATAGCACTTTTCTACATCTCCCTCAGAGCCACTGATGAAGTTCAGCATACCTACCAAATGGTATACCGTGTGGTATAGAGAGCTGCAGGAAGGAGGAGAAATCACCAGGAATTTCCCACATTAATTCCTGCATGAGTAGAATGAAGATCCAACAATATTCAAGCAGATCACATTGTTGTTATTGTTGTTGTTGTTATTATTATTATATAAAACAATGGTAGGTGGTATTGATCTCACATTAAAATATAGTGGTGTATTGAAGATGGCGGATACTACCAGCTATATCAATGTTAAAATTTTGTAATTCAAGTACTTCTGCTGGATATCCTGTTAAAGAAAGATCCCCACTCACAATATGATGTTCGAGGTGGGCGGGCCAAGTGGATTCATTTCTGCTGTCCTGTTATAGATTTTGATTCAAAAATGCCTGGCAGAAGAGCAGGCCCTGCGGAACTGTGTAAGCTCTCGCAGGGCCCTAAGTTCCTCCGACAGCTCATTCCAGCAAGCAGGAGCTGCAGCAGAAAAGGTCCTGGCTTTGGTCACCTTGAGCCTGGCCTCTTTGATGCTGGGGTTTGAGAGCAGATTCTGCGGCCCTGACCGAAGTGCTCTCTGGTGTACATGCAGGGAAAGGTGGTTCCTAAGATATGCAGGTCCCTGTTAGTCAAATTGCCTCCAAGATCGAATTGGGGAATTATAATTAATAAGCAAATGGCAAGAGCAGGATCAACAACCTGTGTCTACAGGAGTCAGACTTCCCCAGAGACCCAATATGAGGAGATAGATCGCTCAACTCAAGGTGTTTTTATTGGAAATTAGAGATCACACAATCATACAGTTACACTAGCATCCACACAATCAGTAAGAACTAAGAATATACAGAGGTGAAATCAAATAGTGGTTTGCAATAGCCGGATTGAAGCAATGATCATGGGTTATACAATTACCTTTCTGAAGGGCAGAGAAGGTCTCAACAGCAATGGTCAGGATGGAATGGAACAGTGAGAACTGACCAGCAGATCTCACAATAATGGGCTCACACCTGATCAGGGTATGAGGGCTATCACTGCAGGCAATAGTAGGGGAAATACCATCAGAACAATGAACATCCACTTAACCTGACCTTAAATAGTCAGAGTCATAACCTGGGGCAAAAGGGGCAGTGACCACTTGAATAGTTACTCTGATTGAAGTGAACACTGACTCCTGCCTTTCTGATTAGTTTCCAAGGAAGACTAATGAAGTCCAGGATTCTGTTATCATGTGACAAATTTGGAGTCCAAATTTGGTATCTGTGGCACCTCTTGGAAACTTTAGAAAGCAAAAAGGTGGAAAGGAAGAACAATGGATGTTGCCTGTTGGCTGCCAGGTCTTGATGGTTGGCATTGACTTGTTGATGAATTTCCTGGCTCTACTGGTGTAACATCTTTCATCTGAACCAAAAGGCGGTGCAGGGGGACATTGGGCACGGAGCCTGCCTGGGGCACTATGCACCCTCGGGCCAGCACTGGATAAGGGATAATGGAGACAATAGTCTACCTGCCTGTTACTGTGAGTGTTGAACTGTGCATCTTAAGCTTGTGCATAGCTCTGTATAAGTTTCTGGGATAACACTTTCCCCTCCTGACTGCCTTTGGCTAACTGCTTGGAGTTGGAATACAGTCCATTGCAGATGACCACCAATAGTACACAGACCTCATTGGGTAGTCATGGGGGAATCTTTGGGAGACAAGGCCTCTGGTGTACAATGTTTTCCACTAACAATGAGAAGATCCACAAGGCATTATAACTAGAGATGGTGTCGCGACCAGCCCTGGCCAGGACTTGGCAAACTGCCCTCCCCTGCCCCTGAAACAGCAAAGGGGCCCGCGACCATGGCCACGCCAGACACCTCACTCCTGGCCCCCGGGTCCGATACCCTCCTCAACCAGGGAGGAAGCTGCAGGGAGTCCTGGCCTGCCCAGCTGCTGGTGGAGAGGAGACCAGGTTCTCCAGGGCTTGCCGCCCAAGGTCCGGGTTGGGCACAGCCCCACCCAAGAGGAGGGGAATGCTGCATGGCAATGAGGGCTGGGCTGCAGAAGAGCGACTTGCTGCTGCTGATCACAGGCCGCCTGGAGAGCTGCGGTGGCTCTCACACTAGCCTATAGCAGTGGGAGAGCCCTGCCACAGCCCGGGGCCAGCTGACGATGTCTGAGCAGCCTCACCCCAGCATCTGAGCATAAGAAGAGGGGCAGGGCCCAGGAGGAGGGAGGTGGCTGGAAGGGGTGGAGTTGTTTGGGGAAAATAAAAGGGAAGCCAGGGAAGAGGTCGAGGAGGAGAGTGATGAATGAGACGGAGAGGCTGCCCAGCACAGAGAGAAATGAAGGGAGCCTTCATCATTGAGCTAGGGAAAGGAGTGGCCAAAGGGTGAAACAACCCGACCTCCCCCCATTATGAGAACTCTGGCCACAAGAGGGGGCCACTAGAGGGGGGAAAGAGGGCTATGGTGACCCCAGGCCAACCCGAGGATATAAAGAGGATGCCCGACAAGATGGGCATGAACTGGGAAAATGGTGGTTCATGTTGTTTCATGGTTCATTTGATTCCATGAACCAAATGAATCACGAAGCAACCAAATCACCATTTTCCCAGAACCAGTTTGTGGTTCATTGTTTTGGTATGGCTGGGGGGAGGAAGGGGGAGGCATTTCAATGCAATCCCTCCCTTCTCCAGCTGGCCTGCATTAGCCACATGGCTGGGTGAGGGAGAGGGAGGCTTTTGAATGCCACCTTCTCCAGCCCACAATCTCTCCATTGTATCCTATGCACCCATAGGGTACAATGGAGAGATCATGCTGCTGCAGCAGCATGACTTGAGAGTGGCATGATCTCTCCATTGTACCCTATGGACTCATAGGGTACAATGGAGAAATATCTCTCCCCTTCTCTCTTCCTTTCCCCAGCCAGCCCTGGCAAGCCAGCTGGAGAAGGGAAGAAAGATTGGGGAGGTGTGTCCCCATGGTCTCAGCTGGGGCTCTGCGGGGCTACCTGGTTGAAGCTGAAAACAGCTGATCCTGCAGGGAGAAGTCTTCCTGAAGGCTCAGCTGGGGCCAGGATTGACTTTCACAGGTGCTACTTGGCTGCGAGGCACCTGTGGAAGCCAATCCCCAGGAGCCCTGCAGCTGTGTGGTGCCTGGAGAAGCCAAGGGTTGGAGGGTAGGCATGAACCCTTCCCGATTCTCCCAAATCTCCCATGGAAAGCTGTTCTTTCTTCATGAACACAAGTTCAGGGAGAGCTCATGGGAGGCACGTTTCCCAAACTTCTTGTTCACAAACTGGCCTGGTTTGTGCATGAACTGCAATTCATGGTTTGATTAGTGCCCATCCCTAATTATGACTGATAAAAGAGTACTTGAATATAATGTAGAGTGAGTTAGGACAATGCATTGCAAGTCATGAGATATGAAGAGACAGAGCCATCTCAATAGAGAGAGAGGGAGAAGGTGAAAAAAAAATGTTGGAGATAAGAATATATGGAATTGGAAAACATATTTACTGCAAGGATGCCACTTAAAAGCATTATCCCATCCCCACTGCTAGTGTGCCACCACCAATGTGTAACAAAACGAAATGTCCATCACATTATGAGTTTTCCTTCTCTCTTCTGCATTTTCTTGCACGGATGCGCACAAAGTGATGGCAATGCCCACATGACAAGAAATGATAGAGAGCACTGATAACAGTTTTTGAATATTCAGAGTGTTTAGCATACAATGGCATGCTTCCTTGCACTCCACTGAGCAGAGACTGAAGCCTCCCCCCACCCCACCAAAATAAGGAACTGTAAATATTTCTCCCACCAGCCTAAAGAACGATTTTCAGCAGTACTTCTTTAAAAAATATTGTTCCTTATGCTCATTCAAGGAATAGAAGGGAGGAAAGAGAAAGGAGGGCGGGGCGGGGGGGAGGAAAGGAAAGAAGTACTCCAGAGAAGGGATCTAAAGAAAACATATAGGACTTTGTTATTTTTCACACACCAGTATGCATTTACCTAATTTGTTTCAGGGTATAACATCATGTAACTCTTACCTTTCTAGATCCTGCTTAGGTTTGGGTTGTTCAGCTCCCTAGTGGTTGAGGTTCCACCTACTTCGGGGAATACTAATTTAAATGCAATTAGAATTACTTTTTGGCTGATTGTTAGTGTTTGTTGTGACTGAAAGAGAGGAAATGTTTTGATGTTAAAATGTGCTACGAGTAATTGCAGCAACATAATGCATAATTTAAAAGAGTGAAAAAAAATTCTAGGCTCTGCAGGGTAGTACTGGGGGCATGTTTACATGATGAATTTAAATCAGGTTGAAATCTGTTTAACTGTCATCGTTTTCCCTGCAGAACCCTGGAAACTGTAGCTTTACAGTGATGTTGACATGTTTTTATGAGAAATTGCCAGCCTTTTCACTGACGGACAATGTCCGGGGCTTCTGTGCTGAAAGCTTTGACAGGTCGCATATTTGAAGTGGTAAACAGGTTTATATTTGAATGATAGAAAAGGGCAAAAAGCATGTGTCTATGAAGCCACACACACAATATTTTCCTGACCACTGAGACGTTTCTGGGGCTACACTTTCCTGGGTTGTTTCCCTTTGGAGGACAGAGCATGATAAACTTATTTCACTTTTGTATTTTTTGATTTATCTACATATATTTGCATTGACCACAGATGGAGTCAGAAGCATTCCTGCTTTGCCCCCCCAGTCGGAATGAAGAAGCAGACACAAGTGTTGGGTTTTAACCGGGCCGCTTTATTAAACTTAATTACTGAGAACTGGCAGGGGTGAAAACCTAACCAGACAAGCCCTGGGGTCAACCCCGGACCCCGCCTTGTCCAAAGGGCGAGCCACCCTGCCCCCAGCACAAGCCCGCCGTATTCGGGTTGTAGTTGAGCGGCCAGGCCTCCAGCCATACACCACCTGGGCAGCATCAATCCCCATGGAAAGATCCGCCCCAGGTGAGGCTCCCTGTGATCTGCATTCCCCGCACTGAGCCGTGTAGCCCATCTACGGTTCCTACAGACCACCGCACCAACGGTGCTAGGCCATAGGTGCTCCCCTGAAAACCTGTGGCCAAACCACCTCCAGCCACCGCCAATGCCAAGCCTCTGCTTAGGCATTAGCGCCCCACTGGGTGGCCCAGAGCCAACCGCAACCTCTGCCATAACTCGACTAAAAAGGCCCGGTTGCCCAACTCTGAAAGATGAACACCATCCGGCCAATACAGGTCAGCCTGCTCTACCCGTAAGGCTGGATGCGGGAGAAGATTCCCAGTCCCTCTTCCATAGCTTTCTGAATGGCCCTATTGGCCTTGCGCCTAGCACGTTCGACTACAGGGCCCTATCGGCCTTGCGCCTAGCGCGCTCCATCATCCCAGGTGAAAAAGGGGGGGGCACCTCCGGTCTTGCATGGCGATCTAGCTGCCCCGCCCGGGACCAGCCAAGAAGGACAAGCCCTGGGGTCAACCCCGGACCCCGCCTTGTCCAAAGGGCGAACCACCCTGCCCCCAGCACAAGCCCGCCAGATTCGGGTTGTTGCTGAGCGGCCAGGCCCCGAGCCATTCACCACCTGTGCTAGCGTCAATTCCCTATGGAAAGATACGCTCAGGTGAGGCTGTCCAGTGATCTGTAGTCCCCACACTGAGCCATGTAGCCCATCTGCGGTTCATACATACCACCTGCACACAAGGTGCTGGGCCATAGGTGTTCCCCTGAACGCCCAAGCGAAAGACCAAGATGAGCGGAGAAGGTGCCCTGCCTCACTCCGCACTACGGCCCCCCCGGCCCCTGGCGACCCAGCCATTCCCCAACTGCCCCAACGCTGAGGCCCAGCTGAGTGCCTCTTGAAGACCGCCTGGCCCAAGGGGCCGCCTGGAACGCCCTGCTGTGCGCGCAGATGAGGACACGCTGCCACTCACTATGAGCCACAGCACCTGAAAAACAGAAAAATTGTCAGAACAAATCATGACCAAGAGGCGATAAGAACCCTCGCCCACTAAAAATGCCCCCTAGGCAACCAGCGGGCGCGCCCAGTTCAACAGGTTGCCGCCCTCCGCAGGCCAACAAATGTTGAATCCCGACCTGGGGCGCCCATCCCGCAGTGTCAGTCATTAGACTGAACAGCTAACGAGCTAATACATAGCACCCAAAACAAGCCATCAACAAGGCCGCATGAAGCAGCCGATCCCGAAAGGGGGACAGCGTCCTGCGGTGCTACCAATTGCCCGGAATTGGGAAGCCGAATAGTCCTCCACTCCAACTTCTCTCACTGCAACTCGCAGGATTGCATAATATGAGCCGTCTAAATCGGCCAGTAATCCTGCAGCCAGCGGCCCCATGGAACTCCTGCATAGGAAAGCCGCTCTACTATAATCCCCTCTGGAACTAGGTGCCAAAGCCAGCTGAATGTCCCTACCAGCTTCAACTTCCCAAATTGCCAGGGGTCCGGGGGGAATCGCGCCAGCAGCGAGTCCACTTCCGGGGCGAGCTGCCAAAAGCACTACAGCTATTGAGCGTTCGCCGGCCCATTACAGCCTCCGGGTACGTGCCCTACCAGGAACCAAATATTCCACCGGAGGTAACGAAGTGTGAATAACCTGATCAGGGACATTGCCCACACCACTTAGAAGTCCAGGAGTTGGTAACATATACTACCGCCATGCTATTGCCCCCGACTAGCCCAAAACCAGTCGGCGAGTAGCTCATACCAAAGGCAAACGGCCCCTAGACTTGGGAAAATCCAAAAAATGGCAGAGCCCTACTGGACCCACTGTCCACGCAGTCGACCCCTAGCGTCCCAAATACGCCTCAAAGAGGCCGCGCCAAGTGCCACCACATTACAAGCAAAGTTAAGGTGACGAACCCCCTACTGTAATTAAAGCGGCAACACCTTGCGTTGCCCACTAAGAGCAGCCAACCGGCCCTTAAAATCAGCAACCTTTTTCACCCGCAGCCGAAATGCCTGCTGGTGGGTATAGAGCTCCATGCCCAAGGAATGTAAACGCCGTAGTGGGCCCCTCAGAGTTCACGTACACCAAAGGTACCCCAACTTGATGGCCAACTCCTGAAAAGCATGCAAGAGCCAGCGCATCACCTTGTACCTGCTGGACCGACAAAGGTAGGCGCCCCGATAGTGCGCCATGTCATTGAACCCAGTCCTGTCCTATAATGCCCACTCCAACAAAGGGGCAAAGCGCTTGACTGCAGCGTGGGAGCCGATGGGGTGCCCGGTCCATGTAAGATTTGCTCTCAAAACAAAAGAAAAACCCCAGAACTCAAAATCCTTGTGATAAACTGACAAGAGGCGAAATGGTGCCTTAATGGCATATTGCCATTGCTGCACCAACACCATAAACCCCACGCTGCTTTAACCGACAGGTCAAAGGAAGTGTGCTTCATACCGAACACAATTCCATAATTCACCGTCACCCCTCTGGGTAGGACGGAAAAGAGTGAGGCGATATTCCCCAGGCGCTTCATTAAGCCCCACTTCGGGGGAAATACGCACAAGTGGGTCCCGGCGGCGTACCAAAGGGGGGTCCTAAGACCCCGCCTTCCTGGCACTCTTTGGCCATCTTAGCCCCCACTACGTGCTCAAGACCAGCCACTGACTAGCCATCGACAACGCCCGATCCATATAGAATTTCTCTTCAAGGGAAAGCCCTATAACTCAAAATCCTTGAGGCGGGCAGGCAAGAGGCGAAATGCTGACGTGGTGATGCATATCGCCATCTCGGCCCCCCAACCCTACACCCCGAACTACTTTGACCGCCTAGTCAAAGGAAGTATAGCACACCGAGCATAGCCCCTCAGGGCTGGCGTCATTCACCGATGTTCCCTTGGGGAAGACAGGTGGTGGATAATACGATAATCCCCTGCTGCCTTCTTGGGCACAACCCCAAAGGGGATACCCTCAACGTGGAGACTGGCAGTGCATCAAAGGGTCCAAGGACCCTGCCTTCCTGACATACTTTGTCTAATTTTGCCCGGACCACCTGCTCAAGCCCAACAACGAACGCAGATTAGGAGCTAAAAAAGGGGGGGGGGCTAGGCCCCCGATATGGAATTTGAAAACACCAGGTAAACCCGTCCTGTGAGTATCGATCGTCTGCCTTCCACGGGTATGTACTCCCCAGCATATTGAGTGCCGTCAGGCGAATGGGGCTGGGCCCCTTTTTCAAAGGGCTTCTGACCGCCACCGCCGCCACCGGGGCGCTTACCGCCCGCTCTGGGCTTTGATCTGCTACAGGCAGAAAGTGCGTGGGCCCCGCTGCAGGGCGGGCACTCATGTCGGAACTTACAGGGGTTTCCTGGGGCACACACCCTTGGATGCGCACTCCCAACATAACAGCCAGATATGAACCGGCTGGCCCTCGGTAACACGGGCCCCTGTGGAAAACCGTTGTTGCTGCAACCTCTGCACTAGATGGCCACTGTCAGATCTGTCTCCGGCATTTGGTTTTGCTGAGGACATCAACTGCAGCCACAGCTGCTGATTTATTTGGCCCCACGGCATACCAGGGTCGACGGCAGCCCTCATACTGAAGGCCACGTCGTATTGCAGCCATGCTGCACCGACAAAGTCCGTATACGCCCTAGGAATGCTAGCGTGAGGGTTCGGGGGGGGGTAAAAACCACCCGCCACCCTGGGCCGCCGGCCATGCCCCTTGAAATTAGGCATACTGATGACTGCTCCAAGGCAAAATGGCCGGAGGGGGGACGAGGAGGCCGGGACAGCAGGGGGCGCCACAGCGCATGCCTGTTGGCCCACTGGGGAGAAAACTGGACTGGCAAGCGGGCTAGCTCCATGAAAACCCCAAACCCACGTCTGGCCAGGACCTGCCTGCCAACAACTCCAACTTGCTCAGCCCCCATGCCACCCCTCCTGACACCGGCGGGGTGGGGGAGTCATTTGAATAGGACCCCACGGCCACCCTTGAACTGGCGGAAGAGGGGGCTTACCACCGTCACATGGGGAAACTCCAGCCCCTCCAGGGGCCTGCTGCACACCACTACCAGATGTGCCGCCGCGCATTGCTGCAACCGATGGGCCCTCCTCTGGATCCTCCTCCTGGTCCGGTTCCAGCGGCGATTCAGGCTCAGATGGCCCACCCTGCAATGCAGACAGACATGCAAGCACTTCCGACTCAAAAGTCAGCCGTGCCGACCGGCCGGAGGCACGGCGACGCCCCTCCCAAATGGGAGCGCCTCTGGTGACTCTATCTTGCACCAAGGCATCTAGCTGACTCATAATGGCAAGCCTCACCTTCTCACCTTGCCCAGGCTCCTCAAACGGATTACCCTGCTGGCCCCACCCACGGGGTGGGCGGGCGGGCTGCTTGCCATTGGACTTGCCCTGCCCTTTCTTTGGTGCCATCCCATGTGCCCTTATAAGCACAGGCCTCAAAATAGCAGTGTCTGCAAGCCCACAGCCACTCAAAGGTTACCGCTACGCTCAACCACTACCAGATGGGGTGGTGATACAAAATTACAGACAGGGGGCGTCCCCCAAACCCAACCAGAAAGCCAGAAGCCCAGCCCAGCCCCGAGCAGCCGCCCTATGGACCACTAGCTCCCTGCACACAAATAAAAAGTCAGGTCAAAGGCATGCATCTGTGCAGCAACCCTGGACTTCCTTGGCGGTCTCCCATCCAAGTAGTAACCAAGGCTAACCCTGCTTAGCTTCCAAGATCTGACAAGACTGGGCTAGTCTGGGCCATCCAGGTCAAAGGGAAAAGAGAAAGGGAGGGGGGGGGGAGAATGACTGGAAAAAAAACCAGCCCTAGGCAAGCAATAAAAAGTCACAGGCTGTCCTGCCAGAGAGGGGGGGGGGGGTTAAACAATTATCTACCCCCGTGGGCCTATAGCAAAACCCTCACAAATGGGGGGGGAGCAGTTAGCTCTTAAGGCCCAAAAGCAGATGTGGGTCACACCAACGACGCCCGCTCAAAGGCAAAGCAACTGCCTTAAACTGGCCAGCCGCCCGCGAACCGCCCCAAACGGGGGCCGCTATGCGCTTCCCTCGCACGAGGGGAAAAAAGAGAGAGGCAGCCACTCACAGCCACTAATAATTGTCACCCCAACCCGGCCCCTCAATGCCCAAGGGACTGGGGAAGGCTAATGGCCGCCGCGCTGGCTTTGCCCACTCCTGCCTCCCAGCCGGAAAACGCCCCAAGCCGAAAACAAAAGCTCAGCCTCGCCAGCGCCGTCAGCCGCCGCACGCGTCCTCGCTGAGCGCCAAGCGCCGCGCTCGCAACAGTCCCCGCCACTCCGGTCCCTCACCGCCAGGCCTGGGCGTGCAACGGCCCGCACGTGGCTCTCACACAGAGAGCCGAAGGAGACTGCGTGAGAAGGGGCGGGGAGCCGGGGCTTATATAGCCCCGACTCCCGCCCGGACTAAACACCCGTATATCGGGTGATGCAGCTCCTCCCTCCTTCCGGGGAGGCAAAAGCGGCCCCCAGCTCGAGCGCCGGCGAGCCGACTTGGCTGGGAGGGGCCGAACCTTCCTACCCTACCCTACCCTACATCACATGTCAAGACATGGAAAGAGACAGATTCTGTGCTCACTCCTTAGGTGCTTTGCAGTGCCTGTCTACTTGGTTCTGTATTCCTTCAAACTCACAGGTGTTCTTTCTTTTTGGACACATACCCCTTTCCCACTTAATCTGGGAGAGGTTACCTCCTCTAAGCTTTAATGGTTCCCCAAATGGATGTGGTGGAGCACCTATATCCTGACAGGATACATTAGATTGAGCCATTAACTCAGTAAAGGAATGATCAGATAGCAGCCACAGTGATACTTTTTTCCCTGTAAGTCTACAGGAGCTGATGTGAATTTTCTTGCTTCTCACCTCATCTTTCAAGGACGTGCATTCGGACTCTGGAATCAAATTCTTGATTCTTTCTCCCATACCTACTTCATATGGGCTTGTTTTTGGCTTTGTTTTAAACGTCTTGCATGTTTATTTGGTCAGCAGTATTTTTTAGCACTTTACATTTTTGTTTTGTTTTAGAGGTGGGTGGAAAGTGCTGTCAAGTCACAGCTGATTTATGGCAATCCCTTTTGAGGTTTTCAAGGCAAGAGACAAACTGAGGTAGTTTGTCATTGCTTGCCTCTGTGTAGCAACCCTGGATTTTCTTGGTGATCTCCCATCCAAAGATTAACCATAGCCAGTTGTTTTTTACACACTGACAAATGATCCAAGAAGGGATGATATTGGCTTCATGTCTGACACATGGCCTGGCCGACATAAAACAGCATTTAAAATGAAGTATGTGTAAATTGATTCAATAAAACCGTAGCTTCTGGACAGTCTTCAAAGCAAGACTACATTGTAGTAATCTCAGCTCAGCTGGAATACTGGTATGAGTTTAGCTGTCATGCTACTCACCTGTGATGGCCACCCCTTTCTCACAAACTTTAATCACTTCTGGAACTTCATGTCATAGGTAGTATTATTCTTGCCTTTTTCTAGTCGTCCTCAAGTATTTATTTGTATTAGATTTTTTTTCTTACCATCCTCCAAGGAGCTCAGGATACTGGTCATTGTCCCACCATTTTTTTTCTTAAATAACCCTTTACATTGGGCTAAGAGATTATTACTGAATTATGCACACTCATCAGTGAGTTTCAGGGCAGACTGGGGATTTCATCCAGACATTCACAGTTGTAATTACATGAAGCTATCTTATAATGAATCAGGCCATTGGTCCATTAAGGTCAGTATTGTCTTCTCAGACTGAGCAGCAGGTCTCTAGAATCTTAGGCTATCTAGGGTCTTGATTCTTTTAATTGGAGATACCAGTGATTGAACATGGGACCTTCTTCATGCCAAACAGATGCTCTGCCTGTGAACCACAGCCCCTCTCTTCCCTAGTTTCAGTTTGGTGTGGTGGTTAAGAGAGTAGACTCTAATCTGGGAGAATTGGGTTTGATTCCCCATTCCTCAACATGCAACTGCAGGTGTGACCTTGGGTCAATCACAAGTTCTCTCACAGCTCTTTCTCTCAAGAGCAGTTCTCAAAAGAGTTATCTCAGTTCCACCTACCTCACAGGGTATCTGTTGTGAGGAGCGTAAGGGGAAGGAGATTGTAAGCCACTCTGAGACTCCGAGTGAAGGGTGGAGTATAAATCCAACCTGTTAGCCCTGCACCCCCTCTTCCACCATTTATGGACTGTGTTTACTCTGGCCCAGTATCAGACATACAGGACTCTTAGTTATCATAGACCTATATTATCGACATGTTTATGTAAGCACAAGAAAACTGTCTCAATGTCCATTCAGATGTTAAACATACAGTATTGGGATTGTGAACTAACCCAATATGGACATTAATACCCAATACCCACTTGCCTACTGTCTATAGGCAGTGAATGCTGTTTGACTTTAAGCATTTGGCATTTGTGCCAGCTTCCATATGGACATTTACTCTGTATGAATCATGCAGCAGTGTTTCTTGCCAGTCTCCAGCCAGCTCCCTGCTTGTGCCTGTTACTATGTGCCTATTTGTGTCTGCCCTGCAAAGAGGACTCCACTTTCCAGATGAGTTGCCAAGACCTGCAGACAGCAACTGTTTCCTGTCCCCATAAGACAGCATGAAAGGCAGCCTAGGTCAGCCACGTTTCTGAGATGTTCCAAAAAGGACAGTGTTCCTTCCTGCAAACCGCCATACAGAGGAGACATGCAGACCATGCACTGCATTCCAGAGGCCAGGCAAGCTTTGGAGATGTTAATGGAGTAGCCAAAAGTCAACAAAGGGACTTTCTGTCATGCCTGCACATTTAACAAAAGACTGTTTCTGTCAGTCATTTAGGAGATTGCTGAACACAAAGAAGAAGCCCAAGAGAGGAGTCGTTGCCAAGGACTTAATACTGTCATTCAGACCATCCCCATTGTATTTGTTATGGTGTCACAATAGGTAGCAATTTGGCCCCATATTATCCCATCATATTTCTTTGTTTAGGTAGGATTCACAACAGGTAGAGCCATCAATGCTCATAATCCTTTTTCCAAACTCTTCTGGGAGCCTCCCCTTCCGTGATATCAGGGGTCACATGTTGGTATGTCATAGGTCACATGTAGTAGTATCATGGATCACCTGATGCCATTGCCTGGGGTTATGAATTCGGCTATATCTAGACTGGTTTTTGGCCAGTTCAGTGTCTCTCTTACACTATCCATACCTTGCTGTCTGAGCCACCCTCAATTACCTAATTGGTATTGGACCCTATTATGGCGGGTGACGCAGGTCGTCTCTTGCTTCCCCCTCCCCTTATCATCTTCACCGCTAGATGATTCCTCCTGCAGTCTTCAAGATAGGTAAAGTATTTACCCTGTCTGTGTTTTGTCCCTATGCATTTCTCTATCCAATTTTCCTGCTATTATTCCTAGGACTGTATGTTTGTTGGTGTGATTTTTTTTTCCTGTATGCTTGAACTATTTTTCTAATAAACCCATTTTTAGATATATCATCTCCTTGTCATTGTGCTTAGGCTTTTGGGGAAACCACTCTGGCATACACAGGTTGTTGACCCCACTAATTTTGCCATCTTTGCCCACCTAAATTAATTCCCCTAACTCATTTGAGGGCAATTTGGCTTATAAATCTCCTCCCCCTCCTCCAACCATGGCACCGCAATGGCCTCCATTACATCACTGAACAGGAATTATGTGTATAGTTCAATTTGGTTTCACTTGTCCCTCTCTCTTGCTTCCAATTTTCTAGAATTGGACAGAAAGACACATGGAAGAATGTGCCACCTGTGACTTGAAAGTCTGAATTTAAGGACTCCAAATCTACAGATATGAGTCAGCTATTTCTTTTCATCTACATCTGAGGAAGTACTTTAAAAATCAATATATTCCTCACTACTGCAGTACTATATATCGATAAGAGCATATGGATCTCGGCAATTTCTGATAAATGCTAGCCCTTTTCAGATGTTTAGCTTTGGCACTCCAGCCAAGTGTGCTCCTAATGTGGGTAGCAGAAGCACACAGTGTGTATCAACTTCCCAATACATGCAATCACTATTTTATATTAATGGGGCAATGTGAGAATTTTCCATGTGTGTACAAGCTTCAGTACAGTCAAGGGGAACTCGAGATCTTTGAGAGCTGTTTGCCCCAGACACCCTTCAGTGAAGACATGAGACACATCAGCTTGGGTTTAACTACTTTATTTAATTATTTAAACTGATCTGTGTCATAATTAAACATGCTAAAATATAATCAATAATCAAACATGCCAAAATAACTAAATATGCTAAAATTAAAATTAAATATGCTAAATAATTAAATGGGCAGGCTGTGCTAGTCAGCCTGTCTGTGGCTGCCTTTGTTGGCAGACCCCCCCTGTCCCCCGACTACAAACACAGCCAGCATTTTCTGCTAGCTGTATTCATTATCAATGGGCTGAGACATGTTCAGCCCCAGCCCCTAACCTGATGCTCCACACAACCACTACTGGTTTCGGAAAGATGTTGCTCAGCACTAAGGGCTGTTCCTTCCCAGTTGCACCCCACCACCCAGCAAGTGATATGCTGTTCTGGACACTTCCTTTACCACATTGGATGTCTCAGGGTGCCTGCTGATCATCCCTACTGTGAAGCAAAGTACCCCTGCCCGCCTCCCCACACAAGGTTTAATGTGAATGGTAATGAACTTGTTCCATCCTGCAGTTATTACTGCATAGCCCTTATAATCTTCAAGACCAGAGCTCAAAATGTGGTAATTAGCTTCTCATGAGAACCTGCGGCCCACAGGATGGAAGGACGGAAATCAGGAGTGATGAGGTAATTTTCTAGAGGGCTGCAGCAAGAGTGTGTACTGGTTGGATGTCATGGTTGCATCCTGCTTGGTGCTGCTTAGCCAAATCCCCCCCCCCCCCACACACACACACACTGTAATTGAGCCAAGAACCTGCAAAAGAAGACTAACTTGGATTCCAGTAACTGAAGGCCTGGACTATTATATGCTTATATTGCAATTGATAGCAATGTAGAGACTGCATCAGCTGAGGCCTTTGACAAGTTGTGGGAATGTGTTCGATGGTTAAGCTAGTTTCCTTGTTTTCTTCTGCTGTACGACTTTAGAGCATTGCGTTGCCAGGATGATGATGATGGAGGATGACAATGACGATGATGAAAATTTAAATTTATGAATCGCCTCATCCCGGCCAATGCTGGGCTCTAGGCGATGTACAACAAGACAATACACATGAAATCAATAAAACCAGTTAATTAAAACCAATTGCAACCCAATGAACATTCTTTATAACATGCTGCAGTTCTGCTTTCTAGGAATTGGGAGCAGTCCCCCACTTAGGGGGTGGTGTTACCAGCCTGGCATCCATCGTTGTCCTCAGGCAAAAGCCTGGTGGAATATCTCTGCTTTACAGGCCCTGTGGAATTGTAAGAGATCCCACAGGGATCTGTGTTTTGATAGAAATTAAACAAAACATTATAAATTTTAATAAAATAAAGAAAAGGTTTGGTTACTTGTGTACAATAGACATGGTTCAGCTTTCGACTTCAGCCTGTCCAATCCCTGCCAAACTAATGGAAGTCAACATAGTCAACAATCAACCTCCACCATGACATATTGAAGCAGGTAGAAAAAGGCACATGTCACTCACAGCCAATTTAGGGGAACCCAACAAATTCCTGATTGGTCCCAGTGGTGACCAGCTATTCCCATGATGACTAAAAGTAGGGTGAGTGGGTCAGTTTGGTGAACCAGTTTGGTGTGGAGAGCCAGTTTGGTGTAGTGGTTAAGTGTGTGGACTCTTATCTGGAAGAACCGGGTTTGATTCCCCACTCCTCCATTTGCACCTGCTAGCATGGCCTTGGGTCAGCCATAGCTCTGGCAGAGGTTGTCCTTGAAAGGGCAGCTGCTGTGAGAGCCCTCTCCAGCCCCACCCACCTCACAGGATGTCTGTTGTGGGGGAGGAAGGTAAAGGAGATTGTGAGCTGCTCTGAGACTCTTCGGAGTGGAGGGTGGGATATACCGTAAATCCAATATCTTCTTCCTCTTCTTCAGCAGCCAGCAGCAAAAACCTGCCTGAGGGAAGCACAGCTTGAATGTAGCTTGGACAGCCACATTTCCCTATTGGCTGCTACTCTTTCAATTGCCCAAAGCTCTTCATGCCTTCTTTGAACCCCAGTCAGCTGGGGCAAACTCCTCCCTGGCTTTAATGCTGGGAATTCTACATGTGCGTGGAACACATGCAGATTTCTGCATTCACACCAAATGACAACCATGCATATTGAAAAGATGAGTGCAGTGTGTCCTTCCATTCTATACAGTTAGAACATCAAAACTCAATGTTTGGAAAGGGCTAATGGGAGATGCCGATCAGGGTAAGAAAGAAAGCATATTAGTTCCCTCCATTGTTACATAGTAAAATGCAGGTCTCGCTAATCTTATCATTTGTTATTGTCACTATAATTTACCCAGAAAGAAATTCAGTGTACATTAAAATCAAACATTTAAGCTTATGCAAAAAGTGCTTAATAGAAATTGCTTGAACAAAACGTTACAATCCACAGAGGCACCCTTTCTAGGCGAGGAAGTTTTCTCATCATACTAGCAACAATTCAATTTGCTTAACAGAGACAGCAAAGGGCTTCTGTTTATGAAAGTTCTTGAAAACTGTCCATAGGGTGCACATAAATTGGGTTTTTTAAACTAGGTCAGTGGTAGCTCCTGTACAGCACAATTATGATGTGCATATAGATGTGTAAATTCCATTCTGAACTGTGGAAGCTTACAGGAGAAGCTGCCTAGTAAGCAACTTCTTTTGCATTCTCTGCTTAACGTCTCCAAGTCTGTGAAATCCGCAGAGACCTTAATTAACAAAACAGTGGAGCTAATCTTAAGATATTAAAAAGCTTTAAACATCTGTTGTTCTTTTCCAGACTGTTAGTGAAGCTTCCCCTTTTCCCTACTCACTTTATTCAAACCTTGATTACAGAACTATATGTTGGATGCAGTGGCGGGGTTTCTACAAGGGATCCCAGCAACTAGGTTCCACCACACAAAAGCTAGCTCTGCAAACATACAAATGAATCTGAAGGGATAACTGTGCCTGTACTCTGATTTGGGAATTAATATTTTAGACTTTCTCCTTGTTAAATTAGAATTAAAGAAAAGCAGAACAGATTTTTTATTAGGAAAATAGATTGTAAGATGCCCTAGAACGTTACAATCCACAGAGGCACCCTTTCTAGGCGAGGAAGTTTTCTCATCATACTAGCAACAATTCAACTGTTGAAGCATTATGGCCTTGTCTGGATGCCCAGTGGCATCAGAGTTAAGGCAGTCAAGCTAGGTGAGTAAAATGAGCTCTGATACTCCTGCCAGCTCCAAGTGAAGGACAATGATCACCTGAACTGGCCCTTTTTAAACTTTCTTGGTGATTTTGATGTATACATAGAGGTTGCGCTTGTTAGGGAATAATATAATTCTGTTTACCCCAGCATCCCAAATAAAGGATGCTTTCACACAAGAAATTTGGGGAGGGACGGTGGCTCAGTGGTAGAGCATCTGCTTGGGAAGCAGAAGGTCCCAGGTTCAATCCCTGGCATCTTCAAAAAGGGGTCCAGGCAAATAGGTGTGAAAAACCTCAGCTTGAGACCCTGGAGAGCCGCTTCCAGTCTGAGTAGACAATACTGACTTTGATGGACCGAAGGTCTGATTCAGTATAAGGCAGCTCCATATGTTCATGTTCAATTTGGCCCGACCTAGCCACGCCTCTCATTCGGATTAAATATGCACAATCACACAATCTGCCTTTCGAGCTGCACCCATTCTCACCCCACCTCCAGATGTTTTCTATCCTGATTAAAAAGCCACCTGGATCTTCCTGGTAGTTCCCCCCTGAATTGCATTTAGGTCACATATTCACTGACCACCTGAACACCTGGGCGCAACTCATAAGCGGAAGTGGAACACTGAGGAGCACTTGTGAGCTTCTTTGCTTGAGTGCGCACACTGGGGGACTTTTTAAAAACAAAAAACTCCCAACTCTTTCCACAGTGGGCCCATGGTTGAGGTGCACTAGCAGTGTGAATGGCCAACCACGAACCACTGCTGGGATTCTGCCGCTTCAATGGCTAGTGTCTGATCCCTCTGAAACGGACCAACCTCAAGTGACTTTTTTGGAGCTGAGATAATATCGCACCAATTTCCCAGTGTGATTGCCCCTAAAGACACAAGATCACTATCTGGCTGTTAACTGATTTATTTAAAGAAGCTGAATATTTAAATAGGATAAGCAGCAGTAAGGCAGCCAACCATTTGTTCTTTTTCAATGGCTGCCTTACTTGGCAGTCCCATCCTGGCTCCAAACTTGGCCAGTGGCATTATGCTGGCCTTGCTTATCCTCACCTGTACACTGTGTGCTGAGGTGTGACAAGCCCTCTTCCCCCCCATGAGGCTATTACCAGGTTTAGTAAGATGTTGCTCTACACTAAAGACCGCTCCTTCCCCAAGCCCCATACTGCTGCAAAGCCAGTGATGGGCTAGTCTGGATGCTTCCTGCTTCCTCCATCCATGATGCCCCAGGATGCTTGCAAATCATCCCTACCTATCATGAGCAACCTGTCCACTTCCTGCCAAATTAGTTGTGGCTTAAACAGCGACAGGCTAGGCCTAGTTATTCATTTCTTCTGTATTATTATCCCCAGGAAATAATGAAGCTGGCATAAAAAGGCATCCCACAGCCAATTGTCAGACCCCCCCCCCCCAAAAAAAAATCTTTCTTGACTCTCAAACCAGTGACTGACTAATCCTATGATATTCTGGTGGTGGTGGGGGGGTGTGCATGGGTCAGCAGCAATCTGGAAAAGCCTATCAAGAAAGTGCAAGGCTTTCTAAAAAATCTCCCCGTTTGCACTTCCCATTGGCTGATTTCTCCTGGCCACCCAATTTTCCCCTTGTGCTTCACTTTAATAGAGCAGGAGCAAACGGATCTGCAACCTGACTGCTGTGAATGCCACTTGCAGTGGTTTTTCTGAAGGACAAAAGAAAGGTTAATATTTTATTAAACAGAGTGACGGAGAATGTTTGAATCCTTCTGTTTGTTTGAGGCATATTCATATAACAGACCAAGAAAGACAGCTATTCATGTCTGCCTAACAGTGCCATGTGCTTGAATAAGTTCTTCAGTCCAAATAATTTGATAGATTTCAAAAAGAACAGCTGGTGCCCAAGAATAATAATGCTCTCCAGAAACATAGGATTCTACCATATGTATTATTTTCCACTTGGTATATTTTTGACTGAAAGGTCAGAAGGAAAAAGAGGGGGAAAAAGTTAAAAACTAAAGAAGAGAAGGTCATTTGATAGGCAGATAAGAAGACTGTTTTATAAGAAGTAGGAAGCTTAAAATGAATGACTGGAGGAGTACAAAATGAAAGATTTTGCTCTGAGGTATTGTGTTGAGATGTTGTTTGTGCTGGACATGGAAAGAGATTATGGGAGTGCAGTGCTGAAAGAAATGTTGAAAGAATGCGAAATGTTAAGAGAACATTTATATCCCTACAGCAAATTCCTGGCTGTCAGAAGTATCTTCAACATGAAAGCAGCATTTTCTGTTCCCTTAGGTTGCTAATTTTGTTTGGTCAAAGTTCTGCTATTGCCTATTACTGCTTATCTGGCTTCCATTGACTTCGGAATTTGGAGGAAATCATATGGCTGAGCCAAAAGCAGAATATACAGAAACATCAGTGCTGCAGCTACAGGTAAGAGTTCCTTCCCCTTTTTTCTTTTTCTTTTGATTTTTTTTTTTAAAACACCTTACTATGGGAATAAATCCCACAAAATTATTGCAGCCAGACTGTAACTTTATAGGTGGTCTTGACAACAATCATGCCTGATTTTTATTTTTAAAAAATTAGAATGTACTAAGTGGGATTATTTCGTGTTTATTGCATGCATTAGCTAATGCTATGACTACTTTGATACTGATGAAAATGCAGGAGTCAAAATCCTTTTTGGCAGCACAGCACACTTTGAATGTAGAGCGTCCCAACTTCAGTTAGCGAGATTTCCAAGTTAAAGGGATCTTAGGAAAGGTCACTCACCTGAGACTTCCAGCAGCTGCAACAAGTACTATGAGGGCAGATAGATCAGTGGTCCGACCCAATATAAGGCAGCCTTATATGATCATAATCGCGTGGTTTACAGTGTGTTGCACAAACCTTTTAAAAACAATCTTTCCAGTGGATGAATGTTAAAAATTATCTATACCGTTGCAGCTGATGGTGACATGACTTTGATAGAAGTAAGATAGGTCAGCATTTGTATGTTCTTTCAAGACTGTGGGGATATGCAAGGTGCCTTTCTCCGTCTGCGTATTAAAGTCTTTGGTTTTGAATGAACGAGACAGAATGCTTCTAAAGGAGTCATGTAAGACTGTCAGTGTTATTTAATGTTATTTATTGTGTTGACAATAAAGCATGGCTTTGAGTCAAAGCATGACTCCTCTCATTAAAAACCTGTGATTTCCTCAAGATAGCGTTGTGTGCAAGGATTTTTTCCACCACCCCTGATTATGCTGTCATTTCTGGTTTCACGCTTTTGATGGGCTTTGAGAAAATGAACCTCTTGGGCCATTTGCATTACATTAGTATTCAATATTCATGCACCAAATGACAAGTTTGTAGTTATGGTAATATCTGATATCAAATGGAGACTATGATGGCTTTCACATGGAGGCTTTTGTCCATATTGACTTTGGAGCTTCAACATGACATGCTGTAATCATATTTCCACGTTTCCCCTGTCCTCAGGGCTTTTTTTTGTAGCAGCAACTCCTTTGCATATTGGGCCACACACCCCTGATGTAGCCAATCCTCCAAGAGCTTACGGGGCTTTTCTTACAGGGCCTACTGTAAGCTCTTGGACGATTGGCTACATCAGGGGTGTGTGGCCCAATATGCAAAAGAGTTTCTGCTACAAAAACCCCCCTGCTTGTCCTTAATATGCCTGCTGTACTCCAA
The DNA here is from genome assembly GCF_032191835.1 of Heteronotia binoei. Taxonomy (NCBI): domain Eukaryota; kingdom Metazoa; phylum Chordata; class Lepidosauria; order Squamata; family Gekkonidae; genus Heteronotia; species Heteronotia binoei. Next base: position 144,145,800 of record NC_083227.1, on the reverse strand, counting down.
TCTTTTTGGAAATAATATTGTTCAAGTACATTATTGTGATGTCTGGAAGGAAGAGTGCATAGTTTCTTGTCTTACAAATCTCCTTCCTACTTCACTTCTATTTTCCTACCATCAGCTGTTTGCAGGTACCATTTTCCTGCCATTCCTCCCAACTTTATGTTTTATATGATCAGCTGCCTTGCCCTATCTCTCCCCCCAATATCAGCACTTTCTTCATGACTAAACCAAGAAAAAAAAGTACTTTTCAAATTCAAAACTTAATTCCAGTTACTCCATCTTGAGAAAATACTTGAATCTGAAACTGTTTTCCCACAAAGCTTACCTCGGAGTGACGTCCCTCTTCACCACGCAGTGTCTGCTCGGATTTCCCACCATCTGCTCCGGAGAAGCAGGAAGAGCCGCGGCTTTTGCGTCGCTAACGTAAACTGGGTTTTAGCAATTTACATTTGCGACGCAGAAGCACCGGCACTTCCTGCTTCTCCGGAGCAGATGGTGGGAAATCCGAGCAGACGCTGTGTGGTGAAGAGGGACGTCACTCCAAGGTAAGCTGTGTGGGAAAACGGTTTGAATTTGCATCATTTTGGGGGAAAGTGTCAAAGAAAACTAGTTTGTGTCCAGTCATAATTTCTGTTCATTTGCTTAGGTAACAATGTGTGTCTTCTGCTGAGTTGAAAAAATAGTTCAGAGTTCAAGATGCTGGGTTCAGATTTTAAAATTATTGGAAAATAGAATCTAATGGTTTTTAATTTGGTTATGACTCTCATTTTACAATCTACAGTGTATTTCAAACATTTATTATTTTAATTTATTTTAAAAAGCTCTAGGACTACTAAATGATTTCCAGGCAATTTAGTTGATTAATACAATCTTGTCATTAACAAGTCTGCCTAGTCTCTACTAGGAAGTTGACCCCAGGTGACAACATGATGATTCAGAGACCATGATTTGCAGCATGTTCCTGAGTATGAGCATAACTTTTTAATATTTTAAATGAGCTACTGGGCATGCTCAGTTCCATGCTGATGGAGCTGTTGGCAAGTATCAAGTTCCAGCTTTGCAGTGAAAATTTTATGCTCTGTTCTATAAAGAACTCTGCCATGTATAATTTTTACACTAAGAAGGACCTGATAAATTATGAAAACTCAGGAATTGTTTATATTGCTTGTGCCCCAGAATAACAGTTTTTTGTCTTTGGAAAGAATCCCTGTTTCTTTTTATTTACCTTTTCTTTGTCTGGAGGCTCAGTCACAGGAAAATACACAGTGAACTCTAGCCAACTGTTTCATTTGCTGCAGAAACATTAGCTGACTCCAAGAAAAAAAATGCCCAAAGAATGTTCTTGAATTGAATTTGAGGGCCATGTATATGTGGAATGTTTATGAATTCTCAGTGAATAAAAAGGCACTTCATCAAAGCTCAGAGACCATCTGCTGACTTCAGATGCAGAATCCTCTTAGCAAAAGTTTATTTATTTGGTTTGAGATTTATATCCCATCCCTCTCCCACAATATGGGAAATTGTGGTGGCTCACAACATTAAAAAAAAAATACAACAGAACCATAATGTTCATCTTTAAAACAGTTAAAATCTTGATAGTCTCCTAGTACCTAGGAAATATTCAAAAGAGAAAATGTTTGGCAAACCAGTTACAGCTGAAAATAAAAAGACTGACTAAAGGCCTGCCACAACAATTCTATTTTGCATGCTCTAAGAGACCTTGATAGGTCTCACAGGCCACGTGTCTCATCTGAAAAAGTATGCCACCAGAACAGGGCTCTGATGGAAATAGCCCTCACCCTGGTGGAAGCCAGATGGACTTCCTGAGGACAGGGCACTGTCAAAAAAAGTGTGCAATGATGAGTCCAAATAGCGTGGGGAGTTTTATCAGGAGAGGTGGGCCTTCATATATTCTAGTCCCAACTCATTTAGGATTAAGATTATAACCAGCACTTTGAACCCCGTCCAGAAACAAATTGGAAACCAGTGCAGCTGCCTCAGGATTGTCAATATATGGGTAGACCAAGATAAGCCAGTCTACAGCTGGATCATCTGAAGTTTCCAAAGTATTTCCAAGAGCAACCCTGCATAAAGTGCATTGCAATAGTCCAATGACAGTCTGGAGGTGACCATGGCAAGATTAGGCTGGGCCAAATAGGGAGGCAGTTAGTGGCATTGGCATAGAAAGAAAATTGCTGACCTCACCACAGTGGACAAAAGTGAGTTCGTCACAAGCCAAAAGTCAAATGAAGGCAGGAGAAACAAGGAAAAAGGGGATATGTATGTTCATCTGAAAAATACTGCACAGGCTGGTACTGCTGAAGTTACTTTGAGCTATATAGGATAACCAGTGATAAGGATTCCTGTGCTACTGTGGCTATGATTTTTCTTCATTCTTCTTTATGTTATTTTGAAGTTACATCAAGTTAAAAAGAAACCAAGCATTTTCCCCTTAAGATTTGATTTTCTTATATTTCTTCTTTTAAAGCTCAAAATAGTGGGGTTTCCATACCTGTGTTAGGTCTGAAATTAGAGGTGTTTCAAAGGGGTTTAATTTCAAATACTGTTTAATTTCAAATACAAGATACTAACACTTCTGATAGGATAGTAATTTTTGTGAGCTCATTTGAAAAACTGGGTTAAGTTTAACAAACTTAAATGTGCCCCAAATTAGCATGTTTTTGACAGGGAAGTTTTAAGGATAAACACGTCCCCCCCACAACAATTCATCCCCAGCTCCCTCCCCCCTTGTACCAATCCCAAAGATGGCACATCAAAATATATACATAGAGATGTGTACACTTGCAGAACCCAGGAGCCTGCCAAATCCAGCATCCTAATCCTATCTCTCTACCTCCCTGATCCTGTTTCTCGTACTTCGACCTCATCTTGAGGGAAAATCTTAAAGCCCTGCTTTACTTTAGCAGGTGCAACTGCTGGAAAAGGACAAGTTCTTGAGCAGAAGGAGAACAACAAGGGATCAGGTTATGGCCTGATCAGGAATCACAGCCTACAACTGAAACTGAGCCAATGCCTTGTAGCTCTGAAGAAGTAAACAAGTCTTTAGAAGCCACTCCCAGCTCACCTAGCTTACACACACCCTCTCAGCATTGATGCTGTCAGAGATGCTTAGAGTTGCAAGAAAGGAGAAGAAGTGCTAGACTCATGGCCTGTTGTCAGCTATCAACTGAAGAGATGAATGAGTAGTTTTAGGATGATTGCCAAGGAATTGGCTGGGAGTTTAGCTTATTAAGACTTGGCTATAAATTCAGCTGGGCGAAGCTGCAGTTTGTGGATGCAACAAACACTAAGCAATCAACCTTGTCGTTACTGGATCTCTGCAACCTTAAACTGGACCTGACAACTGGCTTTTCTAGAACCTCTGACCTTGGACTGGACTTGCTGACTAGAACTCTTTTGTAAACCTGATCTCTGGAACTCCTGACTTTTGGACTGAACTTGGGTTCAGTCCAACTATTCAACTTGTCCTGTGACCTGCCATGGTGAACTCCAGCTCTTGCTTCCTGGGGAAGCTGCACTAGTACACAAGTTAACAGAACAGGATTCAAGGTGGCAAGACAGAAGTCTGTTTGCTAAGTAATCAGCTCACAGAAGGCGTGACAAGCAAAGTCGCTTCCATGCTGAGCCTTGTTCATGTCTTTCTTTTATCAGCTTACTTAGCTGACTCATTGCTGAAACACAGGTGCCACTTCTTGCTGATTTGTGATTCCTGCTCCTGTAACAACTCTGCTTCAGAAAGTAGTGCTGATTACCATTGTGCAATTAACCAGGCACTTCTTTGTCTCTCCTGAGCTGTCAAATGTTCCTGATGTCTCCTATGCTCAGCTGGTTTGGGAGATTCAAACAGTGACTGGCGCTCTGACCTCTGTCTCATTTCTTTCATCTCCTGCCAGAATGAGCAACCCTTGTTGCCTGGCATGTCTTTTGCTGGCTCTACCTCTAAATCCAGCTGTTCAAGTAGGCATTCCACTGGTACAGGGCCTGACTCCTCAGAGGAAAAGGTAGCTGGCTGGCTCATGCCATCACTGTTCATGCATGCTCACAGTTTACTGACTTGTTAGGTTCTTCACTGACAGGTCATGCATCTTTAAGATCAGCTTTGTTTGGCAATATATACCTTTTTGCACTTGTGGAGCTGATAGCATTGATCAGTGGTATTCATCATGCGGTTAATGCTCAGAACTTATTGGATTGAACTACAGATTCCAGGCAACAGTATAAGAACACATAAGAGTGTACTTAACTATATACAGGTTTATTTACAAATATACAAACTCTCAGCAAAGTGCTCCGCCAACCAATCATATAGAGTAGAAGGGTATTTATGTACAGCACAGCATTACTTATATACATATACACTTAGCCTCTGTACCAATGAGCTTTCAGTGCTGAGGCATTCTGCACTCATCACCTTATCCTGGTTAGAACCAGTTCTTACTTGGTGGAACACTGATGTCATCTGTTTTGACATTAGCTGTCAGATCAGCATGCTTCACTTGCCTCATGCCTTATTGATCGTTTTCATATACTAACAAAGTGCAATCCAGTTAACTCTAGCAACAAGTACACTTGGCCCTGGGGTCAGGCAGGTACAAGCTATTGGGCTTCCCTCACCTCATTTGAATTGAGACATCTAAGGAAAGCACTATTTTGGTAAATTTATTTTCTGTCATTGCTTTGTGCAGATTGATGGGGCAGGACCCAAACATTCCCAGGAATGAACACTAAGGCCTTAATTACAAGATATGCTGAAACCACTTAGCATCTTTTAAAAACTCTCAAAACGTGAAGGGCCCCAATTTTGCTAAGGATTGCAAAGAAAAGGGGCTTTTAAGCCTCCCCCCTGCACCCTTTTTCCCAATCAAAAATGGTACCTAGGGAGTGCTATATTCTCCATTGTCGAAATGCACAGGTGCTGATATCCAGTTATTTTATTCTCAACCTATAACAAAGATTATAGATGCGGGACAGAGCTGAATAAAGGAGTATGGAAACAAAAAGGCATAGAATATTTCCCATTCAATTTCGAAAAATCAAATGAAATGAGTTTTTAAAATCATAAGCGCTGTTTGTGATTTGTAGACAAATATGATCCAAATGGATGAGTAATCAAATTTCAATAAGTGCTAACATGGTCGTGGAAATGGATCACAGCCAAACAGAACTGAAGGAAAGGGAGAAGGAGGCAGCAGGCATGAGGGTGAAAATAACACAGTGAACAACAGTGAGGGGATGAGGAAAGGGAGGAAACAAAGGCCAAGAGAAAGGATGGTGCCAGCTGAGGTGGGAAGTTAGGGCTAGCAGTCAGCTATAGCAATGTTTATGGCCTCATTTCAGTACATTTTTCTATAGTGCAGTGAGTATATCACTGGTTAATAAAAGAGCTGGATGAAATCAGCTACCACAACCATCCAAACAACTTTGATAACATTTCACACTTTGCAGTCAATCATTTGAATGCTTGTTGTCTCTTGGACTATTTGTAAAATGACAAAATATTGTCTAAGTTAAATCAATTTTCTTGCTTTAATTTTCTCCAAAATGAAGGATTTCAAATGCGCAATGTTTCAACATACAGATACGATGACAGATACACACTCAATGGTTGTCTACCAAGATTCTAAATGACTGGCATCCATTCCACTCCTGATAATGTTTTCCACCTTATGTCAGAGTAATAAATGAGTGATCTAGATTTCCACAGTGTTAGCAAAATTGTGAGTGTTTTACTATCAGGTTAGGTAACGGTTAAAGAGCTGAGAGTATTATGCAGAACAGTTTATGACAAGTAGACATTGCCATTACTTTTAATGGATACTGTCGGAAAAGATTATTATCAATTAAGATGCAGTATGGTGCAGTGAGAGAATTATGGAGAATAGCTACCCTGAGCCATTTTGTGGGATTGTTCATTCTACCATTCTCAGCCCAGTTACTACAATACAGTGAAATGACTTCTTGGCATAATTTCAATTCTATGTTCTGCCAGGAAAGGTGCCCTTGGAGGATAAATATAAATAGCAAGGTGATTGATTGTGACATTCATACCACAGGTTGTGTTCCAAGAGGACAAGAAGCAGCCTACAGAATGAAGGTCTATAGGTGAACAGATGAAGAGAGAGGGGAGGGAATCCCAAGCATATGTTAAACCATTCAGCAGATGAGTAACACTTTCTAATTTTCTTTATGCATTTTTAGCAATACTGGCAGCTTCTGCAATGAACATCTTCATTTTCTTGCACAATGAAGGTGTCATAGTATGCATGCTAGCTCACAGGGATCTGGTATCTTAATCCCAACTGAAAGAAGTTAAAAAGACATTGGAGAATGATACTGAAACAATGGAAAGCCCAGTCGACAGGGGTTGGGGGAGTATGCAGCTTAAGGTGTGGCTTTCCACTAAAGGCAATATGTCTTTGAAGAGGTGTTTGACACATGTTGCAGTTCTGTACATGAGTAAGAAAAGGGTGGGGGGGGGAGAAAATGAGTTAATTTGTATGAAAAATGTGGGACCCTTTGTTGTTGCTTTCATTTGAAATCATGAAATCAAGTTGCTTGGGGGGAAAAAAACACAGTTTCATTAACTTCAAGATGACTCTGTTCTTCAGTGTAATTTTGGTGCTAATGGAGGAAAAGTTTAGTTTGGGAGTTCAGACCCTGGATCTGTGTTGTTTGCCCTGTGAATTTAATTAGAATAACAGAGCATGCCCTTTATCCAGATTGCATCTCTTTTTGCCTGCTATTGTCATGGGTCACCATAATAGGTCTCCCACCATCTGTCGGTGCTGCCATATGATGCACAGCCATGTCCTTACGGTTTCCATACAGACATTTCCTCATATAATAGTGGCATTGTTTACAAATGGTGGGGCAGTTAAGAACATAAGAACATAAGAGAAGCCATGTTAGATCAGGCCAATGGCCCATCCAGTCCAACATTCTGTGTCACACAGCGGCCATATATATATATATATACACACACACACACACACACACACACTGTGGCTAATAGCCACTGATGGACCTCTGCTCCATATTTTTATCTAACCCCTTCTTGAAGGTGGCTATGCTTGTGGACGCCACCACCTCCTGTGGCAGTGAATTCCACATGTTAATCACCCTTTGGGTGAAGAAGTACTTCCTTTTATCCGTTTTAACCTGTCTGCTCAGCAATTTCATCGAATGCCCACGAGTTCTTGTATTGTGAGAAAGGGAGAAAAGTACTTCTTTCTCTACTTTCTCCATCCCATGCATTATCTTGTAAACTTCTATCATGTCACCCCTCAGTCGACGTTTCTCCAAGCTAAAGAGCCCTAAGCGTTTCAACCTTTCTTCATAGGGAAGGTGTTCCAGCCCTTTAATCATTTTAGTTGCCCTTTTCTGAACTTTCTCCAATGCTATAATATCCTTTTTGAGGTGTGGCGACCAGAACTGCACACAGTACTCCAAATGAGACCGCACCATTGATTTATACAGAGGCATTATGATACTGGCTGATTTGTTTTCAATTCCCTTCCTAATAATTCCCAGCATGGCGTTGGCCTTTTTTATTGCAAACGCACACTGTCTTGACATTTTCAGTGAATTATCTACCATGACCCCAAGATCTCTCTCTTGGTCTGTCTCTGCCAGTTCACACCCCATCAACTTGTATTTGTAGCTGGGATTCTTGGCCCCAATGTGCATTACTTTGCACTTGGCCACATTGAACCGCATCTGCCACGTTGACGCCCACTCACCCAGCCTCAACAGATCCCTTTGGAGTTCCTCACAATCCTCTCTGGTTCTCACCACCCTGAACAATTTAGTGTCATCCGCAAATTTGGCCACTTCACTGCTCACTCCCAACTCTAAATCATTTATGAACAAGTTAAAGAGGATGGGACCCAGTACCGAGCCCTGCGGCACCCCACTGCTTACCGTCCTCCACTGCGAAGACTGCCCATTTATACTCACTCTCTGCTTCCTATTACTCAGCCAGTTTTTGATCCACAAGAGGACCTGTCCTTTTACTCCATGACTCTCAAGCTTTCTAAGGAGCCTTTGATCCAGATTGATGGTATTGCTAAGAGGTTGATGGTATTGCTAAGAGGTCCGTGACTAACGAGGATACATGCCTCAGTCATGTACGTCTTGCATGGTATGTAGAATGTATATATTATGATAGGATCTGCTCCCCTCAGTTAGCATAACATAGCCTGGATTACTAATGGCTCAACAGATTTGCTTCACAACTTCACTTTAATATACAGGAAGTAAGTGAATTATACCACTGGTCCATCAAAGTCAGTGTTGTCTACTCCGGCTGGCAGTGGCTGTCTGTAGTCTCAAGCAAAGGAAAACTTTCACATCACCTTCTACCTGATCTTTTTAACTGAAAATACTGGGGATTGAACCTGGTACATTCTGTATGCAAAGGAGAGGCACTTCTACTGAGCTACAGCCCCTCTAAACATTTTTCATTTCCATTTTTCTAGTATGCAGTTTGTAAAAGTATCACTTATACGCCCTAAGGGACATCATGAAATAGACAATTCAGCTGGAAACATCCCCCCCCCCCTGTACACTATATAACTTCTTGTTGTTTTGTGACATATGTTAACTTCTCAGATCTGGATTCTGTGGGTTGCCTTTCTTAAGAGATATAGAACTTTGATTCATTAGATTTAATGTAGACAGTACAAAAATGCCAAGCATTCTCATTTATCCATAATAGCTTTAACTTATGCCAGTGTGATTTGTGTTTCTTTAATATTCCTGTATCTTTTTTTCTCACATTTAGTCAGGTTCCTTTTAAATAAAGTTTTAAAACTAGAACACAGAATGATTATTATCTTGGAAACCAAAGGGATCACAGTGGACCTGGAATAAATGAATAAAATCAATCCAATTTGAAGCGCAATTTAGACAAGACTGAGGCACTGCTGGTTAGTTGGTGAAGCTGCTCAAGGACTGCGAAGTCAGCCTGTCCTGGAGGTGGCTGGTCTCCCCCTGAAGGAGGGACTGGGGGTACTGCTGGATCCTAGCCCATGGTTGAAGGCCCTATGGCATGCAATGCCTTTTATCATCAGCTTCAGTTGATATTGCAGTGCAGGAGTCATTTTGTAGAAAAATAAGTGGTGGAGCTCATCCAGGGATTGTTATGCAGCTGCACCTACTATTCAATGGACAAGGTGGGAAGGAGGAGGTGGAACTCTCAGAAAGGTTCAGGAGCTGTGCTCCTGTGAGCTCCCGCTGAATCCGAGGCCTGTTGCAGTGACATTCTTTCCTCAAAAGGTGTGATATGGAAAAAATGATCAGTGCTTTAAATATATTCAAGTTAGATTACTGGGTCTGCCTTTGAAAATGAGGAAGTCAGGCTACTCTCAGGGTATACAGGGATGGTATAATCCCTGTACTGATAGATCTGCACTTGTTACCCACTGATCTTTTAACAGCATTTTATAGTGTGAGTTTAGTCTGAAAAAATGTTATTTTAAGCTGCTTAAATTATCTGTTCTCACTGTCTGGCTGGGTTATTTAATTCTGAGTTTTAATTAATAATTTTTAATGTTTTAATTTTGTTTTAATTTTTAAACTGCCTTAGCCAAGTTCTCTTGAGAGACAGCATTAAATTAAACTAAATAAACAACTGATTTTTCCTACGTTGGAAACCTGAGTCCTGTAAGTGGACCCAGTTCTAAACCAGGGGTGTCAAACATGCGACCTGAAGGCCGGATCAGACCCCCAGAGGGCTCCTATCAGACCCGTGAGCAACTCACTGTCATCTGCTTCCTTCTTTTTCTCTTGCTTCCTTCTGCCTCAAAGCTTGTCAGGCTTGCTCAATTGCACAGGAGCTACAGAGCAAAGCCTCTATTTTTCCTCCATTGGCTGACCAGCACATGAAGCAGCTTATGTACAAAAGCTCACAATGCCCAGCCATTTCATGTTTTCCCTGGGTCATAGGTCCAAAGCACTGACCATGAGATCTCTGTAATGAATGTCAATAAATCAAAAGTAGGTTTGCAGCTTACAGACACACATCTGAACAACATCTGAACAGCATATTCAAGATTGCTACAGCACAGACATTGTCTCCAGATTTTGATGCAACAATTCAGAGCAAAAGGTGTCAGTTATCAGAGACTGTTAAATAAACAAAATATTGTAAAAATGCTAATCTTTAAAACATATTTTAAAAAGTTTTAAAACATATTTAATTGTGTTTGCCTGTGTCCTTTATAAAGTTTATATCTCTGTTACCTGGCATTACATTTTATGACACACATGGCCCAGTCTGACAAGGTCTCGTTTATGTCAGATCTGGTCCTCATAACAAATGAGTTCAACACCCCTGTTCTAAATGGTTTGTGTACTGCAAAGATTCAGCCAAAGAGATGTCTTGTTTCCATGCGATTGTTATTTTAATAACATCCCATCACATATGGGTGTCTCAGACTTGAATACTTCCCGTGAGTCAGCCAGTGCAGATCACAAGGCAACCAATGCAGTTTCCATAGCATAATTGATTGGAAAGGGTTTAGATAATCAATTTAATCAGATAAAATTATTGACATACATCATTTTTGAAGTATTTCATTTATTTAAAAACCAAGGGTAAAAGAACAAGGCGGAGGACTTAAAATCCAGCAATTAAAAAAATTTAAAAACAACCCCCCACATCTATTTGTGTCCTTTTCTCCATGGAGCTCAGTGGGGATACATGGGTCTCTTCCCTAGATCTTAAAGCAAGTGGATTAACAAAAATGGTAGTAATCATTCTCTCAGGGGTCCCATCGACATAGATCTTTTGCTCCAATTTGGCAGCAAAACTGGAATAGGGACTTTTTGAGCATTCACACAATATCGGCCCTGTTTTACCCACTTTCGATTTTTTCCCCCCGTGTTTTGCTTTGTTCTTTCTCAAATCTGCTTTGCGACCATCTTTCCTAAAAGATGGCAGTCAAAGTTGGTTTGCAGTTTTGCAATGGGAAAATACATACGTTTGGATATCCTACTCCAGCAGCCCATTTTATTGCTGCTATCCCTTGTGCCCCTTATGCACTACCACAGCACTTTTTGCTGCTTCAGAAAAAATTGGCACCTGCTATATTGCTATAGTATTATCCTGTGACATAGCGATACGGTGACGCAAAGTGCTATCAAGTCACGGCCAACTTATTATGGCAACCCCATAGGGTTTTCAAGGCAAGAGACATTCAGAGGTGGTTTGCCATTGCCTGCCTCTGTGTAGTAGCCCTAGATTCCCTTGGCGATCTTCCATCCAAATGCTAACCAGGGCTGACACTGCTTTGTTGATGCGCCTGTGCTTAGTGAGGGTGGTCTTTAGTGACGCAAAGAATGCAGGCTTGCACACAGTAGTGTTAAAACCACTATATACAGTTTATTTACACCTCCACTCTCCAATCCGACAAAGTGCTCCGCTGCTCTCCACCACACATATCCCACACACAGTAAAGTGTCTCTGTACATTTATACATCAGGTCCAGCCAGGTAACCAATCAGCTTCCTGCTGAGTCATGCTGACAATGCTTAGGCTGATGCAATCTGGCAACCAGCCACCTTCTGTCACTTAGATGATCTACCTGGCAGTTCAGTTTCACTTTCCCAGCATGTGCTAGAAACTGTCAAGGCTTTGCATATAACTGACATGCTTAGCTTCCAAGATCTGATGAAACTGGCTCTGGGCCATCCAGGTCAGGATATATTGATTTAGCAAATACCATTAAAAAAAAACCTAGTAGAAAAGGGGGGGGGGGATGACTGGCATGAAGAGATGACCCAGGAAAACATGTTGAAACCCTTCATGTGGTTATTCTGTTGTTGCTGTGAATGCTTCTGTATTTTCAGGAGCAATGACGGCATAAGAGGGAAGCAACAAGGCAGGGAATGCAGGGGGTAAAGATTCCACTATAGAATATTCTGATTAAAACAGTACCTGTATCACTGAAGGCTATAACAGAGAGGGATGGTGAATGATAACTTACATGTTGCATGTGAAATGTAATAGAACACAGTATGGAAATATGACTATGCTTGCAGGGTTTTGCCATGTCCCTGCCACATACTCTTATTGTTGTTTTAGTTAGTTTGTTTAGACCCCATTCCATTTTAAGAAACAAATACATGGACTCATTTATGAGCATCACCCAATATCTATGTGTATTTCTGCATCATAGCGAATGTGCCTATATATTCATCTGTATTCATCGGTTGCCAAACATCTGTCTGTGTCTTTTTTTTTGCCTTCTTCTATGGATGCTTTATTTTATCTTCTAGAAATGTGGCAGAGAGAGAATTCTGTGTGTGAGTCTCTGAGAATTTTTATCATAAATGAGTATGCAAAAAAAAAAAAGTTGTAGCTGAGAATGTCTTTTTAAAAACAAAATAAATTCAGTAAAGGAAAAACATAGGGCATATGCCTCACGTTGCTTCCAGGTGCTAGGTATATATGTGACTTAACTTCAGAAAATGTTTTCCATGTCAAAGATTCTGGAGATTGTGCTTATATAATTCTGCTTCAAGAGTTACAAATCCAGGTGCACTAAGTCTTGTCCAGTAGGGCTTGAGCAATTTTACCCATAAAAGGGGCTTGCTATTTAAGAGAGGGAACGTGTAGTTTTGTAAACCAAATCTCCATTTCCTTTCAAAGGGTGCACATATCAGCCTGCTTTAAGGCTTCTCCCTTCAGAGACAACATGGCTCGAAGCATATTGATAAGCCAGTACATTGACTATTTCAGATGCTGTTATAGGAAAGGAAACTGCAGCAGGCAACTAACCCCTTCAGTACCATCCTAAAGAGAGATGAACCAGAGAGGAATAGAATGAACTATAATTTAATCGGATACTGTCTGAATAAAATCCCCTGCCTTAAGACACTGAGCCTGAAGGAAATTTTGAATCGCCACTCTCTATACTTATGTTTAGAATACAGCAAAGGTATGGTAAGACAAGAGAAGGCAAGAAAATGGTTTGCTGGAAATGCACACATAATGACTGCTTTGCTCTTATTATTGTCCTCAACTACCAATCTGTAGATCAAGGTAATCATAGGTGGGATCACAGTAGGGCTGTCTTGTCTGTAAACTGCTTTCTGGCAACTCTGCTTCCCACCACCACTCTGTTGGCCAACAGGAAAAAAAAATTAACAATTGCCATTGGCATGGCAGTGTTACATCGCATCCAGAGAAAAAAAATGGAAGCAATTTCGTGCCTCTCTACACAGTGGTTTGCAGAATCGCAGTGGTTTGCCGAGAGGCATGGTGTTATTTCCAGTTTTCCCCAGATGTGACTTGATGCTGTCGTGCTGATGGTGCCCCCCATGTTCCCACTCCCCCAGACTCCTGTCATTTGCCAGCCACTGGCTGCCGACTCTAGATCATGTGCTGAACCCAGTAGCCCATTTCGGGACAGGAAGGTAACAAGTATATTACTACTTTATGTAGTGGTTGTTTTTGGACTGCCACATAACATGCAGCAATTTTAGGAACAATTGCACCGCCTTTCCTGACCCAAGCATTTTCCATTGCTTGGAATTAAAACTTTTTGCATCTCTTTTGAAGGGAGATGTGGAAACTCCTGGAAATAATCCCACTGAATAGATCTCAATAGGATTCTGAGTGGACTTTCTTAGGATTCCTCTCTAAATGTATGACATTTCTAGGACAAATGGGGAGCATTAATGCATAAATGGGAAGCAGAAGCCAAACTATGCATAACACTAGATTTTTATGATTCGAAGGGCAGATGTTATTTGGCTCTAAAATACATGCAAGGGGGCCAGATTACGGCAGGGAATGGAGAAAAGGGAGGTTAACTTTCTCTTTTTGCAGTTGAAAATTCCCTTTCTCCAAGGCTGCTTTAAATCTAATTAGGGAAATAGTCAGCTACCTGTGTTGTGCACAGCCCCCCCCCCCCCCAAAAAAAATTAAGGATTGTTAAGCAGTTTTTATCATGGAAACTGCACAGGCAAAAGAATTTATCCTCCTTCCAGCACTGTGACCGTATTGGGCTTCCTATAGTGGTGATGCAATTTATAATTTATAGACATTCCCTTACATTCTTGGAGATGGATAAGTGGAATGCATCTCTTTATCTTCCTGGAGCTCTCAATACCTTCTAGACCATCTTTCAGGGTTAGGACTGGAAGGCATCATTCTGTAATAGTTTCAGTCCTATCTGGAAGGTAGGTTTCAGACAGTGGTGATGGGGGACTGGTGTTTGGCCTTATAGCCTAGGGTTAAGGCTGCCCTGAGATAGCCTTTACTTTTCACCTTCTTTCTACTGACCTACATTCTAGCAGCTAACTCTCAGCCTAGGCTATTAGCAATATGAATGCTTGAACCCTTGATGGCCAATTTCATAAAGGCCTCTTGTGGCCAATTTCATAAAGAGGACCAACCCCAAAAGAATTTCTGCCACAGGCTAGTGACCCATTTGTATCCTTTCCTGGGCAAAAAGGATCTTGCCGCTGTGGTACATGCTGTTGTAACTTCTAGATTAGACTACTGCAATGCACTGTGCATGGGGCTGCACTTGAAGAGTGCTTGGAAGCTACAATTGGGACAGAATTATGCAGCCAGAATGCTGACTGGAGTGGGTCAGAGGGAACCACGTCACTCCAGTCTTATTCCAACCTATAATGGCTCCCTATTAGCTTATGGGCCATATTCAAAGTGCTTGTATTTACCCTTAAAGCTATATATGATTTGAGACCAACATAGCTTAAGGACTGCCTATCACATAGAAACTTACACAACCACTGTCTTATTCGGGGGTTCTTCTTTGGGTGCCTTCTCCATTTGAAGAAGGATTGCCAGGTCAGTCAGATCAGCGGGCAGGGGATGGAGTTTACCTTTCCGGTAGCAAGGAGGGAGAAGCAGGAAATAAATGATGTAGGCACATCGGTGATGTGAGGGGGCACTCTGGTTTTTGGGAAAAACTTGATGGTTTGAAGCTAATTCTACCATAGTGTTTTGCCCCAAAACCAGAACATTGCCCTGACATCACTGACGTGCCTATTTCACTTCCTGGTTGCATAAGAACATAAGAGAAGCCATGTTGGATCAGGTCAATGGCCCATCCAGTCCAACACTCTGTGTCACACAGTGACCAAAAAAAACCAGGTGCCATCAGGCGGTCCATCAGCAGGGCCAGGACACTAGAAGCCCTCACACTGTTGCCCTTCCCAAGCACAACAGAAGCCCTCATACCATTGCCCCTCCTAAGCACCAAGAAGACAGGGCATCACTTGCCCTAGACAGAGAGTTCCAACAATAAACTGTGGCTAACAGCCACTGATGGACCTCTGCTCCATATGCTTATCCAATCCCCTCTAGAAGCTGGCTATGCTTGTAGCCACCATCACCTCCTGTGGCAGTGAATTCCACATGTTAATCACCCTTTGGGTGAAGAAGTACTTCCTTTTATCCATTCTAACCCAACTGCTCAGCGATTTCATTGAGTGCCCAGAGTTCTCGTATTGTGAGAAAGGGAGAAAAGGACTTCTTTCTCTACTTTCTCTATCCCGTGCATAATCTTGTAAGCCTCTATCATGTCATCCCTCAGTTGACATTTCTCCAAGTTAGAACCCCAAGCGTTTTAACCTTTCTTCATAGGGAAAGTGTTCCAACCCTTTAATCATTCTAGTCACCTTTTTTGCACTTTTTCCAATGCTACAATATCTACACTGTATCTACAATAAGATACAGTGGCCAGAATTGTACACAGTACTCCAAATGAGGCTGTATCATCTATTTATACAGGGGAATTATGATACTGGCTGATTTGATTTCAGTTCCCTTCCTAATAATTCCCAGCATAACATTGGCCTTTTTTATTGCAATCGCACACTGTCTCAACATTTTCAGTGAGTTATCTACTATGACCCAAGATCTCTCTCTTGGTCAGTCTCTGCCAGTTCACACGCCATCAACTTGTATTTATAGTAAGGATTTTTGGCTCCAATGTGCATTACCTTGCACTTGGCCACGTTGAACCTCATTTGCTATGGTGACACTCACTCACCCAGCCTCAACAGATCCCTTTGGCGTGCCTCACAATCCTCTCTGGTTCTCACCACCTTGAACAATTAAGTGTCATCTGCAAACTTAGCCACTTCACTGCTTACTCTCAAATCCATATCATTAATGAACATATTAAAAAGCATTAGACCCAGTACTGAGCCCTGCGGCACCCCACTGCTTTACTGTCCTCCACTGAAAAAATTGCCCATTTATACTCACTCCTTTTAATATTCACTTTTCTATTAATTAGCCAGTTTTTAATCCACAAGAGGACTTGTCCTTTTACCCCATGCCTCTTGAGGTTACGTAGAAGTCTTTGATGAGGAACTTTATCAAAAGCTTTCTGGAAGTCAAGGTAAACAACATCTATTGAGTCCACTTTGTCCATATGTTTGTTCACCCCCTCCAAGAACACTAACAGGTAGGGTGGCCATAATGTCTGAAGGTCAGCCAGGGACACCTTTGGGGGGGGGAGGTAGGGGTGTGCGTGCGCTCTGCACGCGCGCCGCCGGAAACAGGAAGTGACGTCACTTCCGGTGACGTCACTTCCAGTGACATCGTGCCGCCGCCAGAAACAGGAAGTTACATCACTTCCTGTGACATCATTTCCCCCACGCCACCTGCCGGAAACAGGAAGTGACATCACTTCCTGTGACATCATTTCCCCCGTGCCACCTGCTGGAAGCAGGAAGTGACATCACTTCCTGTGACATCATTTCCCCCAAATGACATCATTTCCCCCAAATCCCACTGCCGGAAACAGGAAGTGACTTCACAGCACTTCCTGTGACGTCCCCAAAAATCCCCCAAATATCACCGCCGGAAACACCAAGATTATTTATAGAGAGGGAAAGGGGGAAGTAAAGTTAAATGAAACTCTTTTTTTACTTTTTTCAAAGTGAGAAGACTAGAGAGAACGGGTTCCATGCTGAGAAGCCAGTCAGATCCCAGTGAGATTCCAGTGAGACTGTGCTGCATAATGCAGCCTATTTATTTTGTCCTGTTTGCTCTGTTGGCTCTATCTGCGCCACCTTCATCACTTTCGGGGTGTGGATCCCCCAGTGGGGTGGTCCCCTGACTCTCTCTGCCAGCTGTTTCTGATAGCCCTGCGCCCCCTCTTTCATTTGATATGTGTCCCGTGCGGGTGTCACCCACCCACCGGGAGATGCCGCAAAATGAGCCCCCTTGAGGCTTATGGCGGCAGGGCTCGGGGGAAGCGAGCTAGACTGCTGTTCTTTTGAGGGGTTATAGAGTGTTTCAAGCCCGTCCCTGTGGCATCGGTCCCATCGTTGTGGGACCCAGGGGGCCGGCGCAGTGGCACGTCGAAGCAGCCTGTCACTAATAACACAGGTCGAGATGCAGGACAGGAACCCGGAAGTGACCGACAGGCTGCTTCAGCGTGCTGCTGCGCCGGCCCCCTGGGCCCCACAATGATGGGACTGATGCCACAGGGACGGGCTCGAAACACTCTATAACCCCTCAAAAGAACAGCAGTCTAGCTCGCTTCCCCCGAGCCCTGCCGCCATAAGCCTCAAGGGGGCTCATTTTGCGGCATCTCCTGGCGGGAGGGTGGCACCCGCACGGGACACATATCAAATGGAGGGAGGGAGGGAAGGAGGGAAGGAAGGAAGAAAGGAAGGAAGGGAGGAGGGAGGAAGGGAAGAAAGGAAGGAGGGAGGGGAAGGAGGGAGGGAGGGAAGGAGGGAAGGAAGGAAGAAAGGGAGGAAGGGAGGAGGGAGGAAGGGAAGAAAGGAAGGAGGGAGGGGAAGGAGGGAGGGAGGGAAGGAAGGCCGGCCTCCCCCTCCCACCAGCAGCCCCCCCTCCCTGCTTACTTACCTTGTTCCAGGGCGGTGGCGGCCTCTCCTCCGGGCAGCTGGTGCTGCTGGCGGGGCTGGCGGCGGCTGCGGAGGCCGGGGATGGCCTCCGCTGGTCTCTGGAGGGCCTCCAGGGACCAGCGCCGGCCTCTCCGCGGTCTCCGCTGGTCGGCGCTGGTCGCTAGAGGCCTCTGGTCGCTAGAGGTCTCTGGAGGGCGCTGGTCCAGGGACCAGCGCCGGCCTCTCCGCGGCCTCTCTTCTGCCTCCGCTGGTCGCTGGAGGCCCTCCAGAGTCTGACTCAGGTCTTTCAACACCCCTTCCAAAATTAGTGGTTCTGGGGCGGGCAAAAAGTTCTCGTCTTCTACAGTGAAGACGGAGGCAAAAAATGCATTCAGCTTCTCAGCCATTTCTGTATCCTCTTTCAGTAATCCTTTTACCCCTTGGTCATCCAAGGACCCCACAGCCTCCCTGGTTGGTCTCCTGCTTCGAATGTATTTGAAGAAATTTTTATTGTTGGTCTTCATGTTTTTTGCAATATGCTCCTCATAGTCCCTTTTGCCTGCCTGATTACAGACTTGCATTTTATTTGTCACAGCTGGTGTTCCCTTTTATTAACCTCACTTGGACTAGCTTTCCACCGCTTAAAGAAATCCTTCTTACCTTTTACAGCTCATTACTTTGTTTTTTAACCATGCAGGGCTTTTTCTACACCCCTTTGTGCCTTTCCTGACTTGCGGTATATATTTTATCTGAGCTTCCAGGATAGTAGTTTTAAATAGCCTCCAAGCTTCCCCAAGGGTTTTGACCCTATTTACCTTTCCTTTCAGTTTCCTCCTCATATGCCTCCTCATCTCAGAGAAGTTACCTCTTTTAAAGTTAAAAGTGCTTGTGTTGGTCTTTTGGGGCACCTCCCCATTTATACAAATGGTGAAATCAATAGCATTATGGTCACTGCTCCCAGGAGGTGCAATCACTTTTACATCTCTCACCAGATCTTGGGCATTATTTAGAACCAAGTCCAGAATTGCTTCTCCTTGGTAGATTCTCCTGGTAGATTCTCCCTGGTAGAGTCTACCATCTGCTCCATGGCACAGTCATTGAGAGTGTCTAGAAACACAATCTATTTCTTCTGAGCTGAACACATATTGATCCAAGCAATGTGCGGATAGCTAAAATCACCTATGACACAGTTTTTACAGCTAGCCGCTATCTTAAATTCTTTCATCATTTTATAATCGTCCTCTATCTTTTGATCCGGTGGGCGATAACAAACTCTCAGAGTTAAGCTTCCTTTTGGGCCCATTATTTTGACCCAAAGCATTTCTAGAAACGAATTTAATTCCCTGGCCTTCTCAATCTTACTGGACTATATACCCTCTCTGTCATACAGAGCCACCTCACCTCCAACTCTTCCTTCCCTATCCATCCAATATAATTTATATCCAGGAATCACCATGTTCCACTGATTTTCCTCATTCCAAGTTTCTGAAATACCCACAGTGTCTATTTCCCAACACTAAGCATTCCAGCTCCTCAATTTGTATACAAACATCTATCATTTCCCAGGCAAGTTACATAGGCACATCACATTTATTTTCAGCTTCTTGCCTGTTGGGGGTGGGTGGTAATTCTCACTGCAGAGGAGTGCCCTGCAGCCATTTTCTCCACTTTCTGTTATCTCTGAAGCAGAAGAGGGGCTCCAAACCAGGAGATCCCCTGCCCCCAACAGGGGATTGGCAGCCCTAGACTGTGAAGACTTATTGGGTGATAACAGACAGGCATTTTGGGGTGGATGGGAGGTGTCCCAAATTGGGACAGGTCAAAAAGAGCCATCCTGAGGCCTCCACATGCTCCTGCACAAGCCGTCCCCATCCCGTCCATGGGGCAACATGGGCGTGTTTGGACAGTTGTTGTGCAGTATTCCCTTCACTCAGCTTGAGATTTCTCCCCCATACATTTTCAGTAATCATGTGCATGCATGCACACACAGTTTTGTTTTTAAAAAAGCTGGATGCGACTTGGGGCAGCTTGGCGGTTTCACACCTCCAAGGCACCTCGCTTGCACCCTTCCACTTCCAGATGTCAAGGAGGTCACTGGCATGCAGCTCAGATATTTGCTACCACTTCAGAAGTGGTAGCTTTTTGAGTTGCACTGTGGAGGCTGGAGGATGGGGTGAGTACGGGATGAGGATGAGCAGATGTTTGTGTGTGGAAGGATTTTTTTGGGTCAATTTCAGAGCCGTCTCTGAGTCGGCCCAAAGTGCCAGACTGTAATCACCATTATTTCATCTGGTGTTCCTTCAAGGACCGTCCTTCCTGCGTATGTTTTAGCTGTGCAAGTGCTTAATTGTTATTTTTAATGGGTTTTATACTATGAAGAAAGAAAGTTTGTTTTCATGTTTTGTTTTTCACTACCTTTGGAACTCTAAGCTGGATGGAAAGGCAGCAAAGAAATATTTCATATAAAAAATGAAACACATATTTCACTGTGTTCCAGAACTGATGATTTCTAGATGTCCTATGACCACATGACCTTAATTCTAGAATAAGGCTTAGATGTTGTAAACTGTTACATGAGATGTTTAGTGCACTCAGACTTTAAGACGATTGTGAGGACTTTTGAAACTTTTGAAACTGACACGACACAGGAACGCTAGCACCACCCTTGTGGAAGCGGCAGTATTTGCCATTTGTCCTTGGCTACAAAGGTCTTCAGACCTCCAGGATGTGATTTTTCCATTCCTATTAATTTTTTCAGCAACTGTAACACATTTGGTGTGGTCTATATTTTGATCTGTGGAAAGTGTTTCAAGATGTATGTAGAGAGAACTATCCATCCAATTAAGGTTAGGATTTTGGAACATTGAGCTCAGATTCACTATTTTGTCCCGGAAGCCCCCCTTGTGGCCCATTATAGCGAGACTCAACTTTCCTTTGAAGCTAGTAAATTTGTGGTCATTTATAAATATGACAATAAGAACGCTACTGGAGACATACACAGAGTTTTATTAAGAGAAGAGGCTTTTTGGACATTCAGACTCAACATCCTGTCCCCCAGAGGTCTTAATAACAGTCTTGACCTCTCCTGGTTTTTATGAACATAGGCACTGAAACATAAGAATAAGTTGGCAATTTGGATAGTTGTTCTGGTCACTTTAGCAGTTCATGCCGCTGTCTCTCATTAGCCCTGCAAGTGGTTTTAAGCACCTTCTGTTTGTTGATTCCTTGATTTTTCTCTACTGCAAGACATTGTGCTAGATACCCTGTAAAGAAAATTCATTGGTGAGTTGTATAATTATGATTCAGTAAGTATGTTTCATGTGGTATATATGGAATTAGTGGACATTATTTATCAATGTATTATATATAGAAAGAGCCTGCTGACTGTTCAAATCTATCCCTCCTGGATGAAGATGTCATCACATTGAAATGTGTAGAATATGCTGCTATCCACATAGAGGGCTGTTTGGAACATCTACTCCCTCTGGAATATGCTAATTAAGGACTTCTGCATTCTTTCTAGCACTTTGTTCTTATTAATTTATAGCCTTGGTGTTACTGTAAAAATACCTTTATGAATACTGACTTTTGGTGCAATAGATGTGAATTATTCTGTATAAATTATTATATGAAGTGAATTTATGAGTATTTATTAGTAATTTTTTCATGGATATTGTTCCTTGTTTGTACTCTTGTCCGTGATTCTCTTTTGGATTGTATTACCCCTGGAGAAAATGGTTGCTTTAAACCATGGACTCAGTGGCACTGTACCATGCTGAAACACCTCCCCAAACCCCACACTTTCCCAGATCCACCCCAGAAGTCTCCAGGTATTTTCCATCATAGACCTGGCAATCCTAGGTGTGTTGTTTGGCCCTAACTCATGTTTCTTTTTTATTATGGCTTGGGTCCTGTGAACAAATTCCATGTGTGCTAGATGTTCTCTGCCATGGAGCACACTCTCCTGTGTGCTAGCTCTTCCTTGATGCGTGGGTTTCAGTGTCCTGCCACAATTGAATGTATGCTTCCTCCTTTCCATTTTATAAACAGACTACTTGAAATATTCTGCCTCCATTGTCTTTCCTAACTGTATGACCTAGTTAGCGAATTGGCCATGGAAAAATGCATAAAAGTGCAAGAGTAAAAACAGTCCTCTATTTAAATAAAAAAAAAGTTGAGTGCTATTTTGGTACATAGAGCATTTCAGTTGCAGAAACACTGCTTATACTTAACAGTAAGATCTAACAAGGAATGATCTTCTTCCATCCTGCAGTTTGACAGCACCCAGTTCTCAAGCAATTAAAATCACTTCAGATGTCTACAGAATATCTTTTTTGCTTTTCCATTTTCTCTTACCGATAGAATTCAGAACTGGAGCAGCAAATTAGTTCTTGGTTTTATATGAAGGTTACTCAGTTCCCTAATAGAAATAGGGATGTAATTGTTCAGGGAAACTAGTTGAATTAAATGATTCACAGAATTAATGTGTTGTTTCTAGAACTTAAACTGGAGCCCCAGATTAGGAAATGATACAATGATTATGTTCTTTTGCAGGGCTTTTTTTGTAGCAGGAACTCCTTACAGGGTTTTTAGTACAGGGCCTACTGTAAACTCTAGGAGGATTGGATGCATCAGGTGTGTGTGGTCTAATAGGCAAAGCCCTGTTCTTTTGTATCCTCTCAAATCTCAAGAATTTTTGAACAGATTTAGTAAATGCTAAAGATTTAGTAAAATTTAGTAAAATTTTGAGACATGCATCTTTTAATGTAAAATCTGACCATACTCTTCTTTATTAGTGATAATGATTTATGAGCAAAACTGTGGGTGCAATCAGAAAAAATAGTTTGGTCTACCATAGCCACCCCTCCCCTCCAGGTTAAATAGGCACGATCACACACACACACACACACACACACGCACATATCTGGCCCCTGTGCCACATTCATCCTCACCTCCTTATGACAGCCAGTGCTTCAGAGTAGGGTCTGCCAGACCCAGGTTGATTTTAGACCAGTCACAGACTTTCAGCCTAACCTACCTCACAGGTTGTTGTGCAGATCAAAAGGAGGAGAGGAGAATGATGTAAGCTGCTTTAGTCTTCACTGCAGAGAAAGACTGTACTTTTCCTAAGTAGAGGCTGCAGGGAGTGGGGAGGAGATGGAAAGCTGAAATCAGAGGGACAGATAAGGGAAGGCTGGGGTTGGCTGAGAAGGAGATAGGATTGCTAACTCCAGGTTGGGAAATTCCTGGAGATTTGAGGGATGGAGCCTGGAGAGGGCGGGGTTTGAGGAGGAGTGGGACCTCAGAGAGGTACAATGCCATAAACCCCACCCTCTAAACCAGCCACTTCTTCCTGGGGAACCATGGTTGCTAATCTCCAGGTGAGGCCTAGGGATCACTCAGAATTACAACTGCTCTCCGTATGTCAGAGATCAGCTCCCCTTGAGAAAATGGCTGCTTTTAAGGGTGGACTGAGGTTGCTTCCCTCCTTCTTTGGTCCCCACTGTGGAGAAGACTGTACTTTCCCTAGGTAGAGGCTGCAGGGAGGGGGGAGGAGATGGAAAGCTGAAGTCAGATCAGTTCCGCTACAGAAAATGGCTGCCTTGAGGTGCACACTCTATAGGCTAACACATTTTCCCCAATTATAGCTATATATCCACAGTATTTCAGTGCATTTCTCTTTAAGAATAGTGTATCAGAATAATGTTGGTTTTTTATATTGACAAAGTTAGGACAGGGATGTTGGTTGTTTGTCTCATTGCATGCACTGGACCCATCTTCCACTATATTCTAGTGTGTTCTTTTTTGTGTGTTGGCAAACTGAAATGATGTTTATAATGTATGCTACATGTTAAAAAGTGAATTAGGTAACAAGAACACTTTTGAGAAAATAGTTCTCAGTTTAACCCAGACTTTAAGAACCAGAGAGCAATTCACAGACTGCTTTTATTGCCCTGTAACACCTTCTTCATTTCTGACATGTTAACTGCCTCTTTTCTTTTCCTATACAGATGCTATCCAGACCAAATGTCCTTTCTGTTTGTTAATTTCACTCTTTTGCTATTGGATTACAACTCTGTACCATTTTGCATGCTTAATGACTGCCCACCGACTATATGTAACTCTGCTCACTGTATACCATTCCTCTTCTGATGAAGTATGCATGCATATGAAAGCTTACATTCTGAATAAAATTTGGTTGGTCTTAAAGGTGCTACTGGACTCCAACTTTGTTCTATTGCTTCAGACCAGCATGGCTAGCCACCAGGATCTATCTATTGTGAGAATGTGAGCAGAAGGAAGTTCCCTGAGAAAACAATCTACACCTCAAAGTGATAGTGGCAGCAGAGTAGGCACATAGGAAGGAAGGGTCAGTTTGATTATCTAGCTATCTAGCCAGTTGCCATGACATCTAGGGCATTTTCGCACAGAGCTTACCCCGGAGCGACGTCCCTCTTCACCGCGCAGCGTCTGCGCGGATTTCGCACCAACTGCTCCGCAGAACCAGGAAGAGCCGCGAAGTGCCGAGCCTTTTGCGTTGCAAATGTAACCGCTAAAAACCAGTTTACATTAGCGACGCAAAAGCCACGGCTCTTCGCGGCTCTTCCTGGTTCTGCGGAGCAGTTGGTGCGAAATCCGCGCAGACGTTGCGCGGTGAAGAGGAACGTCGCTCCGGGGTAAGCTCTGTGCGAAAACGCCCCTAGAGTCTGAGACGGGATAGTGCCTTCACTTCCAATCATTTCCCCCACATTCATTCCTTCTCTTTGTTCAGAGTGGGTATTTTAAAATATTCCATTTGCAAAGCTGTTTTTGAAAGCATATGCCTACCTTATAGAGGAAAAATATATATTACCTCACAAAGTTGTTGTGAGGATAAAAGGAAGGACTGGAGAATGATGTCAGATGCATTGGATCTCCACTGGGAAGAAAGGCAGGATATAAATGAAGTAAATAAATAAATAATCTTGTAAATGAGTGAATTCCATAACAGCACAATTTATTTAGTATTTGCTTTATTTGTTTTTGGTAACTAGGCTCATGTTCAAATGGAAAAAGAATGACCTCTTGCTGTTGAGGAACTAATTGTGTACTGTGGTACAGAAATTATATGAACTGCTCCAGTGAGGAGTTCCTAATAAAAGCAAATGTTGGCTTACAGAAGAATTAGTGGATAAATATGATAATTGAAGATTTTTGAATTCAGAGCTAACTTCAATCAGTCTTACATCAACTTAGATTAGAACCTGAAGCTATGAACCGGACTCCAACTGTTCTTCCTTTGCTTTGGAACATGCCAGAAACATCTATCCTGCTGGGAGGCATAGTTTCTTTCATTAGGTTTCAAGCAAAACTCTCTCACATAGTATGTTAGTGAAAAGACACATTAGCATTAATTTAAAAAGATGGCTCAAACTGATTATCTGACTTAACATGATGGAGATATCAAATATGTTTTTTTTTATAAGATTCAACCGCTGCATGAAAGTATCATTTCAATAGCTATTAGGACAAATTTAGCAAGTTTGCTGGTTCAGTTATACAATCTCCCATTTCAGTTTTGCTTCTCTTTTTGATTTAGAAATCTGTTTATTTCTGTACTTCTCATTTTCCCTTTGCTGAATTTGTCTTACACTAAGGTACAAACTTTCAATGCTGTCTGTGCATCAATTTCTGACTGCAAGAGAAGAGTATTCATACCATACCAATATGTTGGGTCATTTTCTATTGCAGTACAAGATAAATCATGTATATCTAAAGCTGCAGAGACCCTGTGAATGTAAATGGAGAGGGAGATCCACAGCTCCAGGCCAGGGGTCAGATTCATATAGCTTGCCCTTTTACTTTGGATTTCTGGAAAGAGATGTTCTAGGAAATCCCTGATTTTTAAACAAACAAACAAACAACAGCATCAAGAGCTGTAAACCAGTATGATTCCCTCAGGTATTTCTTTGTTGTTCTGCCTCCATCTCATTCTGAGTAGACAGAAGACTCTGAACCCTTCGTTTGGCTACTTGGGTCTCCTGCTCAGCTGTAGTTCTTGTGTGGAAAGCTGTAATGTGTAGCATCAAAAACTTAGGAAGAAGAAGGAGAGAGAGAAGAAACAGAAGGAAAGAGGTTTATCAGAATAACAGGCACACAATGTTTTGGGATTTTTAAAATGATCTGCATTAGATGACCATGAGAAACTAAAACTTTTCCCAGTTTTTGTCACATAACTTACGTAAATCTGATCACTGAGAAAAAACTTAGGGCGTTTTCCCACATAGCTTACCTCAGAGCGACGTCCCTCTTCACCACGCAGCGTCTGCGCGGATTTCGCACCAACTGCTCCGCATAACCAGGAAGAGCCGCGGCTTTTGCGTCGCAGATGTAAACTGCTAAAAACCAGTTTACATGTGCGACGCAAAAGCCACGGCTCTTCCTGGTTATGCGGAGCAGTTGGTGCGAAATACGCGCAGACGCTGCGCGGTGAAGAGGGACGTTGCTCCGAGGTAAGTTATGTGGGAAAACGCTCTTCGTTTTAGAAAATCCAGGAATGGATAAGTCTTGCCTCAGAACTTTATAATACTCTGTAAAGTCAGTTGTATCAACTAAATAACTTTGCTTTGATTTTATGTCTGCCAGAGTACTTGCTCTTATACCATTTTGGCATCCCAATGAACAGACTTTAATGGTTTGTGAACCTCTGCCATTATAATGCTTACCCAATATTGCTAACAATTGTTTAGAGCCTGGTGGCAGAGCTGCTTCTATAAATAGACATGTGAAAGACTTGTTTACCAACTCCAGAAATATGACAAGACATTAATCAGAGGCTGAGGTGATTGGATATCCTGAGAAAAGGGAGGAAATCTCTGCATTTGAAGCTCTTAACTCCCTTTCACCTTGGGATAACTACAATGTAAAACAATAGAACATTGTCTTGAATATACAACAGTATGCGGAGTCTCCCTGAAATGAAGACCATGAGCTGCCTAAGTAGAAATTCAATAGAAATATCAGTGGAAATTCAAAATATATTTTAGGGGAGTACAAAACCAATCTTTAGTTTTAAAGTCAAATATTTGTCAGTAAAACAAATACTTGATTCCTCCTTAAGGCCACTCTGAAAGGCTCCAGTAAAGGGTTGCTGCTATGTGGCACACACGTAGATGCTGACCAAATGCAGATTGAAATGGGCAGCTTCTGGAAGAGGTTACCTCACCATCAGATGGCACAGGAAAAATAGTAGTAACCTTTTTCTTTCCCTCGTTCAGATTGAAGGAATGAAGGAGCCAATCGCAGTTCCCTCAGCAGCTACAATCATGCAGGAGCAACTCGCCAGGATTTTGATGCTATGAAGAACAGGCCTCGAGTCTCTGTGAGCGGTTTGCTTTACTTTTTTTTTTTTAACAGCCTGCTAGTGGGTAATATTGCATATTATCAAGGAGGGCAAATTAATCTGAGCCTCAGACCCTATTCCTTCCATCTAGTCTGCGCAGCATCCTGAGCCCTGGTTACTGTTCTTCCCAACTTGTCTACCTGTCAGAGAATGAAGGAAAAGTTTTGTCTAGGCCTAGCAAGTACTGTTCAAAATGCAAGAATAATTAACATCAACAGGGCCCATGCTTGCATAGAATCAGAATTCGGCCCCTTACGACTGCTGCCAGACGGCGGCATAGGGCGGGGACCGTGTTTGCCTTCCTGGAAGGATGAGAGGCTAACAAGCCTTCCTGGCCATCCAGGGAATTGGTGGCGGTGGAGCGCTGGGGCTTTATTAGCCCCAGCCCTGCTCCAAACTTTGCAATTCCTTTTCGCTCTCTCTTGGGAAGGACACACGCAGCATTCTTCCCTCAAGGGACTGAGAGCTGCATAGGCCATGCGGTGAGTCGGCAGTTCCTCCCCCCCTCCACTCTCCATGGAGGCCAGAGAGGCGAGTGGCCATGCGGCATAGACGAGAGCGGCGTAGGCCATGCAGCGGGCTGGCGGCTCCTTCCTCCTGCCACTGTCCATGGAGGCAGTTTGCAGCCGAGCGGGGGAGGGGTTCTCTCCCTGGGCGGGGGCTCTTAAGGGAGACCTGATGGCCCATTCATTGGGAGCTAGCTGCGATTCGCAACCAAGAAGGTGGGGCTTTCTTTCTCTCCATTCCCTCCCCCTTCACATCCCCAGGCTTCAGGGGTTGGCTGGGCTTAAGGCAACAGACTCAAGATTGCTACCTTCCCAACTCTGTATCTGGGCCATTGAGTCTGATGGGGCAGCCCAGGGCTTTATATATATATATATAAGCTCTGTTATATATATATATATATATATATATATATATATATATATATATATATATATATATATAAACAGAGCTCCTCCCTCATCCGGGTGGCTGGTGCTGCCCCCCCCCCTTTTTGCCTCAGGCCGTGTTGCTATAGGGGGCTGGGGGCTGGGTTTTGAGGACCAATAAGTCTGGTACAGCAGGCTTTTGGTCATAAACATAGTTTCTTAAGGACATTATCTTTAAAAGAGAGGGAGGGAAGAGGAGAGGGAGAGACTTGGTATTACTTTCAATATGGGTCCCAAAAAGGGTCAGGGCAAGCCTAAAGGGAAGCAGCCCCTCAGGAACCCTGCCAAGAAGCGGCCGGGAATCCCGGCCCATGGGAGGAGGATCTTACCAGGCAAGCGATTATCAATCAGCTAGGTGCCTTGGAGAGACAGAGGGGCATGGACCCCAGGCCCACGGGGCAAGCCAAGAGCCATAAGGCTGCTAGGACATCCACTAGGGCATTTGAAAAGGAGGTGCTCACACATCTTTTTGCTTTGCAGGGAAGCTCTGACTGGGAGGAGGGAGCCAAGGGCCTGAGTCAAGTTCCAGCAGATGAGGAGGACCCGGAGTCTGAGGGAGAAGGCAACACCCGAGGTTCTGCGAGCTGCCTGGGGAGGGCAGCGGTCCCAGCTCCAGTGGCGGTTGGGGTTGCAGCAGAGGACTCAGAGGGTAAATACAACTTTCCACAGCCCAGCAGCGGGTGGCCTTTGGGCACCCATATACGCCAGGTCCAATGGGCTCCATGGTTATGCCTGGATCCAGCATAGGGTGCGGATTACCCAGCCAGCCCTGCACTTAGGGGGCAGCAGCCACCCAGGCACAGGGCCAGTACATTTCTTGGGGACCTATGCAGCTTTCTCCGGCTGCGGGCACACAATTGCCAGCCCAGGGTACTCAGCCCCAGCAGATGCCCCAGGGATCTTTGCTCTGGAGGCAACACCCCTATGTGCAATGGCCACTAGGTTGGCCTGCTCATCAGTGGGGGGGCGTAGGGTTTCGCCCCAACCCTTTATGGGGTGGTCCCCTTTCAATGTCGCCCCTTTGGAGACACTGCCATGCCCCTGGGAGATGCCCCAGTTCTTTTGCGGGTGGCCCTTAATCCGTCCATTTCCTGGGACCAGATCAATCAGCAGCTGTTTCGCCCCAACCCTTTATGGGGTGGTCCGCTTTCAATGTCGCCCCTTTGGAGACACTGCCAGTTCTATTGCGGGTGGCCCTTAATCCGTCCATTTCCTGGGACCAGATCAATCAGCAGCTGTTTCACCCCAACCCTTTATGGGGTGGTCCCCTTTCAATGTCGCCCCTTTGGAGACACTGCCATGCCCCTGGGAGATGCCCCAGTTCTTTTGCGGGTGGCCCTTAATCCGTCCATTCCCTGGGACCAGATCAATCAGCAGCTGTGGCTGCAGCTGATGTCACCCCCTAAGCCTAATAGCGGGGACAGTCTGATAGTGGGCACCTTGTGAGTAAGAAGGCAAATGTGTCTGGTACCCGCACAGCAGCAGAGCAGTCAGTTCAACCCCGGCTCCTGTGTTGGGAGTACATTCAATGCAACCCAGATAATTCAGCAAATAAGACCCATTGTTCAAGCAAATGTTACCCTGAGAGGGATACTTTGTCTTCATGCAGCCACTACACCACCCAGAATATGTTTTCCATTCACAAAAGGCACTGTTGTCAGTGCAACCGTATGTTTCTGCCTCTCTACTCCCATGGCAGCCCACCATTCACCTCAAAATTGCTGCATTTGGGGGACAAAGAACCCTCAAGAATGCTATTTGGTATCCAGTTATAGAATAAGAGACCCGTGGCACAGAGTGTTAAAGCTGCAGTACTGCAGTCCTAAGCTCTGCTCATGACCTGAGTTCGATCCCCAGCGGAAGCTGGGTTTTCAGGTAGCTGGCTTGAGGTTGACTCAGCCTTCCATCCTTCTGAGGTCGGTGAAATGAGTACCCAGCTTGCTGGGGGGAAAGTGTAGATGACTGGGGAAGGCAATGATAAACCACCCTGTAAAAAGTCTGCCGTGACAACATTGTGAAAGCACTGTCACCCCAGAGTCAGAAATGACTGGTGCTTGCACAGAGGACCTTTCCTTTCCTATAGACTACTTAACAGAACATGAAGTGTTGCCTAATAATTCATTTTATAGAACTTTATTGTACTTTAATAATTTTTAAATTGTGTATTTTTAAAGTATGCATTGATGCTTTTGTTAATATTATTATTTATATTTTTCATATAAATATTTTTCTCTCTTTCCTCTTTGAATTGGTATTAGTGAGACTATGCCTGGTAACAGAAAGTTTACCTTTTTGGATGTTGATTGCTGTGGTGTTGATTCATTTGTGATGTGCATTGTTCTTGGTGAGCTCTATGGGTATTGTATTTTTGTAAGTGATTTTTCAATAAATATATTTTTTAAAAAATTAAAAAGAATGACATAAAAGGCAAATAGGGGGTCTGCACCAGAAAAAGGGATTTGGGTAGAAATCACCCCAAATTTAGTCTGGATCCAACTGACCATTTCTAAATATTGGGAGATCTTATTTATTTCCTAATTTACAAATATTGAATAAATATTGGCCATTTATTCTGAGTCCTCAGCATAACCTCCCCATTTAAAATAAAATAAAAATAAGATCATCAGATGTTATGGCTGCAGTCAGAAAAAGCTAAAACCCCGAGAAACAGGCATCAAAACTGATATGTTTTCTATCAGAATTCATCTATACATTTTACCTGTTCAGCAGTTAGTCCTATCCTTCAGCTTAAAAGACCCCATTTGAACCTTCTAGTTCAAATTGTGTCAATTAATATGAGGTATCCTTTTACATCACTAAGACAAATTAGAAATGCAACACTATTAGCTATAATTTATGGCCCTACAGAAAACTGTTGTGATCATGGAATACTAGAAAAGTAAATGTTGTATCCAACTTACCTTTAAAAAAAGCAACCTAAGTAATTAAATTTCTAAGTATGCTTTCCATGTCTGATAGAATATTAGAACAAATTATATTATCTGTAAACACATCAAGGAAAACTACGCAAGAAACAATTGGACTGAGTGTCTTCCTTGGATAATAATAAAACCAATTATTGGGGAGGGATGGTGGCTCAGTGGTAGAGCATCTGCTTGGGAAGCAGAAGGTCTCAGGTTCAATTCCTGGCATCTCCAAAAAAGGGTCCAGGCAAATAGGTGTGAAAAACCTCAGCTTGAGACCCTGGAGAGCCGCTGCCAGTCTGAGAAGACAATACTGACTTTGATGGACCAAGGGTCTGATTCAGTAGAAGGCAGCTTCATATGTTCATATATGTTTAATTCAGTCAGCAGGAAGAGATGAGCTATCATAACAGTATCATACATCTAGTTTTCTTTTTAAAAATATTAAAAAACTAAAACAGAAAAACAAAGCTGACAGTCTCAGAAATGAGAGACAATGCATTCAAATTCAATATGTTCCAAGAAAAATAAACATGAAAGTATCCCATATTAAAAATAAGCAGTTTCCCTTTATACCCCAATGTTTATTATTCCATACACAGGTAAATGTTCGCTGTATTTTTCAAAAGCATTCATTCTTTGTCTTCCTTTGTTAATTTTATTTTATTTTATTTTATTATGGTCCATGACCAGATCCAACTTCCAAAAAAATTACCAGGTATACAGGTATTCAAGTTAAGCACCAGTTAAAACAAAAAAGAAAATGTAACAAAATATGTTACTCATAAGAGATACATCCCATAATTTGAACAACCATGCATTTTTACAATGTTTTCCAGAAACCTGTCTGGCAGCTTTTAATGTATGAGACAAGAGCATCTATTTATACCTTAAACTTGCACCTTTCAGGTAAGTTAGCAGACTTAGTTTGGGATTTAACCAATATACCTGGTGTTCAAGAACTGATGTGGGGGAAGTCTTTTCCGACTCTGGGGGGAAGTCTTACATGCATGCAATATTGCCTATAGGCTTGTTTCTTTGCTACATTACTAAAGGGCAAACAGTAAGGGCCAAATTAGATGTCACATTAGGAGAACCATGAATGAATATTCCCAACTTTTAAAAAAGAAAAATAGAAGCTGCTGAAAAAAATTAAATTGATCTTTAAATCTTGAACAACTGTCATCAATAATGTTTATCTTTTTCTGTTACAGTTCATCTATGATCGAACATGTCCAGAAGCTAGTTTCATCCCCCAAGTTTCTTTTTTTTAAAAAAACTTGAATAATCAAGTTGGACTAATGAATGTGAGAAATTCTTTTACATCACTAAGACAAATATAAAACACAGTACTGTATAAGCATTTATTCCCTGTACAGTTTTGCCGCTTGAACTCAAACTCCCCCTCCTTTTATTAACTTGGGAAGCGAAAAATATGGTCAACCTCTCTTTACTTGTCTCCTCTGATACCAAAGCTTTTAACAACATGCAGGTGGGAGGAAGGGGAGGCCAACCGGTGAAACTGTGCTTGTGGTAAATGGCTCTGATCCCCCATGGCCCAAATTAGGGTACCTCATAGCTGCTATTTCACTTTCAAATATGCTGGGGCAAATCCATTCTTTAGCTTTAAGCCCTAGTAACCAAACCAGGAACCTTTCTTTCTCCCTTCAACAATTTGAAATTCTAGTGCAAGATCCAAGACAAGCATACTTTTTCATTTTAAACTAAACCAGATGAGATCCCTTAATGTGTCATTGCTTGAGATAATAATACTTGTTCTTCCACACATTAACTTGTGTGAGTTTGATAAAACGCTTTCATAATGGGAAGGAATCAACAACAACTCAATTTAAGGAAGACAGTTTTCACTGGAATAGCTTAATGTGTGCTAAGAGTTTAACAACTGTGAAGGGTAGAGGGGGAGTATAAAACAGATGAGAAAATGGCTGGTGATCTCTGCTGCCGACAGAATAATCTCTTAGATCATAGAACAATTGTGTATATACATGTGTGCTCAAAAGAGTTGTGTTTGCTGTCAAATCACATCAAAAAATGTAGGATGACATAAAATCTGCCAACGTATTTTCACACCATTTAACTAATTTGTGTCATCCAAAAAAATTGTATATTTATTGGAATCAATGTCATTCACTGTGTCTTCGCTATCACTTTACATGTGTTGAAGAAGGCTCGATGCTTGAAACTATAATAGCAATTCATGTAACCTATTATTCTGCAACATCGCATCACTCTCTTTATTTTCCAGAAGATTTAATGCTGATGATGGGGGAGGGGATGATGCACTGAGAGGCATTATTGTAAAAAAAAAAAAAAATCCCTTTAATTTGAGAAAGTGGGGAATTGGAAGATCCATGTGTTATTTCTGATAGTAGTCAAGGCACACAATTAGTGTGCCAGAGGAAGGCTCAGGTATACCTTCATGACACTGAAACCCTGTTTCTGAATGGCAGTGGCTGATAATATTGTTTTCTCTCTTTATAACCTGTCCTACGGCTCTGGATGTCAGAATATAGTTTATCGTGACAAGGTGAACAGTTCTTTTGCTTTTTGAAGGCTTCCTCCCATCCCACACACAGAAGGTTCAAGTTGACTGCTATTCCAGACAACAAAGTGGGCCAGCTAGATCCCTGGTGTTGTCATTTACATTAAAATGAGACATACTAAGTCAGTCCTTGCAAGCAACAGATACAACTTGGTGCTTGGGAGGGGGGGGGGGGCTTCTAGTGTCCTGGCCCCATTGATGGTCCTCCTGATGGCACCTGGGTTTTTTGGTCACTGTGTGACACAGGACTGGATGGGCCATTGGCCTGATCCAACATGGTTTCTCTTATGTTCTTATGTTTAACTTCTACTGGCAGTGGAAAGTGCTTTCAGGTCACAGCCAACTTATGGTTATGCCAAGGGTTTTCAAGTGAAGAGATGCTCAGAGGAGGTTTGCCTGCCTCTGTAAAACAACCCTGAACTTCCTTGGTTGCTCCCACCCAACTACTAACCAGGGCCAACCCTGCTTAGATTCTGAGATCTGATGAAATTGAGCTAGTCTGGACCATGCAGGTGACGGCACAACTTTTATTAACTTTTATTAGAATATTTATACCTTGTCTTTTATCTTGGTTCAGGTGGCTTACAGCAATAGCAATTAAAACTTTACACTCAGAATTAAATAATAAACCCGAGTGTTCCTGCTAAATGATGCCTGCTGTTCATTCTTGCATCACAGTATCCAATGATAAGCCACAGTAAATTTCTACAACTTCAGCTCCTGTCTCTTTACAAAAATACAGAGCATAAGAAGCACCCCTGAACAAAAACATTCTATATGACAATT
The DNA here is from genome assembly GCF_032191835.1 of Heteronotia binoei. Lineage (NCBI taxonomy): Eukaryota > Metazoa > Chordata > Lepidosauria > Squamata > Gekkonidae > Heteronotia > Heteronotia binoei. The sequence goes on along the minus strand of NC_083227.1, from coordinate 144,111,354 downwards.
AACAGATTTTCTTGAAATGGGCTATTTTTAAATTATACATTTTAATCATAATTTAATTCTACATACACTAGAGGAACATCTGTAACAAGAACTATGACTGGATATAGTGTCCCATCCAGTGCTCCCTCTAAGTTGAGTTAGTGTGAGCTAGCTCACAGTTTTTGAACTTCTGGCCCCAGAAAAAACTAATTTATGCAGAAACTCACAATTATAATGGCACTAGCTCACGAAGTAGAATTTTTGCTCGCAAGACTCCAAAGCTTAGAGGGAATATTGGTACCATCATGTATATCTGTTCCATACCTGTGGTTAATTCATGTATGGTTCGAATGGGGTAAGAGAGACTGTTGTTCCAGAGCTTCCATTTTCAAATACCATATGAGGCATCAGTGGTAAGCTGGGCTGGAGCCCAGCCAATGGTTGAGTTTAAGGGGGATTAATATAATTAGGTATTATAAATAAACAGATTTGTCCATTATTCTGGTCCCTCCCTCTCTCTCTGTCTTACAGTTTGTGGAGGAAGAGGGTAAGGGAAATCAGCATTGATCATAAGATAATGTATACAACCAAAAAAAGGAGAAAAACACACCTCTACACAAGAAAGGTAACCCAAAAGGTTGAAACAAAGAAAGCAAAAGTAAAAAAAATAACTATGCAAATAGTGCAAATGCACAAAATATCATTTGCAATTTGATAATACAATCAAAAGTGCTAAAATATTATTTAAAACAACAATGGTTCAGCATATAAATACCTAATCCCAACATAAAGACAAATGCCAAATCATATAAATACAGGTTAAAAGGTACAAATTGTCTCGTGCAAGAACCAATACCAAACACATTTTGACAGAGAGCCTTCCTCAGTGCTAAAATTCAAACAGAGCACTCTATTAATTTAACAAAGATATACATTAAAATGACCATATACAGAATGGACCCAAAATAAAAGGGGAGGGGGGAATGAGAGAAATAATTATCTATGTGTCTGTTAAGAAACAAAATAATTTAAATATTTTGAAATATATGGAACTAGAATAATTACTCACTCTAAGAGGTTCACCCATGGAGTAAGTAGAGTCAGATATTCTTGAGATGCAACATGGGCAACTCATCAAGATGTAAAATATTTTATTTACCCATGGATCACATAAGACATGTGACTAAACAACTGCAAATTAAAAAGTCTCCTAATTGTTTTAGAAAAAAAGGTATGTAACTAACAGGGGGGGGTGCTAAATGGTACAATATTTACCTTATCAGGCCCAATCTGCAATGCTCAGAGCTCCAGTAGAGTGCTCAGGTACAATTAGAAAAGAATCAGCAACAAAAGAGTCCAACCCCCTGAATATAAGGAAAATGTAGGGGTGGGGGAAAAGCAACGCAACAGGAGAGAGAGAGAGATATAAAATGACATAGAAGTAATCAGCAGTATTTTGGAGAGGAAAACTGCATCAGCTTACTTGCACATCTCAATCCCTAAAAGCAGCCAAGCCCATCAGACACTCAGCCAATCAATTTCTTCATTCAAATCTCTTGGCACCAGAGTACCCAACATAAAGATCCAGAAAGACTCCCTTTTCTTCAAAAGTCAAATTTGTGATGCATGCACTTGCAGCTTTTCTATGATCCAGAACTTAAAGTCCTTATCTTTATGTCCCAAGGACATGTAGTGCTCCGCAAGTGGAGCCAGAGATCTTGCTGTCTCCAAGTATTGTTACTTTAACTGGCTGCATTGTCATTCCTACATACAACAAATTACACAGATACTGTATGTAATAAATGACCCCTCTAGAGTTACAATTGACAAATGATCTAATATAGTAACTTCTGGCCATTGAAGAATGTCGGAATACATTGGTTTTAAGGCAAAGGCCACACGGAAAATAACCTTGTGAACTGTGTCCAACCCTTGTCAGGTTATTATCTGAAGTATGTTCTTTAAGTGTACTCCTGGCTAACATATCTTTAAGATTTTTAGCTCTCTTGAAAGTACATCTAGGCATGTCAGACAAAAGGTGCCAATGTTTTTTCAGTCATAAGTCTCATGTCAGTATAAGTGCCATCATAACTCTAGAGGGGTCATTTATTATATACAGAACTATACAATATATTTATTATATACATTTATTATATACAGAGCTATACAATATACAATTTCGTCAGCTCAGCTTGTGAAGCACTACATGTCCTTGGCACAAACAGATAAGAACCTCAACATCAACAAAGAGCTGGGTCATAGGCTGTGGTCAGATGACAGGCTTAGTGTGGTCTAGATGTGCTTCTAATTTAATCAGGTTTTTCAAATGGGGAGTTTTGTTCAAATATTTCACCCTTCATTGCATGCTCCCCCCGTGTTTGACTGTTCAGATTATTGTTGCATGGTAATCACGGAGTGGGTAGATAGCATCCTTTTTTTGTTTGTCTTTCATGCATGTGCATAAGCATGTAACTGAAGCACCAGCTCATTTTTGACAGCTTTGAAATCCCTCCACCAAGTACTGTAATCACTGGTTTCTATACAATTGTATTTCTCTGCCAGAAATTGCTCCCTTTCCCATCTGACCTTACTCCCTTTCCTACTAATTTCATAGGGAAGTTTTCTCTTTTTCTCTCCTCATAGAGCTTTCCCACCAGAGCAATATTATGAAGTTCTGGCCACCTATATGGGAGCCTAAATAAGGATTGCTTCCAGCACTGTCCCACCCCGAGAAATGGCTCTTAAACAACCCTCCTTGGGGGCTTCCAATCCTGACAAAATATTTGGACTCTGAAATGAGCAAATGGTGATATGTAACCCAAATGCAAATATGCAGTTATCACACAGTGCTAACTGACAAAGAAAAAAGAGTGATAATGGAAGGGAAGGTTCAGACTTTGCAAATGGCTTGAGATTGCAATGGAGAGTTCAGAGATCTGGAAATGCAGGGTGAAACCAGCTACATCTGTAAAGACAGGACTTTCCTTAGTGTTAAAAAACCCCTTGAATTGGAGAGGAGTGACAACAGGGGAGGCAACAACTGCAGGATGGGATTCATATGTCACTCTCTGAATTTCAAATCTGCAGGGAAACAACAATGACATCTGATCATACAGCTCATCTGATCGCACCCACCAGGGCTGGCACCAGGTTTTTTTGCACACTAGGCAAGGCTCCCCACACCCCAACTCCCTGCCCCACTGCCTGCAGAGATGCTTCCTTTGGGGCTCTCACCCTCTGCCCCATGCCTGCCCCCTGTGCCTTGTCCTGCCAAGCCACACTGCTTCTTCTCCTGCCCAGCCTGGCATGCGGTTGACAGAAGCCTTGGTGATGCAGCTTGGCTGGCTGTCCCCAAACCCCTTTCCAGCCCCAGCACCTCTTCCAAGCTCCAGCACATCTGGGCAGGCTCTGGTGCTCACTTACCCTGCAGCTGCTCTGGCAGAGGCTAGGCTGCTATTGCCTGTGAGCTCCTGGCTGAGTGGAGGGCACGCTCCATGCCCCCCCTCCAAACAGCTCCTCAGGTGTAAGGAGGGAGAGGCATACTGGGAGATGTAATCTGGAAAAGCTGGGCAAAGTCGGCAAGAAGGAGCTGGCTCAAACACTTGCTGGTGGCGGCACAGGTGAGCTCTGGCTCAGGCAGTGTGCAAAGCAAGGTTGCTTTGTTGGAGCCACCTTGCAGCCACTCCAGGGCAAGAGAAACTCAGGGAGGATGGCCAAGCTGCAGCTGTGGTTGGGAATGGAGCCTCCATGTGCAGAGGCGGAGAAGGAGAGGTGGCGAGGGTAAGTGCGGCAGCAGCAGTGGAGTCCAGAGGTGTACTTAACTTTTACATGGAAAGGATTTCATCTCTCTGCCTGCTGCCACCCTTTTAGCCCAACAGCTTCTGGCAGTCTGGGACATCCTGGGGCTGGCAGAAGACCTGCCCACCTCTCTACCTTCCTCTCCCACTCTACCCACACTCCCCTTCCCTCCCCTGACCCAACCAACCAACCAGCCAGCCAGCCAACCAACCAACCAACCTAGCATAGGAACCCAGGGTACAGTATAGATTTTAGTATCACCTTGAAGAAGAAGATAATAAGATTGGATTTATACCCTGTTCTTCACTACCTAAAGGAGTCTCAGAGCAGCTTGCAATCTCCTTTCCCTTGCCTTCCCCACAACAGAAACCCTGTGAGGTAGGTGGGGCTGAGAGAGCTCTCCAAGAACTGATCTTGAGCAGAACAGCTCTATGAGAACTTGTGACTGACTCAAGGCCACATCAGCAGGTGCATGTGGAGGAGTGGGGAATCAAACCTGGTTCTCCCAGATAAGAGTCCACACACTTAATCACTACACCAAACTGGCTCTCAAATGACTATGGAGATCCACAAAACATTTAAATGATAAATATTCTCTAACTTTAGAAGTTTGAATTGTTCATTACAGCATGATTGCTTTTTTTTGTATTCTTAGCAGTAGTAAAATCATTTATTTAAGATACACATATATTGCCTGCTTGTTTGGGTTTTTTTTACTGTATTCATCTACTAGTCTAGAGTTTCACAGATATCGAGACATAGAATCACACCAAGCCAACAATGTGAATCCATTCATCTCACTTTTGGTTATCAGGTGAAAATCTATGCAGGAAATTCAATTTATGCAGAGGTTGCATTTGCACTCCCTGGAGCATGGGCAGCTCTTCAGATAGAAGATGCTGGGAATAAAGACAAATGATACACCTTCCTGAATTTTTTGGTGTCTCCTAACTTTTCCTAATAATATCTCTGGATATAACACATACACACACATACACAAGGAGAAGGGCAACTTATAAGGAAGTGATTCCCAACAGGGTGCCCATGTTCATTAATGTGTTTCCTGATATGCATTTCTTCTTCCTTCAAAGCATATCATCCCCAAAACAAAGAGCTGGTTCTGGCTTTCTACCACCTCATTAGTGTTGAAGGTGATTCAGATGAAGCCAGGAGGCATCATCTTTTTATCTGCAGAAAACACCTGTGATGGAACAGCTGCCTCCATATCAATAGATACTTGGCTGGGAACCACTCAGCATTTTCTAACTGACCTTAGTCTCCATGGCTGTGCCACCATGGTCATCTTGTGGTGGAACCCACTAGGAATTCCAGTGCTTTCCATAGGCTCAACTAAGCCTAGAACTATTGTTCTTGGACAGATAGAATATTTTCCACTATAGGTAAAACTGACTCATTTTTAATGGGAAAAGAGCTTGCTGTAAAATATTTAGAAAGTCCTCTTCACCCATGTCTGTACCTCACTAAAATTGCAGCTGCAATGGCTGCATACATTGTGGCTCCCAACCGGAGGCAGGCTGCACAGCCTTGTCTCTGGGGGCCGTTTTGCCCCTTTGTAAGGAGGAGGAGTGGGCAGGGCATTATGGAAGGTGAGGGCGGAGCAGGCACACCTTAATGGCTGTCTCCACTTCTGCCTCCCAGTCTTTGCCTCGTGCTCAGGGAGCAGAGAGCTTGGACGAGCTCCTCCTGTCCTGCCCGGCACGGGGCCTTTCGATGCGTTGGTTTTCGAGCCGCAGTGAGCAGTGGCAGCGATCCCTCCGCTGAGCTTCAGAGGAAGGGACTGTAGCTCAGTGGCGGTGGTTTCCTGGTGGCTGCAGCCACTTTTGAGCATCCAGGGACGGCAATCAACCAGTTTTCGGCCGTGTGGGGGTAGCGGGAGCGCTTTTTGGCGTGGTGGTTTGCTGCTGGCTGGGTTTTTTTTAGCTCAGCCAGCATTTTTTCTCTGCCTTTCCCCGGGGGTTGTTCCCCCTCTGTAGCTGGGAATATCAGGTCTAGTTTTGGGGCCCTCTTCAATCCCTCTGTCCTGATTGTTGGGGTGGTCTGCACTGTTGCTGGGCGGGCCATTTAGGGAGTCTAGCTTTGGGGCCCTCTTCATTCCCTCCATCCTATTGTTGGGGTGATCTGCACTGTTGCTGGGCAAGGCAACGGCCATTTTCGCTGCTTATTACTTCCCTGTTGCTGGGCAGGGTGGTGGCCATTTTTCTCTGCTTATTACTTCCCTGTTGCTAGGCAGGGCAGTGGCCATTTTTGTTAGTCTCTACTTAAAGCCACTTCCCCCCCATTTTTTGCAGGCTAGATATTGGGTTCGCTAGCCATGCCTAAGGGGCAAGGAAAATCAAAGGGCAAGATCCCTGCACCAAAATCCCAGCCTCGTCGGCCAGTTTCTTAAAAGCGCCCGGCCCCTCAGCCTATGTCATCTGAGGATGAGCATGACTCCTTTGAGCAGTCTGTATTAGCTAGGTTGGCTGCTTTGGAGGGTTCTAGTGGCAAGCCCCATATCACAGAGGTTGGGGGTAAGAAGGGCGTTTCATCCAAAGCTGTCAAGGCTGCTGATAGGAAACAGTTGCAAGAAGAGATTCTTAACCTCTTGTCTTCTCTTGAAAGCAGGTCCGGCCCTGTTGAGATGAATGGAGCGTCACCTCTCCCGGTGGAAGTTCCTGATGTGGACACCCCGGCAAGGTGTGCAGTTTGGTAGGGGTGAATCTGTACAACGCGTTAATGTAGCTTGGCCCTGGGGGCCATAGGGGCAGTCAGATACATTTGGGCCTGTGGCCAATAGCCTGTCTGCAGTGTTTACTAATCCTCAGCCTTGGGCTTGGGGTTTTAATTCAGCTAACCCTCTAGCGTCTTGGGGTGGCATGCCTGGCCAGTTTCCTGGACTATCCTCGGCCCCTTGCAGTGGCTGGGGTTTCCCTTATCCCTGGGGCCCATCTTACTCTTTGGTGCCTGCTAAGGCCTTACCTTTTGGTGATCTGGTTCTTCCCTTAGGGCATCACTTGTTGTCAGCCACCAAGGATAAAATATTAAAGGGTCAATTTGTGGACCTTTTTTCTCTGTTCTACAGGGAGCTTGAGAAAAAGGATAAGGAGGACCTTCATGATAGGGAAAAGGAGAAAATCAAACGGCATAAAGTTGATAGGTCCTGGGCAAATTGGGTGCCCGGTTTTATTATTTACGCCGGAATAATTTCCAGGTCTCATCCATGCAGTGCCACTTCCCTTTTCCAGTATTTTGATATCATATACAAGAGCTACACCAGCTTTAGTGGCCCTGCCTGGCTTCAGTATGACGAGGAATTCAGGATGAGGGCAGCCTTGAACCCATCCTTTCAATGGGATCAAATTCAGCCACAGTTGTGGCTGCAGGTTATGTCTCCAGCGAGACCTAATCTCGGAGACAGGTCAGACAGCGGCCATGTTGTGCAGTGCACAGCTGCTGCTTCTGGTTTCCATGGTAATGCGGGGCAGGCGGTTCAACCCCGCTTGCTTTGCTGGGAGTTTGGGTCGCAGGGGGTGTGTGGAAGGAAAAACTGCCCATTTAAGCATGAGTGCCCTTTGTGGGGAGGGTCTCACTCCTTTATGAATTGTTCCCAGGGTAAACCCAGGAGGGGACTGCGCAGGCAGGGCTCTGGTGGGACAAATAAGCCTTTTGGAAAAGGGCCCCAGCCCAATAAGGGTGACAGTGCTTGAGGCCTGGCTCCATAATTATCCTAAGGTTGAGGATAGAGTTTACTTGTTCAATGGTTTTAAGTTCAGTTTTGGAATTCCTTGTCAGGGACCCAGAAGGCCATTTATGGCCAATAACCTGAAGTCAGTTACAGGTATGGCGCATATAGTTTGACAAAAAATAGGGAAAGAATTGGCTGAGGGCAGGGTGATTGGTCCATTTCCTGCACCTCTTGTGAGTTCTCTGCGGGTCTCTCCTTTGGGCATTGTGCCTAAAAAGACCCCAGGGGAGTTTAGATTGATCCACCATTTATATTACCCTCATGGGGAGTTGGTGAACAATGCCATACGTGAGGTATTGTGTACCATGCGGTACACATCTTTTGATGCAGCGGTTCACATGGTGAGGCGCTGTGGGGTGGGTGCTGAGTTGGCGAAATGCGATATAAAGTCTGCCTTTCGCTTTCTCCCTGTTCATCCTTTGGATTTTGAATTGCCAGGTTTCCAATTTGATGGGCAGTTTTACATGGATAGGGCCTTGCCCATGGGGTGCTCTGTTTCTTGTGCTGAATTTAAGTGCTTTAGCTCTTTTTTAGAATGGGGTGTGTGCTGTAGGGCTGGTTTAAGCAATGTGGTGCATTACCTTGATGATTTTTTGTTTGCTGGCCCCTTGGGCTCTGGCCAGTGTGCCCGCTCGCTGGCGGCCTTTACAGTGCAGTTGAGGAGTTGGACGTCCCCCTAGCCCATGAGAAGACAGGGGGCCCTACACAGCAATTGACATTCTTAGGTGTTGAACTAGATTGCTTGCAGCAAACCCCTCGCCTCCCAGGGGAAAAAATTTTTGAGGCTCCAGGGGCTGGTTGCCCAGTTTTTGTTGCGGCGGAAGGCAACCTTGAAGGAGTTGCAGCAGTTAGTGGGTCACCTAAACTTTGCTTGTAAGGTGATCACTCCTGGTCATCCTTTCTTGTGGCTGTGTGATGCAATGGCTGCTCTACGCCAGCCGCATCACAGAATTAGGATTTTCAGATGCATACGGGAGCACCTCTTCTTGTTGCAGGAGTTTTTGACCACATTTAATGGTGTCTACTTTTGGAGGGGGGATTTGAGATTGGAAGCTGAGCTTCAAATTACATCCAATGCTGCAGGGTCCTTGGGATTTGGCATCTATTTTCGCAGACACTGGTGCGCAGAGGACTGGCCTATGGAATGGGTAGATGCCGGGTGAACCAGGGACTTGACCTTCTTAGAGTTCTTCCCAATCTTGGTGGCCATTTGGTTGTGGGGAAATTTGTTGGCGGACCACACAGTCCACTTTTGGTGTGACAATTTAGCTGTGGTGCGTGTCATCAGTTCCCTCACTTCTAAATCACCCAGGGTTATGAGGTTAGTTTGGGCTTTCACACTGCAATGCCTGCGGTGGAATAGTTTATTTTTTGCCAGGCATGTGCCTGGGGTGGATAATGGGGTGGCTGACACTCTCTCTCGCAAACAGATGCAGAGGTTTTGTCAGCTCGCCCCAGACGAAGATCTTCTTCCTACAAGGATGCCCCTGGAGATTTGGATGATTGGCGGGTCGAGGCCGGCAGAGCGATAAGTATCACTATTGCTCCCAGCGCTAGAAAATCATACACAAGGGCAGTGAGCCAGTTTGAGAAGTTTAGGAGCACCGTAGGTTACAGCATGGAATGGCCTCTTCCAGTGGAGCATTTATTCCACTATTGCATATCATTGCAGCGCAGGGGCCTGCCAGCTCGATCCATTCGGGGCCGGTTGTCTGCTTTGGCTTTTGCCAGTAAAGCCATGGGGTTACAGGAACTAACTAGTGATTTCTAAATTCGGAAGATGCTTGAAGGGTGGGCCAGAGAGGCTGGGGTTAGGTCAGATGCAAGGCAGCCGATTTCACCCATAATTCTTAGGGGTTTATGGTCAGTCTGGGGCCAGGTGTGTCGGTTGGAGTATGAAACACTTCTCTTTTATGCTGCCTCCCTGGTGGCATTTTTTGGGGGCTCTCCAGGTGAGTGAGCTGGTAGCTCAGTCCAGAGGGGATGTTTTTGGAAGGGCCTTATTGGCCCAAGACATTCGCATTGCAGATGGAGTGGCATATATCACAGTGCGTCATTCTAAGACTGACCACTTGCAGCGGGGGAACACTATTCGTTTGGGCGCCTGTTCCGAGGGGCAACTGTGTCCTGTAGCAGTTTTAATGTGCTATCTAGCTGCCTGTGGTTATGGGGCTGGTCTGTTGTTCCAGCATGGGGACGGTAGTCTCCTGACGAAGCATCAGTTTTGGTCTCTGACTGTCAAAGCTCTTGCCAGGCTTGGCCTGGCGGGGGTTAAGTTTGGCACTCATTCTTTCCGCATAGGGGCAGCTTCTATGGCGGCGGCTCTGGGGTACTCCCCACCGTCCATTCAGAAGCTTGGTAGGTGCTGTTCCTCGGCCTATAAAGGCTATGTCCGCCCTCTGGCACTGCAGTAACTGGCATCAGGTTATTGAGAGTGTGGTTATTCACTGTTTTCTTCTTTTCTCAGGTGCTGTTGTCCGTGGGGAGAGACGATGCATCCTCATATGCGGGCACAGCTTTGCGTTCTGGTCTGCCCATAGGGCCAGGAGGACTTCAGCTGGGTCACAGCTGGGGCTCAGCAAGTGGGCTACTATAGAGTGGCATGGATGGTGGGGTCTCCATTGGTCAGGCCTATTGCCCTTGCTTTTTGAAAATGTTCATGTTTTGCCACCACATGTTGTGGTGATACATTTGGGAGGAAACGATCTAGGCTTGCTCAAGGGTAAAGCCCTTGTGCTGCAGGCCAAGGATGACTTTCGAGTCATTAGGAGTCATTGGCCTCAGGTTTTGATTGTGTGGTCGGCCATGATCCCGCACCAGGTATGGCATGGGACATGGGATCCACGGGCAATTGAGAGAGCTCACGGCAAAGCCAATTTAAAAATTAAAAAAAAAACTTGAGGGGGGGGGGTTGGGCCACTTTCTCCCTCATCCTGGGATCCATGCTAATTGCATGGATTTGTACAGGATTGATGGCGTCCATCTTTCCGATTAGGGAAATGACTTTTTTTGGATGACTTAAAACTTGGGCTTTGGGAAGTGCTAGGTGTTTAGTGGGCGCAGTTGCCTAAGCAGAGGCTTGACCTCGTGGTGGCTGGTTTTTTTGCCTAACTTCCGTTATGCAGCTCGGTGAGCACCAATAGCACCCCAGTTTTGGGGCATGGGGTCTAGCTAAATCATTCCTGTGTCAGGTTTCCATGGATTGATCTGGCCTTCAGCCATGCGGATGGGGGCTGGAACTCCAGGGCATAACGTTTGTTAGGCTGGTCGGGTACGAGCCATGCATTGTGGCTATACCTAGGGGCAGGGTGGCTCACCCATCATGTGGCAGGGGAGGGGTATTTTGTCTCCTGGCCCTGCCATGCTGCCTGTTATGCTTATAGCCCTTGTTGTTAATTCAATAATAAAGAAAGTGGCCCTTAGTTACCCAAACCCTTATGTCTGTCTCTTCCTTCCGTCTGTGGGGGCAATGCGGCTCCCAACCGGAGGCAAGCTGCACAGCCTTGTATCTGGGGGCCATTTTGCTTCTTCGTAAGGAGGAGGAGCGGGCAGGGCATTATGGGAGGTGAGGGCGGAGCAGGCATGCCCTAACGGCTGTCTCCGCTTCTGCCTCCCAGTCTTCGCCTCGTGCATGGCCCACCCTGTGGGTGACAGCTGGTCACTCTTAATTTATAGGGGACCAGGTAGGAATTTTTTAATCTGTTCTTGTTTGTCTGTTGGAAGTGGTGTTTTTCACCTACCTCACACTGCTTGTAGAAGATATTTTGGAATTGGCTAGGGTGTGGCTGGTTTAAGTAGGTTGGTCGCTTTCAGGTTGGCTGGGTTTTTTGCCTAACTTCCATTCTTGGTCCGTGTGGACTAGTTGAGTGATGAAGCGGACTGCCTCGGGTTTGCATGGATTGACCCGCCCTTCAGCCGTGCTTATGGGAGCTGGAACTCCAGGGCATAACCTTTGCTAGGCCAGCTGGGTACGAGCCATGCATTTTGGCAATACCTAGGGGCAGGTTGGCTCACCCGTCAAGCGGCAGGGGAGGGTTTTTTTGTCCCCTGGCCCTGCCGTGCTGCCTGTTATGTTTATAGCCCTTGTTAATTTAATAATAAAAAAGTGGCCCTTAGTTACCCAAACCCTTACGTCTGTCTTTTCCTTCCATCTGTGGGGGCAATTAGTAAAACAAAATCAAAATGGGGTTAAAGATCACACGATAAATTTATAACTACTACATAAATTATACTTTTGTGTTTTGGGAGATGGAAAGGAATAAAAATTTCATGCTGTCACACAGAAGACAGATGAGTTAGATGGGAATTCTGCATGCTGAATCTTTGCCCAGCCCCTTCATGCCTGGTTTCTGCAGGTGAGAATATTAATTGGCTTTAAGACATCACAGTGTTTTCAGTCTGTCTGAATTTTTGCAAGTGTGCTCTATTGTATGAGGGAGTTCATGAGAATGTCTTCCCAACTGAAGGATATGGGGGGGGGGGGGAAACCATAGCTATTAATATATTTGCTATCAATAACTAAAACAAATCACTTTAATAATGAACTGAATTAAATCAAATCAAATAGTATGAAAAAAATTGAACCTAAAAAGAAAACATGTGCACATGCCTACTAATTACAAGGGTTGTTCTCTTCTCGATTTGTTTGCTGCTTGTTTACCATGTAACAAGATCTTCCCCCAAAGTGATTGCTTTAACTCAGGAATGTCAAACTCATTTGTTTTGAGGGATAGATCTGACATAAATGAGACCTTGTCAGGCCTGGTTGTGAGTGTCATAAAATATAATGCCAGGTAGCAGAGGTATAAACTTTATAAAGGACACAGACAAACACAAAGATTTTTTAAAAGCTTTAAATAAAACATGTTCATTGGTCTTAAAGGTGCTTTCTTTGTATCTCTCCTCTGTGATCCAGGGAACTGGGCAAAGGAAGATCAAGCTTTTTCCTTCCTTCCCCAGGGGACCAGGAGGAGGAGGAGCCTCAGCCAACAAAAGGAGGAGAGGTTTGGCTCAGTAGCTCTGCTGTGTGGTTGAGGGAGCATGGCAAAGCAAGCTATTCCTCCCCAGAAGAGGAGCCTCATCCAATGGAGAAAACAGAGGATTTACTCCGTAGGTCCTGTGCAATTGAACAAGCCTGGTAAAGCAGGCTGTGATGCAGAAGGAAGCAAGAGAGAAGGAGAAGGAAGCAGATGACAGCCAGTTGCTTGAGGGCCTTATAAGAGCCCTCTGGGGGGCTTGATTCAGCCCCTGGGCCGCATGTTTGACACCCCTGCTTTAACAATGCAATCAAGTAATGCTCCAGCCAGCCAACAACTTTCTTTATTTGAAAGCAACTTAATTGCTTTCAACTGCACAATCAAAACAAAATAAAGTATTGTGTAGGATGGTGATAATTGTCAAATTGATAAACAGTGGTGTCGAATATAGCAGGGTGGCCGAACTGTGGCTTGTGAGCTGCATATATGGCACTTCAAAGGCTCTTGTGTGGCTCTCAAAACTGTTCCCCCCCTGCTTTCCACACCCCTGATTTGAAAGCGGAAATCAAGTCATGTAAGTAAAGAGGTGGATGGGCGGGGGCAGGTGAGAAGGCCGAGCCAGTGATGAAATGGACATGGCTTGGAACAAGGAGTGATATTGGGTGGGTGAACGTCTTCTTCGTGTGTGTGGGATATGTGGCTGCGGTGGCCTCTGCCAAATCTGTCTGGTAACCAGTGGGTCCTGCAGAAGGCCTAGAGGCTTCGGCAAGGGGTGGATAAGGGAGGACTTATCTGCTTGGGAGGTGGGTGGGAGCTGAGAGCCCTCTGGCTGTGGCAGCTTCTGCCAGACCCACCAAGCAACTGGTGGGCCCTGCAAAAGCTGCAGCGGCCTGGAGACTCTGGCAGGGGGTGGGGGGAGGAGAACTGTTCTGCTTGACGGGGTTGGGAGACAAGAGGTCCCTGGCTGCAACAGCCTGGAGGTTTTGGCAATGATTGTATGGGGGGAGGACTGCTGGGGGGGGGGGTAGGAGCTGAGACCCGCAGCAACTGGTGGGCCCTGAAGAAGCTGCAGCATCCTGGAAGCTTTGGCAAGGAATGGATGGGGGGTGGCCACCTCTTCCCTCCCTCCCTCCTTCCCTTTTCTTCTCTTTTTCTCTATCTATTTGTTTCTTTCTTTCTCCCTGTCAATTTGCTTTCTTTGTATCTCTCCCCTCTCTTCTTTCCTTTCTCCCAATCTATTTCCTTCCTTCTCCTCAGTTCTCTCCAGTTCTTCCTTAGCCTCAGTTCCTTCCTTCCTTAGCTCCACTTTCTCCTGCATACAGTGGTGCATGCAAATCTTCTTTGTGGGTGATGTATCTTTCAGAAAGAGAACAAACAGCTGTCATGAATTTTTAAGGCCTTGGTTTGCCAGGGATCAAACAAAGGCTTTAAGGCAGTTTGTTTTCCTGCAGAGGTGTTTGAGGATGATTCATGGAGGACAGATCTATTAATGGCTACTAGTCTTGGTGACTAAAGGGAACCTCCATGTTCAGAGGCAGTCAGCCTCTGAATCCTAGAGCCAGGAGGCAATATTAAGGGAAGGCCTTGACCTCTGTGTCCTGTTGTTGGCCTTCCAGTGGTTGGCCACTGTGTGAGATTTTTACTACTTAAAAGCGAGTCTGTGTGTGACCCAATCGGAAATCACAGAGGCTGACCAGACTGCAACTTTAATTCTATGCTTTGTGTTGTGGAAAAACTAGGATGGAAAGAAAAGTATCTATGCACTTTTTAAATTAAGCCCTTTGCAGTCTTTAATAGTACTAAAGTTTGAATCCAGAGCCCTTTCTCTGCTGTGTGTATTTAGGGGTCATAGTCAGAGAAGGCATACCCCACCTGTGATCAGGGCTTGATTTGTGGCAAGAGAGGATTTCTTCTGACTTCAAAGTGAATTCCTAAAGCTGGCATTTGCAATGTAGGTGACTTTTCAGAGACATTATAATTTTCCCTGCTAAGCATTGAGAGTTTTCACAAATGTGGAATTAGAGAGAGAGGAAACTTCCAGATCAGAATGTCTGTTTTTACCACTTTTGTTTTTACCACCTGGGGATTTTGGGAGGTGGAGCCAGGAGACTTTGGGGGTGGCAGCTAGCCTAGCAAGGATGTGGTAAGTATCTCTAATTTAATTGTTCATATTTTGGCCAGAGACTAGAATAGATATCTTTAGAAATACCTGTTTCTATCACTTTTGTTTTTCTGATTTTATCACCTGGGAACTTTGGAGGTGGCACCAAGCAAGGATGTGACTTCATGATGTTATGTCCTATAATGCCACTTCCAGGTCAAAGGTCAGGTGATGTCACTTCCTAAGCTTCACCCCGTCATCACCAAAACCCTACCACTTCCTGTGATGTCATTTTCAGGCCACTCCCCCAAACCTGCCTCTTACCTTGTGGCTCTCAAGCATCTGACATTTAGTCTATGTGGCTCTTGCATGAATCAAGTTTGGCCACCCCTGGTATATAGTCTGGAATATGTTTTATGCTCTGGGCCTGATTTAAGGCAATTTTTCTCCATCCATCCACATGTGAGTTCATTCATAGGAATGGAAGGGTGTGGACTGCTTGTTAGAGTAAATGAGGATATTCCATTGTACATTCCCCCTGCTCCTGCTTTTTGGCTTAACTTGATTGTCAGGATTGATATTTCAGAATACAAACACTTCCTTTTAAAATCAGCAATTCCTTTTTAAATCAGTAACTGGCAACAGGAGGGCTTTCTGGTTCTTTATATGCATGAGTCCTGTTTGCATGAGATGTTTGGCTTGCAGGGGCTGCTAAGCAGCCAAGAGCAAAGCTATTTATACGGGTGTTTGAAGTAAGTACTTCCTTAGTGAAGGTCATGACTAACTGTGGGTGTTTTTACACTGACAGTTTGTTGCTCTCTGTCTCCATATTGGAAACTCACCTTTTACACTACAGAACGTGCTCACAACTGTCTTGCATCATTGCTTCCCGAAACATCTACATTTGTTTAGGCGACTCTGCTGTTGCCTAATTTTTCTTGAAACTAGTTTTGATCTGGACATTTCTCAAGAGGCATATGAAATGAATGGCTGTAGAAGTTTTCCTTTGTATTTTCATACCCCACTCCCTGTCTCTTTGAAAGCCACAAGGTGCCACCAATTTGCCCCCACAGATGGAAGGAAGAGACAGACACAAGGGTTTGGGTAACTAAGGGCCACTTTCTTTATTATTAAGTTAACAACAAGGGCTATAAACATAACAGGCAGCACGGCAGGGCCAGGGGATGAAATACCCCTCCTTCTCTCCAGGGGAGAGCCCGGGGACAGCGGCTGCAGTGAAAATGGGGCTGCAGGGAGAGCAGCGGGGAAAGGAGGAGCCACACAGGTGGAAGGGGGGGTTGGGTGGAGGGGCCGTGACCTCCCTGGGCCCCACCATGGCTACAGACGTGTGAAGACAATAGAACCAGTGGCGTAGGGAGGGGGGCGGGTAGCCCCAGGTCTGAGGGGTCTGGGGCCCCCCCCGCCGGGGGTCTGGGGGGCCCCCGGCGGGGGAGCTAGCAGGATCCATCAGGCACACCGTCTCCTGCGGCTAGCGGCAGAGAATGGGGAAGCTTTACCAGTTGCATGAGGGAGGAAAGGAAAACGGAAACCCTTTTTGGACGGTATAACTCCCCCCATCCCCACTTTCCAGCAGATGCACAGGAAAGATTTCCGATCCATTTAGGCTGTGCGCACACACAGCAATGCTAGCGCGCGCGTTGCGCACTCGGCGGCCGTTGCCCTTCTCTGGCCTTCCTTCCGTCCGGAACCGGCTCGAGTGTTCCCTGGGGCGCGTGGGACGGCGGCCGCAGCAGCCTCACCCGGAGTTTGCGGGTTCTCCTTCCCTCTCCCCCCTCCCATTTCCTCCCGGTGGATTAACTCTGTCCTCCCCGGGCTGTGGCGGCAGTGCGGGCATGGCGGACACGGCGCAGAACGGGCCCATGCAGGGAGGCGCCGGAGGAGGAGCCGTGGTGAGTGTGGGAAGGCACTGCAGGGGCCAGTCGCCGCTCTGGGAGTGACTTTTGGCACCTTTTCTGGGCCTGTCTACACGGGGCGGCTTGAAACCGGTTTCAGACCACTTGTGGCTGAGGCCGTGGGAATGGGCACCCTGCAGAAGGACGCCCGAGAGAGGTCCCCCTCCCGGAAGCTGCCCCCACCTTCGGGTTCTTTCAGAGGCAGAGGCAGAGCAGGAGATCTGCCTCAAAAGAGATTTCAAGAGATCTTTTTTCCAACGAGTTTTGGGTAGGCGATACTGTTGCTCTCTCGTTTTCAGTTCATGCTGACGACAGCCCTGTGAGGTAGGTTAGGCAGCGAGTGCACAGCTGGCCTGAAAGTGCCTGGTGGGCTTATGTGACAGAGGGGAGATTCGAACTTGGGTCTCTCAGATCTGACAGTCCTCACGCCAGTATGCTAGCAGCTTTCCCCAGGGAGCTCAGGGAGGAAGATGTCAGCCTCCCACTTTAAAAACAACCCTGCTGGGGTGGAAATGCGCACGCTCTGAAGAGAAACAGCCTCGGCTCGCCCCTCTCCAGACAAGAAAAGAGATTAGGACCGAAAGATAAGTAAATATTGAAGTTTTGGGGTCATAATATTTGGCAGTGAAGCTAGAGAGTCAAAGAAGTTAAAGGCGTGCTCAGAAGACAGCTAGCACTGAGAAAAAGGGAGTATTTTGGAAAACAGATAAGAACCGGAGGCAGTGATTAGCACCGTTAAAATGGCTGCCACTACAGTGAAACAGCTTTCCGAACAGATAGCACAGTTTCAAGCTTTAATGATGCAGTCTCAGAACAAAATAGAGGAGACTGTTGCTAAAATTAATAATGAAGTTAGCCAGATAAACAAGGATCTGCAAGATATTAGGCAGCTGGCCAACAAGGCTGATAAGGCAGCGTCAACAAATCGGAAGGAGATAGTTTATTTAAAGGAGCAGATTAAAAGCCTCTCTGACAGAGCAAGAAGGGCAAACCTTATCATTCATGGTATTTCAGAAGACATTGACTCACGACACTTGGAAGACGGGATAATAAATTGGCTCTCAGAACAGCAAACAGGTGTTATGATTAATGCTGACCAGGTCGAGAGAGTCCATAGGCTTAGGTCTAGAAGGTCAGGAGGATCTCCGAGACCAGTGATAGTCAAATTTACAAGAGAAAAAGTGCAGCAGCAAGTCTTTTTGGCTTTGAAGAAGAAGAGGGCGCTGGAATTTAAAGGGAAAAGGGTATATGTGAGACAAGACTTTTGCAGTGAAACACTGGAAGAAAAAAGACAAATGAAGCCATTTGCAGATAAACTCTTTCAGAACAAGATATTGTTTAGATGGGCTTACCCAGCCACTATTGTGATCTACAAAGAATGCAAAAGACTCACAGCAAGGAACCCAGCTGAAGCAAGGAAACTCTTGGAGAAGATGGGTCTGGACCCAGGAGAAACAGGAACTCAACCAGAGGAAGAGCTTAATGTCGACAAACCAGAGGAGGGGCCTTCTACACGTCAGGAGAAACGACAGAGGACGAGACTATAAGATGTTCAAGGAAAAGGAGGAACTCCAAAAAAAAAAAAAAAAGGGAAGTACCCCACAAATAAGAGGGAGGGAATATCACGGTCTTAAGTGAAGGAAGGAAATAATAAAAGATCCAGGAGGGGGGGGAGGTGTGCCCACCCGAAGGTATAGGGAGGGTGGAGAGATCAACCCAAAAGCGAGCCCTATACCAGAAGAGGGGAGGGGGGATGATGGGGAAGAGTGGGAGGAAAGGGTGTGGGAGGGGGGAAGGGAGAAAGGGGAGAGGCAGAACAGACTTTGTTATCCAGCCAGGGAAGGGAAGGGAGGTGAATGATTATGGCTAAAACTTTGAAAATGCTCTCACTGAATGTCAACGGACTAAGTTCAGACCTGAAAAGATATAGATTAACAAGAATGGCAAAACAACACAATATAGATATCGTGTATTTACAGGAAACACATAAGGCAAAGGATGATATTAAACCGTTGATTAAACACCCAGGATGGAAAGTATTGGCTGAAGCAAGAAGTAGAACTAAGACGAGAGGAGTTGCAATTTTAGTCCACACAAGGATCGATATTAGGATACTAGATCTCATTAGTGATAGGGAAGGGAGATATTTGTTTATCAAAGGTAGGTTTCAAAATAGAGTAATAACGCTTATAAATATATATGCCCCAAATACAGGACAGAGGAGATTTTTGAATAAAGTTATGCAAAAGGTTCAGAAATTCTCAGAGGGAGAAGTTATTATAGCAGGAGACTTTAACATAGATATGACCAAGGAGAAGGAGGCCAGGTGGAAAAGGAATTTGGTAGAAGCACATGAGGCCTTAGGCTTGGTTCCAAAGCCGACACATTTATCAAGTAGACACAAGACAGCTTCTTGTATAGATTATATATTTTTTAAAAAATCAAATAATTGGGAGTTGAGGAAAGTAACAACCCATCCAATATGAATCTCAGATCATGCTCCACTAAATATAGAACTGGTGATAAAAAACGAACAAATTAGAAGGACTTGGAGATTTAACAGTATGGTCTTATTAAAAAAAGAAAATAGACAATATATGGAAAATCAAGTAAAACAATATTTTAGAGAAAATAAGGGAACAGTGGCCACAAATATCTTGTGGGAAGCAGCAAAAGCAGTGTTAAGAGGTCATTGTATGATGAAGGAGAAAGAAATAAAAAAAGAATGGTATGCTAACAAGACACAGAAACTTCAGGAATTAGGCGCACTGCAGAGCAGTCAAGGTATTAGATTCTGCCCTGATAGGAAAAAAAAGATCGATGAAATGAGGAAACAATTGGACTTTATGGATTCGAGGGCATTATGGAAAAAACAAACCATGGTAAGAAATGAGTTTCAAAGAGATTCAATAAACTCCGTTAGGAGATTGGCTAATTATCTCAAGACTAGGAAAGAAAAGCAAAAGGTGGAAAGTATTAAGAAACAAGGAAAGGTCACGCAGAACCCGAGAGAAATTAGGCAAGTGTTTCAAGAATTCTACAAAGAGTTATACGCTAGGAAGGATATAACAGAACATATTGAAGAAAGTGGAGAAGTGTTGGGAGATACAGATAGAGAGAGTTTGGAGAAGGAAATAACAGTTCAAGAAATAGAGGAAGTTGTGAACAATTTAAAAGTGGGTAAATCCCCAGGGCCTGACGGCTTTACTGTGGATTTTTATAAGGAGAGGAAGGAGTTACTGATCCCCGAATTACAAGTGTTTAATGCTATATTGAAGGGAGGGAAAGCTCCCGACTCTTGGAGAATGGCTGAAATAACCGTAATATTAAAACCCCAGAAGGACCCTCGGGAAGTGGGTTCATATAGACCAATAAGTTTACTTAACCAGGACTACAAAATTTTCACTAAAGTTTTAGCAAATAGGTTAAGGAACATATTACCTCATATAATAAAAGAGGATCAATATGGCTTTGTAAAGAATAGGAGTATTGCACATCCTATAAGGAATATATTTAATGTGTTGTACCATAAACGTTCTGGGCAACTTGCTTTACTTAAATTAGATGTATACAAGGCATTTGACACGCTGTCCCATGAATTCTTATGGTCCATAATGAAGAAGTGTGGGATTGGCCCACTATTCTTAAAAGCCATTCAAGAGGTCTATAGGGAGGGGTCAGCAGTGGTAAGAGTAAACAACGAACATACGGATCAGCTCCCAATTGAGAGAGGTGTGAGGCAGGGGTGTCCACTTTCCCCATCCCTGTTTATAATGGCGATAGAGCAACTAGCAGAAAGGATTAGGAATTCAGGGAGAATAGAAGGCTATAGAATAGGAAAGGAGGAAATAAAAATCAATTTATTTGCAGATGACATAATCATGACAATATCTAACCCGAAAGAAGCCATTAGGGAGACGAAAATTATTTTAGAAGATTTTGAAGCAGTATCAGGCTTAAGGATAAATATGGGAAAGTCTGAAATAATGTACTTTAATGTTGGTTTGGAAGAAAGGAAAGAGATTAATAGGATAACTAATATGGGGATGGGAGTTAAGAAATTTAAATATCTAGGGATAGAAATTTATAAAAATAACAGGATAGTGGAGGGAAATTATAATAAAATCTGGGAGAAAATAGAGAGCGATATGCAGCAGTGGGGGAAAAGGACGATGAGCCTGACCACTAGAATAAAGAGTGTATCGATGTTTTGGATGCCAAGGTTGTCGTACCTTTTTCAAACGATACCACTGGAGTTAGATAAGCAAAAAATGACTAACTGGAACACTAAAATAAGGGAATGGATATTTGGTAGTAGGAAACTTAGATTTCCAAAAAAATTGGCATACAATCATAAATCAGAACTTGGATGGGGAGTCCCAGATATAGGCAATTATTATGAAGCATTTCAGCTTAAAGCATTATTAGAAATAGAGAAGGAAGGGGACCAGAAATGGATAAGGTTTGAGAATGAAGCTAATAATGGGGTAGGAAAACATGGCATCTTTACGAACATGGGGGCGAAGGAACTTAATTTAAACGTGGGACCAAGGAAAAATGGGCTAAATGTTTGGAAGAAATGGCAACCAAAATGGCTGAATCGGGTATCTAGATGGACGCCATTAGAAGTGTTGATGGAAGGAGACAAGGAGCATAGGTGGAGCGAACTACTTAAGGCTAAAGGATTTAGAAGGGTAGAAGATTTGTTAATACTAGATAAGTTAAAACCACTACATGAATTTCAAGAAGTCGTAGGAATACAATACTGGCTTAAGGCCACAGGATTGTATACTAAAGTTAAAAAGGAAGTGGAAAAGAGTAACTTAAATGAAGAAGAACCTATGGAAAAGTTTTATAAATTAATGGGTAAAACAAAAAAAGGATTAGCAGGCATCCTATACAGGAGCATGAATTTAGGTAACGAAGGAGCAATAAGCTACCTTCAACGGTCATGGAGTTTAGAAGGCCAAATAACGAAACGAACAGGGGAGAAGATAATGGAAGGTTTAAAAAAAGTTAAGATACATAAGGTTAGAGAAATGGAATTGAAATTTTTCACCAAATGGTATAGAACTCCAGCTACTTTAGCCAATATGTTTCCTGGGTTGAGCCCTAAGTGTTGGCACTGTAAGAAAGAAAAGGGATGGTATTCCCACATGTGGTGGGAGTGTCCTGAGGCCAAGAAACTATGGTATATGGTAGTGGGAATGATAAAGAAATTCTTTCAGGTAGAGCCGAGAATTAACTTTGAACTAATGCAGATGAGTTTATTAGGGAATGAAAAAATAGGGAAGAACAACCAAGATTTACTAAAAGCAATGATATCAGCGGGTAAAGCGGTAATAGCGGCAGGATGGAAGGATAAAAGTAAATGGAAGGAAAGTACTTGGCATAACTACCTCTTTGATTTTGTCCAGTCAGATATAGCCGCTATAATGGTGCAAGAAGAATCATGGGAAGAAAGAAGATCAAGAATTAAAGAAAAG
This sequence comes from Heteronotia binoei, assembly GCF_032191835.1. Classification (NCBI taxonomy): domain Eukaryota; kingdom Metazoa; phylum Chordata; class Lepidosauria; order Squamata; family Gekkonidae; genus Heteronotia; species Heteronotia binoei. The sequence goes on along the minus strand of NC_083227.1, from coordinate 144,089,356 downwards.
TGGCTGACGTATCTGAAATGGGCGAAGGAAGAAAGGAGAGTGGACATTCAGTGGAAGCTTCGAGTCCTTTGTCCCTGGCTGGAAGAAGAAAAGGATGCATAGACTAAGGGGGGTGGGTTGGGGGTAAATGTAAAATGGATATCAGAAACCATGTAGAGAAACGGATAATGTATTAATAATAAAAATATATATATTTTTTTTAAAAAAAAAACAACCCTGCTGGAGTGGATCCTCAGCCCATCCAGTCCAGCATGCTGCTTCTTCCAGAGTCCAGCCATTTGCTCTAGAGCAGGGGTGCCCAAACTTGTTTAATATAAGAGCCTCATTGAATACATGTCAGATGTTTGAGAGCCGCAAGACATAAACATCACGTTTGAGAGCCACAAGAAGGAAGGAAGGCAAGAAGGCAAATGGGGGGACTGATGAGAGGTGGAAAGAAAGCAACTTTAACTGTATTTTCCAAGCTGCTGGCTGGCTTGGTTTAAACACAAAATGCCTTTTCCAAGCCAGCTGACAGGGCAGCAGGGGGTTTGAGAGCCACACAATATGTGTGAACGAGCCACACGTGGCTCCCAAGCCACAGTTTGCCCACTCCTGCTCTAGAGGGTTGACAGAAAGGGCATAGAGGCATAGAGATGCTGCCTCCTAGCCATGGTATTCAGAGGTATACTCTCTGTGTATTTGGAGGCTGTCTTCAGACACCTTTCCTAGTAGCCACTGTGGTGGACTTCTCCTCTATCAGTCTGTCTGATCTACTTTTAAAGCATACTGTGTATGGTTGTGGCCATTGCTATGTTCTCTGCCAGTGACTTGTATAATGTTATTACTCATTGACTTTTGTCCTGAATCTACAGTCCATCAATTTCATTGGGTGCCCCTGAGTCCTAGTAATATGGGAGAAAGACTCGAAATTGGTTCTGTTGCTTCAGACCAACATGGCTACTCACCTGGATTTATATTTATGGGAGAAAGAGAAAAACTTTTCCCTGCCTGTTCCCCCCCCCCATTCCCCTGCTTAACTGTATAAACCTCTATCATGCTGCAAAGGCTCAGACTCCTCATCCTTTTCTCATTAAAAAGGTGTTTTCCTCCTCAGTGTCCTCTCAGTGACCTTGTGTGACTGGCCCAAGGTCACCCAGCAAGCTGGGGACCTCCTTATAGCTTTGCTTGTTGAAAACCACATCAGCATGCCTGTTTTTGTTTTCCTTGTTTTTCTTGTAAGCTTGCTTAATATAGAAGTCCCACAAGTTCAGGGCACAAGGAGAACAGCTGGGCCAGCAGGCTGCTTGTGGCATTTCTCCCTGTCACATGGTGTGGTGGGGTAATCAGGTTATCAATCACATGACCTAGATCGCACCGGCAGTGCCATCTTGGGGGGGGGTGTCGCCCCCAAAGTGACACCACTTCCTGTTTCTCCCCACACACACACAAGTGGTGGCCATTTTGGGGAAGTTACATCACTCCCTGTTTCCAGCAGGGCTCCCTCGCAAGTGGTGGCCATCCTGCGGAAGTGACATCACCGGAAGTGACATCATATCCTGTTTCTGGCGGCGTGCACACACATAGGGGGCCCACATAAATCTTGGGCCCCAGGCCCCCAAAGCCCTAGCTACGCCCCTGAATAGAACTGCATGTCAAAAAGACATCTCTTCCCCATTCTTTCAAAATTTAATGACGTGGAACCTATGAACTTCTAGGAGAAAGCCTGATGGGATACACACACACACACACACACACACCCGTTTCTGATCACTGGAAAGTTTATTCCTGGAGTCAATGGACTTTTACACATCAATAGCCACACTGGTTAGGTGGCTGTAGTGCAGAGAGGGGAGGGAATGAGAATACCCTTTTTGCCTCTTGTCTAGCCAGAGCACCATTCATGGAAGGAAAAGAAAAGAGCAACTCCCCCCTCCCCACTGCAGCAGCCCTATCACTGCAGCTGTTAGCACTGACAGATCTCTCCACTCCAGGAATAATGTTTCCCACGGATAGAAAGAGCTGTGGAACTAAGGGTAGACAGGGGCAGCCCTCGGGCATCTGATACTCTAGGAAACCCCCACCATTGCTGCCCCCACAGGCAGAGCAGAGAGGCCACTTTGCTGTTCCTTGCAGCAGAGCAGAGAGGCCACGTGTCACTTGCTTGCTGTCGCTCCACCTCCTGGAAGTGGAAGTGGAGTGATGGCAGCCAGACAGCCTCTCTGTACCTGCCATGCATGCCCTCCCCACCCTCCAGCTTTGCCTGAGGGGCAATAGAAGGGGGTGGACTGCAGGGTTTGGGGCAGGTGCCGCGAAGGAGGCCTGGCACCATGCAGCCTCTTCCCAGCTCCCAGGGCCTCTCTTCCCAGACAATATCAGGGGAGGGCCCAATCTGGTGCCCCACAGCCTATGCCCTAGGCAGCCACCTAGGGGTGCAAGTGGACGGACCATCTCTGAGGGTGGGGCAACAGATCCTACAAGCCTTGTACTCATAGATCATGGAATCCAGTCCATAATCTCTGCAATTAAGGCATACATTTGTGTTTGGAAGTCTATAATAATAAAAAGGATCCACCTGTCCATCTGTCTATCTATCTGTCCGTAGCAGGCATAGATCATCAGAAAACAAAGCTAGGAGAATTGAAATTAGCCACCAGATGCAGTATACTGTTGTGGGTTGCAGTGCAAAAACCCTGAAGGGAATTGGAACATCCTGGCCCAGATGAACTTCTAAACATTCCTCTGCTATTTGCCATGGAAGCAAATCTTCATTCACGAGAAGCCACAAAAGTGGAGGCAGCACAGCAGGAAGGGTGGAAAATATCTCCTCTGAGACAGTCAAAAGGAGTTTAGTGATTTTCTTGACCTGTCAGAGCCTGCATGGTGTAGTGTTTATAGTGTCTGACTAGGATCTAGGAAACCTATGTTTGAATCCCCAGTCTTACTGGGTGACCTTGGGCCCGTCACACTTTTTAGCCTAACCTACTTCACAGAGTTGATACTGTGACGATAAGACAGGAGTATGATGTGGGTTGTTTTGGATCCCCATTAAGAAGAAAAGAGAGTCAAGACATTTGTTACAAATCTAATTTGGCTAACTGTAATGTACTGAGAACTGAGACGGTTTGAAGGCAACATGGTTTATTCAGTAGCACATCACAAGAGAGAGAACCCGTGGGCCGGGTCCCGCTTATATACATTACCCGGAACTGCCCCCTTGACTGACCAGACCAATCCTGGCCGGTCAAACTTCCCGCCGTAGATCTTGATGGGCGGGGCGTCTGGCGAGCCACATCTGGGGACCCGTAGGTCACCTTTAGCAGCGATCGCCATGCGGTACAACAGCTTATGTTCAAGACATAACACTAACATTTTCAGAAAGGACGATAGTGCTTGCTGTTGCTTCATCAGGTATTGCTGCAATTCTTCTATCAGAATACTGCTTTTTCAGTATTCAGACTCCTGATTAATATTGTGAGCGTAGTGAGTTATGAGATTGGTGAGCAGAGCAAGCAAAAGACAGGCCCTTTGCAAGGGAAACAAGTGCCGGTATGTGAACACAACCCACAAGTTTCTGTTACAGTAAATAATTGTTCATCCATCTGACTGTCACTTTAGGAATGCTGTATGATTAATGGGACAATGGATTGTTCTATTTCTGATAGAACAATTCCTATGTTCTTATAATAGTATCTGCAATTGGCCTAGTTGGGATAAAAAAATGCAAAGGCTGTCCATCATTGTGATCCAAGGCAGTAGGTGATAAGCAGCTGGGGTCAAGGAAACATTGTTCATGGCATAGATGGCTATATGCATTGTGGGACTTCTGTTGCTATTTTCTTTTAAGCGTTTCAAATAGGTCACTAAAATATGCAGAAAGAAAAATGGACCATTGATTTGCTGCAGTGTGGTTTTGCTAGATTCCTAATGACAAAATCCATTCACTGGGATAAAGATGCCTCTCAAAAAGGATAGATGGACAACTATTTGATCCCTAATGATTTGTGCTGTCTTGCAGCTGACTGGCATTACATAGAAACAGATCAGTGATTTGATCCTTGCCCTTGATGAAAACATCCCATAATATTGTTACTGTAACTTATTTATTGATGTATTTTGTCTTATCCGCTACTTCTCCAAGGACCTTTGGGTATACATGGTTCCCACACTTTTACCATTTTATCCTTACAACAAGCCTGTGATTTGGGATAGGCAGAAAGGAAATGAATGGCACAAGATTACCTGTAATTTAAAGATTGTGTACTTTGTACTATGTCCCATAGCTCTGATGGGCATCCTGGCATAGTCATTCTTCTTGATTGTTTCTTGTTGCTATGCCACAATTAGTGCCCTGTCAGAACAGTTAATTAACTGGAGAGCCAGTTTGGTGTAATGGTTAAGTGTGCGGACTCTTATCTGGGAGAACCGGGTTTGATTCCCCACTCCTCCACTTCCACCTGCTAGCATGGCCTTGGGTCCGCCATAGCTCTGGCAGAGGTTGTCCTTGAAAGGGCAGCTGCTGTGAGAGCCCTCTCCAGCCCCACCCACCTCACAGGGTGTCTGTTGTGGGGGAGGAAGGTAAAGGAGATTGTGAGCCGCTCTGAGACTCTTCGGAGTGGAGAGCGGGATAGAAATCCAATATCATCATCATCATCATCATCATCATCATCATCATCATCATCATCATCATCTTCTTCTTCTTCTTCTTCTTCTTCTTCTTCTTCTTCTTCTTCTTCTTCTTCTTCTTCTTCTTCTTCTTCATTCTATCAGGGGGCTGAATCCCATGAATCCATGGAAACTATTAGGGACCTTTCCTATGTCCCCTGTCTCTTATCCGTCTCTCTTCACCTTAGGAAGGTTGATTCCTGAGGTTGTGGAAACCACAGCTAGCCACGTGAGGGGGAGGCTGCCATGAGGAACAGGGAGAGGGAGCCAATGGCAGGGGCTAGCGCTGGCTCTGGAGCACATGGCACCCCAGGCAGGCTCCCCACTGTGGCTCCCCCTCACTGCCACCCTCCTGCCACCTCCCTCTTTTCCACCATGCTCCATTGTGCCCCCCAGCTTGCTACGACGAGGCTGCCTAGTTTGCCTCTCTCCCCACCACCACCAGCCCCCTTCCTTTCCATCCACCACACCTCTCTTCCCGTCCTCCATGTCCACCATGCCTCCCTTCCAGTCTGCTGCACTCCAACCCACCCCCCTCACCGCAACGAGTCTGGCCCTACCAGCTTTGAAGCAGCTGGCAAAGCTACGTTTTGAGAAGAGAAAGCTAGAGGAGACTTCTCCCCCCTCCTTTCCAGAACCGAAAGTGAGGGGGGGGGGTGAAGCTTTCTCCAGCTTTCTCTTCTCAAAATGTGGCCCTGCCGGCTGCCTTAAAGCTGGTAGGGCCAGCCCCATTGCGGCAGAGGGGGAAGGCGAAGTGTGGCAGACTGGAAGGGAGATGTGGAGGATGCAGCAGACGGTAAGAAAGGGGGCTGGTGGTGGTGGCAGGGATAGAGAGAGAGGCAAACTAGGTGGTTGTCTTGGGCACTGGGTGCCCCCTCTTCTTGGCACCCTAGGCAACCACCTAGTTTGCCTAGTGGGCAAGCTGGTCCTCACAGGGGCAGAGAAAAAGGAAGAACCCCTCCTTTGCTGCTGGTCCACCAGTAATATTTAGAGCCAAAATATTTATGCACATATATTGCATCTCAGTTTAGACAATTTATAATATGTTGGCATTTTTGGGGGGGGGGGGGTGAATAATCCATCATAATGCAATACCTTGGCAATAAAAAACCCTACAAGATACTTCAATAGTTTTTAATAATATGTAAATGAACACTGAGTGAAAATATTGCATATTGTAGCATTAACTGTATGTTTTTTTCCCAGAGTGCTGGGTTTTCTTTAAGGAATAAAGTGGCTTTGAGCATAGGCATCTCGGTGTTTTAGAATAGAAATTATTCTAAACCTTGCTTTCATTAAAATTGTTCATTTATTTGAAACATATATTCGCCACCTTTATTCTTTGTGGAATTCAAGATGGCTTACAGTTTAGATAAAATACATATAACAGAATAAATATAATAAATTAAAACCAAATTTTAAAATCACAATTTAGGACACCTAATAATAAAATGTGGTCCTAAATATCATTTTCTTCAACTGTTTCCTAAAGATCAAAAGTGAGGGGGCCAGGTACACTTCTCTGTGGAGGTTGTTTCATAGTCTTGAGGTTACCATTGAAAAGACATGTACCCAACAAACTTTTTGATGGGTGGGTCAGACAGGATGGTCTCTTCCTGTGATCTTAATTCCTGGTCAGGAACATGTGGGAAAAGGCAGTCCTTCAGATACTCTGGTCCCAACTTTGTAGGGCTTGAAAGGTCAAGCAAACACTTTGAACTGGGCTCAGGAGTGGATCGATAGCCACTGTAATTACTGTAGCATCAGGGTCAAATATTTCCAACATCTGACCCCAACAAGCAGTCTAGCTGCAGTGTTCTACACTAGCTGCAGCTTCCAAGCTTCAAAGGTAGCCCCATGTTTATGTTGACTCATTATCTAAATACGTGTTAGATCATTTATGTATTTATATTTATCACCTCTGTTATTAAAAAGTTAAAATCTTTTTAAAAGGTATGGGAATCCACTGATCTGCCTCAGTTGTTGAAACCTGGGCTGACAGACTGGTGCTTCTTCATCATCCTTATTGGCTTGTGCCAAGTGGAGGGAGAATCCTATAAGAGAGGAGACTGGTTTCTCTGGAGGTCTGGCATGTTGACAGCATCATTTGCAGCTAAGCCATCAGGGGAAGGCCCTTTAACTAAGGCCTTGGGAATCTAGGGACCTGAGTCTGGAAGAGACTATGTATCTAAAGTGCATCTGGTATCTCCTGAGCTTCCTGGTATTTCCCCAGGATGGTCTCCGCAGGATGGTCATCTTCTAAGGAATCTGTTCCTGAGCCTAGCCCAGAGTGGGTAGTGGGTGAGTCACAACACAAGCATGTACAAATGAAGATAAATAAAGCCTGCAATAAATGCCTTTGAAACAAGGGTGGAGTTGCCCAGATATTGGTGGCCATGAAATGGTACTTTGCTCAGTTGGCCCTTAAAAGTAAAATTATAGTTATGATGTAGATTAGTCAATTTTAATATTAATAAACTAGATGAACACAGAGTGTGATTGCCCTGTTTTGTTATTTGGATAATGGTTCTCGGGGGTGGGGGGTAGGAGAACACCTGGCTGTTTTTGTGTCTATACCAAATATTAAAATCTTGGTTCATCATGAATTGAGAAATAGTCTCTCTCTCTCTCTCTCTCTCTCTCTCTCTCTCTCTCTCTCTCTCTCTCTCTCTCTCTCTCTCTCTCTCTCTCAGACTTTGCCAGACTTCATGTAGTTCTGATAATCATTTGCCTAGTGGAAGCATATAGGAGATTGTATATACTTGAACAGAGCCAAATATTCAAATTCACCATGAGATGAATTAATTTTTTCAGCCATAGTATTTATCTGACATTTCTGCTGTCGACACCAGCTGTGTCTACTTGGAGACCACTGATCTCTTTGTCAAGAGAGGTTTCTTTTCAAGCAACCTCTGAAGCTGTTCAGCATTTTTTTTTTAAAAAAAAATCCAGAATCCGATAAAGGAGGACAAATGTCTCTTTTCTTTTGCTTTTTCCATTTCCATTTTTGATATCATATAGACTAAAAAGAATAGCAGAGGTGACAAGCTGTTCTACAGGATTGCTTGTGGTTTATTAAATGTGCAGCCTTCAAAAACCCAGCATTTCTGCTTTACTCCAAGGTTCACATGAATGACCAAATACTGCCTTTCCTACAGAATAATATTTTTCTCTTTATGATGATTGTATAAATAGTGATAGTGAGATCTGATATTGTGTTTTCTTAGCAGGAACGTTAATACCTAAGATCTAAAATCTATTGGTGAAAATCAGAAAAAGAAGAGGCATGGCAAACCAATATTCCATAAGGTTCACATGTGATTCAATATGCTTATTAAATATTCATACAAAATGCAAGTAAACTCAGCTTGCTTTCTGTAAGCTCAGTTAGTGCCTTATGCATTCTTAGCTGCTATTGGAAAATCCCAGAATGCATGTTGGGAGAGACGTTTTTATTCAACTGTTTATAATTCTTTCAATGGCGTTCACATAGGGCCTTTAAATCCATCCTGCTAGAAAATAATGTCAAAAGAACCAGCAGTGTTGTGGGATTCACACACCCCTCAATTTTCACTTGGTTGGAAGACTTAACATAACCAAATATTATTCTGTTTAAAATGTCTTATTTTTCATAGTTGCACTGACAAGACAGAGTACTCCAGTGGCAGATGACATGATTTGCACACAAAGTTTCCCCAGGTTCAGTGCTTTGGCTTTCTGGAAGCAAGTGCTGGGGAAACCAGGGCCCTGTTCTCACAGCGTGTTGAGTCCGTGTTAAACTGTCCCGGTTCTGTTCCGAATATCTTTGTTCCAGATATTATCGATCAGACTGCCATACTGCAATTCAAATCACTCCACGGTGAAACTGTCTTCTGCCGTCCACAGGGCACCACGCAGTTCTTTTTTCCTCCACTGTTATGTACATTATGCGTGTGCGCACATATGCACACATGTGCATGCACAGAGGTTAAAACGTTATGTGGTTATGCAGTTATGCGCATATCGCTAAGTAGTAAAAAAAAAAATGGCAACCGTAAACCGGATATCTGAGGCTCCTTTTGCTCCAGGACAGCCTTCAGACATCCGGAAGTTGGTCGAGAACTATCCAAATGGGGAAACTACGAGGTGAAACCAGAGAACTCAAAAAACACCGCAAAGGAGCAGGTAACAAAATACTCCAGTTCCGAGAAGGATTGCCGGGGGGGGGGGGTGCTACTATGAGTTAATACTGGGAGGCAGATGTTGCTGTCTGATCAGCCACTTTTAATCCAGTATGAAACAGCAGCAACAACTGATTATACTGTGCGTCTGAACAGACTGTAGATGAGTCTGCCTGGAGGTCCATTTGCAGTCTGTGCAGGTTATACTGTGTAAATGAACCAATGCACTGATTCTATATAAAATAGCTTTATATATTCAGCTTTTCACTATGAATTAAAAGTGTTTTCTTCTTCTACCATAATGCAACAGTTACCTAATTAATTCTCCCTGAACACATCTTCCCTGAATTAATTGTTACTTCAAAAGGGCATTTCAAATAATGGATAAGCCAGGGAGGAAAGGGTTAAATGCCTCACCCAGCAACACTTCACTTAAGCAGCTATAAATTTTTAAAGCAAGGCTCTAATCTTACTTAAGTGATAGTATTAATTTAAATGGTAGGCTGAGTAGTGCCACATTAGAATCCTCAAAAACCAGCCTGAAAAAACATCTTAAAATAATTTTCTACTTACTGTAATGAATGAAAAATGTTCTGCAATTGCCAAAGTAACCATAAGGTCCTAATCATGGATCTTCCATCTCTTTTTAAATTTTATTTACTAAGATACTTATTTCCTACCTTTCCTAATGCTTCAAAGCAGCTTACAAGTCACAGGGCGTTTTCGCACTTACCTTAAGCCAGAGCGACGTCCCTCTTCACCGCGCAGCGTCTGCACGGTTTTCGCACTAATTGCTCCGGAGCACTTGGAAGAGCCGCAAAGTCCCGCGGCTTTTGCGGCACAAATGTAAACCACCAAAAACCGGTTTACATTTGCGCCGCAAAAGCTGTGGGACTTTGCGGCTCTTCCAGGTGCTCCAGAGCAATTAGTGCGAAAACCGTGCAGACGCTGCGCGGTGAAGAGGGACGTTGCTCCGGCTTAAGGTAAGTGCAAAAACGCCCACAGTGAAAAACTTCACCAATGAAATGCAACCAAACAAAATCTCAGATAACCCCACCCACCCCTTCTTGTCTGTTTTAATTCTAAGCTGTATTTATGGGTGCATTTGAGAACTACTCAACAATAAGTCCATCAATAGCTGTTGGTCATGACGTCTAAATGAAACCACCATATTTGGAAGTAATGAGACAGGGCAATGGTGGGTGTTTTATTTTATTGTTGTTCTTGCCTTCATGCACCTCTTGCAGGTTCTTTGGAACATGATGTGGATAACAGGATAGTGGACTAGATAGAGTTCAGTTCTGATCTAGTAGATTTTGTTTGTTCTAGAAGAAACTGTTTTAAAAATGCAATTCTGCAAGAGAACTTATTTCTTTTTGCACTTTTATATAGAAAAGAGCAGGGCTTTTTTTGAGCAGGAAAGCACAGGAATGCATTTCTGGTTGGCTTGGCATTAGGGGGTGTGCCCTAATATGAAAATGAGTTCCTGCTGGGCTTTTTCTACAAAAAAGGCCCTGGAAAAAAGTGATGATTCGCTTAAAAGTAATGGCATAACATCCACCAAATTTAATCATGCATACAAACCTCAGTGAATTGTTATTTCCTCTGTCAATAACTACAGTAGTGAACATGTGAAAAATTATTTTTTTTGCAATCATCCTTCTAATCACCAGTCTCTGTGGCTCTTTGAAAACACACATTATTCTCTGAGGGTTCACTAAGTAATCAATGCTAAACTCTTTCAGTCGGTTCATCGTTAAGACTTTTTGTCAAGCGCCAGATAAACCAACACATCTTAATGAACAGTAGCTTGTCATTAGTCAGAGGATTAAAAGGTTTAAGGGAGTTAATGACAGGATAAAGATCTTTTTAATTTTAGGTCACTAGTGAGCCAGGTCAATCAATATCGACCAAAATCATTAAGGCCTGACAGCTGTTCCTTGGCCTTCTGAATGATTATTTTCCAGTTGGCCTTAGTTCACTCTTCTCCATGATACAAAATTCTATAGTAATTAGCACTGTTTGACATCCTTTTTATCAGGTGACGAGGTACTTGTTCAGCATGAACAGTGCATTAGAAACTTAGCATGAACTGGAGGATCGCTTTTAATATGTTGGATTTAAATACTGCCATTGCAATGGTTAATGTATTGGAAATTACAATTAATGCTGCTTCAAATGGCTGCGGCTTCGCTCCAGCTCATGAGTTCAAGAACTCTTCAAATATCATTGCTGAGACTTAAAGTTATGTCAAGCTATTCATTTATGATATTAACATTAGGAGGAACATGGGCAAAGTTGGATCAGGAAAGCACTAGGCGCTGCCCTCTTTCTCTTGCAGCTAGAACAGTTGCATTATCATGAACATTTCTTTTCTTTTCTTTTGTGGATTTATAGTCTGCGCTTTCCCAAGATGGGCTCAGGGCAGATTACAACAGAGTAAAACAGTTAAAATCACACAATGAAACGATTAAAATTTAACAGTTAAAACCATTAAATCAGAATGAAATAAGGCAATGTCAGTGGTATAAACATCATTCACACATTGAGACACAGAATGCAATCAATGCAGGGAGGCCGATAAGATGGTGTGAGGACGCCCACCCGCCTGGTGGAAAAGCTCCATTTTACAGGCCCTCTGGAATGGTAGTAGATCCATGTCAGGCAGGGCCTTTATCCTGTCAGGCAGGGCCTGAATCTCCTTGGGGAGCTGATTCCACCAGGTTGGGGCCAGGGTTGAAAAGGCTCTGGCCCTGGTCAAAGCGGGATGGATGTCCTTTGGGCCAGGGATAGCAGAAGATGTTGGTTGGCCGATCGTAGTGACCTCTGGGGAGAGACAGTCCCATAGGTATGTAGGTTCCAGGCCGTGTAAGGCTTTAAAAGTTAATACTAGAAACTTGAAACGGATCTGGTACTCAATTGGTAGTCAGTGCAGACTGTGCAGCAATGGCCGACTGCCTGCCCGTACAGGCAGTTCAGTCAGCAATTGTGCTGCTGCATTCTGCACCCACTGGAGTTTCCAGATCAGTCCCAAGGGCAAGCCTGCGTAGAGCGAGTTACAGTAATCTAACCTGGGAGTGACTGTTGCATGGATCACTGTGGCTAGGTCCCAGGGAGCCAGACAGGGCACTAGTTGTTTGACCTGCCGGAGATGGTAAAAGGCAGACTGTGCAACTGCTATAACCTGGGCTTCCACAGAAATGGTGGCATCCAGCATCACACCCAAGCTCCTCACCTTCTGAGCTGGCACAAGAGGTGCACCATCCAGCATGGGAAGTTTGATACCCGATCTTAGCCTCCCACGGCTCAGACACAGAACTTCCATCTTAGCTGGATTAAGCTTCAGTCAGCTCAACTGTAACCAACCAGCCACTGCTTCCAACGCCCTGGTCAAATGGATTGGGATGGAGTTAGAATAACCATCCATCAGCAGATAGAGCTGGGTATCATCCGCATACTGATGACAACCCAGACTAAAACCTTTGGTAATCTGGGCAAGGGGGAGCATATAGATGTTAAACCTCATTGGCGAGAGAATAGCTTCCTGTGGAACACCACATTCTAGTGGATAATGCTGGGAGGTCTGCTCACCAATCACAACTCTTTGTCCCCGACCACAGAGAAAGGAGGAAAACCACTGTAAGGCTACCCCCTGAACTCCAGCAAGGCAATGAGTCATTTGATCGTAATTGACTGTGTCAAACGCTGCTGTGAGATCTAAGAGCAACAGCAGCAGTGCTGACACACCTTGATCCAGATGCCTTCTAAGGTCATCCATGAGGGCAACCAAAGCAGTCTCCACCCTGTGACCAGGACAGAAGCTGGACTGGAAGGGATCAAGGACAGATGTATCTTCCAGGAGTGAGAAATGCAGTCATCATGAATTAACCACATTTTACATCTCTTCAGTGATCACACACACAAAACTAGCATGCAGACAGTGTACGTTCTTAATACAGAAAGAATGAAACACAATGCAAGAACTTGTGTAAGGGTACCCATTTCACCTCTGACTCTACTCTAGGGTGTGTCTAATTTGACTATTGCGGGAATAGATGACTAGAATGAAAAGGGGAAATCATCTGAGATGTATTCCACTTTGGTCACGATTTTTGGATTCAAACCATTCATTTTATTTTTATTTATTTATTTTATCAAATTTATATCCTGCCCTCCCCTAACAGGCTCAGGGCGGCTAACGTTGAATCCAAGCCTGCAACACATCTTATTCACTTCCAGTGCAGCTATTACAACTGCAATGTTTAATCAACCGATTTACTAGTTAACGGGCTTTTATTGCTCCCAATTAATTTGGCAGGGATTACTTTAATACTTTTTTTTTTAAAAGTGTAGGCCACAGGAACTACTTTAGTAGATAAGCTACCTTTAGAAGCCTGCTCTGTTATAAAATCATCCAAGAGTAAGGAATATACATACCAGGTTTCAGGATGTCTATACATCAATTTTTCATTTGATTACTGTGTTAAAATCACTGGAATTATTCCACTTTACTTGTGCATAGTTGTCCCAGATAAGAGTCTCATTAAAAGGTCTTACTTCGTAAGTGATGTTCTATTAATGGGGGGGTGGGGGGAATGATATCCCCCCCCAAAAAATCCATTATGTCAGATCCTTTATTTTCAATATTAACCTTAGAAGGTGCAAATTCTTAACAGTATGATACAGGTGCATACTCTTAACAGGCACATGTGCTAACAGTATTAGAAGGTGCATATGCTAACATTATGATCTAACTAATCTAAGAGCAGACCATGTTAGAGTAGTTAATTTTGTATTCAGCTATCACCCTTTAAGAAAGAGTGCTAATGTTATGCTGAGGCTTTGAGACAAGTGCAAATCTCAGACCGTACCTGGCAGTCTTAGGCAAGCTGTGAGCTCTTAGCATGAATTCATCAGTTGCATTATATGGAAGTGTATTTTGGGTAGAAGATAAAAGATACCTGGTCAAGGTTCCTGTGGTGTATCTGAAAGGAACATTTGTTCCTGAATGTTTAGGGGTAATTCCTTTATAATCTTGTTTAATTATCCCCCCCTCCATTAAACCCAAACAAATGGTAATCATATAAATTTAGCTTATCATTTCTGTTTGGTCCTTGAATCTGTTCAGTTTCATTGTATCTGAAGACATGTACATGCACACAAAAGCTTATACCTTGAATAAAACTATGTTGGTTTTAAAGGTGCCACTGGATTCAGACTTTGTTCTGCTGCTTCAGACCAAAATAGCTACCCAATTGGGGGAGGGGGACCCAAATACCTCAATGTGTATGGAAGGAAAATTATCCAGACAAGCCATTCAAAGAAGAAATGTCTTAAGACTTAAGCTGATGTGTATCATTAGAAGGAACAAATCACTTCAGAGAGCTTGATGTTTATTAATGACTATAAAGATTCAAACATCTACCATAGATTAGAAAAGTGCACACAAAAGATGCCAGCATGGTTGAATAGCATGATCAAATTTGAAAAGAACTTACTGGATATAAAAAATCCCTAGTTATTATTTTTACTCCAAGTACATTGGAAACAGGGAATGGGAATGTGAGGTTGTGGCATTGTTTAATTTCTAAGATGTAAAATATGCACTGAAGGAAAATGAAATAGCAGACTGAGAGAAGAAAAATGTATAGCAGACGGACTGAGAGGAGTCATTCCATCATTCTTCACTGCAAAATACATTAAACAATTTCACCTGTGTGAAATAATATTCAGTTTTGAGTATTCAGAACAGATTGGGAAATTAAAAACTACCAAGTCATCCAAGCATTTCCAAAGACCTCCAATCTAAAATGGCTAAACCATGAAGCATGCAACTTCTGAAACCCAGACATATTGGTGTATGACCAATACACCCATTTTTTTTTATCCAGACATCAACTTAATTCCTGTCTTGGTTAAAATAGCCTTCTTATGCTAGATGTTTTAAACATTTAGAAAACAACAATTGCCAAGGAAGAATCCAGATGGTTTCTGCAACAGGAATTTTGACTTCTCTATCCTTATGAATTTTTTGAACCAATCAACAACTGACGTCATCTAATAAATATTTCACTTAGATTTATAAAAGGTACCTGATAAAACTTTGAATTTATTGGATAAAAGGGTAAGACATTTGGAAGCTGGTTAAAAAAGGACTAACTGAAAAAGATATACTTCAAAAATACATTGTATCAAGATATTTTGTTAACAGACCTCTAATTATTTGTAGATAACCAACAGATGGAATTTCTGGCAGCTGGCTGCATCGCAGCTCGGCTGCTGGGGAATCTATTTGCCTCCATGGAGGGAAGGGAGGACTTGTGGGCCTGTTGAGGCGCGCTTTTGAGGGGGTGGGGCTTGGACGTTGTAACAGCCAGGCCTCCGCCCCATCTTTCAGTCCCTTGTGGATAGCTTGGCTCAGTAGGAATGTTTTCTGGCGCTCTGAGACAGCTTAGAGGGATTAGGCCTTGTTCAGAGGAATAGGGCCATTGGAGCATTCTTGCTCTCATTCGGGCCCTTTCGGGCTGGGTGCTTTGCGGGCTGTCATTGGTGCTCCTAGCAGCTCCAAAGGCTTGGGCCTCATTTGGGAATAGGGCCATTGGAGCGTTCTTGCTCCCGTTCGGGCCTTGTGGGGCTGATCCTGAGAGCTGGGAAGGCAGCGTCGATCGGATGGAGGTCACTGCGCGGGACTCGCATGGTTTTATAAAAACAAAACAAAAAAACTTTCCCTTTCCTCTTTGTTTTGCGGTGTGTGTAGCTCCCCTCCACCCCCCCCCTCCCCTGGGATTAAACTAAGGCTGAGCTTTCTGTTGGAGGGATTTCTCTTTGGGCCTGGGGGAGTATTAGGGTAGCAATTGGTGGCTACTTATTTTGTTGGTTCCCCCCTTATTGGGCTTGGTGGCCATTTTATTTTAATTCTTTTCACAGAGTGATGGCCATTTTAGAGGCTTATCTTTTGGTGGCCATTTTAGGGGCTGAACTTTGGCGGCCATTTTGGGTGCTGCCTTGACTTGGGAGCCATTTTAGGGCTGGGTTATTAATTGTAAGGTGCCTGCAAGGGCTATTGGTTGTTTGTGGGTTTCATCTGTCATTATTCCAGGAGGATATCTGAGTGAAAAGGGATGAGAAGTCAAAAGGCAAACAACCAGTGAAAAAGCCCCTAAGCCTCTGCAAAAGTGTCCTCTGCCGCCTTCATCTTATGATGAGGGGGGGAAGATGAGGTGAACGCAGCTATCTTACAGAGACTGCAGGCCCTGGAGCATGCATCTGGTGTTTTGCCTTCGCAAGGTTTGGATGGGGGGAAGGTCTCCAAATTGGCATTGCAAGCTGACATATTAACCAGGTTGTCTATTTTGGAGGGTAGGTCTGCTGATAATGCTGCTGGAGAAGCTATGGGGCTTAGCGCTTCGGATGCGGGATCAGGCCTATCTTCGCGTGTCATGGGATCTGGATCGGCACTGGTACCTGCTGGAATGCCGGGTAAGATGGGAGACAGTGCGCTGGCATATACAGGGCTTGTTTGGCCTTGGGGGGCATGGGGTCCAGCCGCACCTAATGCTTCTGGCACTGTTTCTGGGGGTTCAGGTATACCTTCCACCATGGGTGTGGGTCCTCAGGCTAACTGGGCGTGGCCTCAGGGCCAACTTGGTCCTTATGGGAATTGGCCTGTGACTGGGCAGCAGGGGTTTGCACCTTTCTGGGGGGGGGGGGATGGGGATTTCTTTCTCCCTTTGGGGTGGTCCCTTTTACTGCCATGCCTTTTGGAGATGTCACTTTACCTTTAGGCGATCATTTGTTGCCTGCAACAAAGGACAAAATCCTAAAGGGAAAGTATGTGGACATTTTTTCCCTCCTCTTTTGGGAGTTAGGAAAAAAAGATAAGGAGGATCTTGATGACAAGGAGAAGGAGAAGTTGAAAAAGCAGAAGGTGGATCTGACCTGGGCCAATTGGCTGCCGGGTTTTTTGTGTATGCTGGAGTGATAGCGCGTGCTCAGCCTTAGCAGGTGGCAGCACTCATCCAGTATATGGATATCATTTACAAAGTGTATATGATGTTTAGTGGCCTGGCCTGGATTCAGTATGACGAGGAATTCAGGATGAGGGCTGCTTTGTACCCTTCCCTCCAGTGGGACCGTATCCATCAACAATTGTGGCTGCAGGTTATGTCACCAGCATGGCCTAATTTGGGTGACCACTCTGATAGTGGTCATTTGGTTGCTAAGGCATCCACTTCTCTCTCTGCTACATCATCATCTTTTGAGGGGGCGGGGCTTGGACATTGAGGGGGAGGGGCCCCCATCCCTCAGTCCCTCGTGGATAGCTTGGCTTTCCCTCCCGCCCTGTTTATTATGTAGGCAAGTGCTGGTCACCTCATAGTTGGGGGGCTGGGTAGGAATTTTTTACTCCCCAGCTGATTGGCTGTTGACTGGGGTTTGTTTTTCGCCCACCCTGCATCAGTGGATTGTGGATTTGGCCATGGGTAGGTGCCTTTAAATAGGTCGGTCACTTTTGTTGGCAGGTTTTACTGGGTTTATGGTGCTATGTGGCTAGGGGAGAACCGGAAAGCCTCCCCCTTTTGGGGAGTTAGGGGTCTTGCAGGATATACCTTTGGGTGTTTGTATCCCGGGGTGGGTGAATGCAGACCGTCCTGGAGGCTCGACCAGAGGGTGCCTTCCATTGAGACATGCATCTGCTGGTTGGGCCCTCTAGGGCATGCCTCCCTGCTGTGCTGGCCTGGCGGGAGCTGTGACACACAGCTCCGGCTAGGGGGCCAGGTCTCTCACCTGCTAATGGCAGGGGAGCGGTCTGTAGAGACCCCTGGCCCTGACCAGGCCACGATTTTAGTTGCCCTTGCTGTTTTGTTTATTCATATAATAAAGTGGTCGTTAGTTTTACCAATACCTTGTGTCCGACTCTTCATTTCGACTTGGGGGGAAGTGAAAATGTCATTTTGGTGATTGTCTAGAAGTTGTATGTTATTTTGTATATATAGTTTTCAAAAATAAAGTTTAGAAATGAGTAAGTATTTATGGAAAATGATATTAAATCTGATGGAATTAGATGGGAGCTGTCACGGCTCGAGTCTCAGATAAGGAACGACGGCTGCCAACGTCCCGGCAGCTGGCCAGAACTCTTGCAGCCGGTTGAGGAGTAGCGCAGGGGGTATCATAAACAGTCCAATTAGTCAACACCATAAATCAGTCCGGCCGAAGGATGAAACAGAGAGCGTAGTCACAGGAATGCAGAGGGTCGGAAGCCAGAGAAAGCAAAGCCGAATACAGTCAAAATACCTAAGCCAGTCCACAAAGCAGAGTCAGAGTCCAGAGTTCCAAGTCCAAGGTTCAAGCCAGGTCAGGAGTACACGGGTTCTCTCAGCAAGCAAGAGGGTGCAGAGCGTGGTCACGTCCCAGTAGGATCGTTCGTTGCCAGCACAGTTTGCCCTAGGGCCAAGATTACAGATATACTGTGCTGGCTTGTTAACTCATTAGTATGCCGGGCTTAGATCTCTTCTCCCCCGCATGCGTGCCTCACTTCTTCTGCTTCGTATCTCCTGTCGTCTCCTTTCACGGAGCCGGCTAACACGTGGTGGTGATTCCGGAGGGGATGATCTGGGGCCCGGCGTGGCCTGATCAGTTCCAGGTGGCTCCTGCTGCCGGCTTGCTTCTTCGGGACTTACGTCCAGGGCTGTTAAAGGCGCCTGCTCTGAGCTAGCAGGGGCTGGGTCAGGGGCAGGCATGACAGGAGCAAACAGAATTAGAAAGGGTTCTGCTTGGAGACAACGAAAAATTAATATCGAAAGTATATAAACTATTATTGAAATGGTTTACAGAAGAAGAAGTAGTAAAATCTCAAATGATTAAATGGGCAATTAATGTGAATAGAGAAATACAAATGGATACATGGGAGTATCTTTGGAAGAACTCGATGAAAATATCAACATGCCAGAATATTAAAGAGAACTGTTTTAAGATGATCTATAGGTGGTATATGACTCCGAAAAAAATGGCTAAGATGAGTAACAAGATGTCGAATAGATGCTGGAAATGTAAGAAACACGAAGGTTCTTTTTACCATATATGGTGGATTTGTGAAAAAGTGAAAAAGCTTTGGCAGATGATACAACAAGAAATTTCTAAAATTTTGGGATATGATTTTAAGAAAGTTGCAGAGACTTTTCTGCTTGGATTACAAATGGAAAAATTTCCAAAAGAAGATAGGACTTTAATTTGCTATTTGCTTTCAGCTGCTAGGACATTGTATGCACAGCTGTGGAAACAAGAAAAAATACCAGAGAAATGGGACTGGATTGTGAAAGTTTTATTGTGGAATGAGATGGACAAACTAACAAGAACTTTAAGAGACTATGATTTGGACATTTTTAAAAAAGAGTGGAAGAAATTTAGAGGATATATAGAGCAAGAGTGGAATGTAAAAAGACATTGGACAATTTTTTAAAATGAATGTGAGAAAAGAAAGACATTGAACTTTTATTGGTTAAGGGTACCTTTATAATCAAACTTAAGTATATAACCTCGACAGGAGTCTAGTTATGGAGGGAGGGGGGATTGAAAATATCATATGGGTTAGACATAGTAAGGATATAATTAGATACTGTAACCATATGTTATCAATCAATAAATTGTTTTAAAACCAGAAATGAGTAAGTATTTTTGCTTAGATTTATAAAAGCACCTGATTGAATGTATTGGTAAGACATTTATAAGTTGGTTTAAAAAGGACTAAATGGGTTAAAAGAAGATGGTTTCAAAGAGGATGGAAATAAATAGGCCCTAAATATTTGTAGCACATCTAAATGCTTATTCTTAGTTTGAGATTTGTTTCAGCTCAGTTTTATATTTCTGCTTCTTTTTATTTACCTATTGTACTTTTCATTGGATGCCCCATCCTATTTAATGTGTTAAACTTACACTATGCAATCTGCCTTGAGTCTCAGTGAGAAAGGTAGACTATAGACTAAATAAATATTGTAGAGTTGGAAATAGGAAAATTATCAACATTGAAGGATAAGCATGCATCTTATTTCATAAGAACTTGAGGATTTAAGTGAGCATTCCTGGCAAAGTCCACAATAAATGTGACCAGTATTCAAATTTACTGCAATTGAATGGCTCAGCTGCACATTAATCAGTCCCCTCATCTGATTATTTAGGCTTCCCATCCCCAAGTCCCAGGGGGGTATCCCCCGGTTTTACAGGCTCCCCCCTGCCAGCTGGCCAGCAAGGGAAGCCCCACCCCCACAGCCACCATGCAGCGCTATATCTTAAGCAGGTTTAGAAACCTTCAAACAGGTCCATTTCTAAATGTGTGTGTGTCTGTGTGCCCTTAAAGTTGAGCAGGATGTACTTCATGGGGAAGGGTCAGCAACAGTCCCTCGGTTTGTTTTGCTTTCGTTTCAGAGCAACTAAGTGTGTGTGTGTGTGTATGTGTGTGTGTGTGAGAGAGAGAGAGAGCAGCATAACCCCTGTACTTTTCAGAGGAACCAAACCCAGTAAGTGTGTGTGTGAGAGAGAGAGGGTTGCCAATCCCCAGGTTTGGAGGCCTTCCCTCCCCCCGCTTTAGGGTTATCAGAAAGCAGCGGGGGGTGGGGGGGGAAATGTCTACTGGGCAATTATTCCCTATGAAGAACAATTCCCATAGGGAATAATGGGAAATTGATCTGCGGGTATTGGGGGCTCGAGGGGGGGCTGTTTTTTGAGGTAGAGGCACCAAATTATCAATGTAGAATCTGGTGCCTCCCCCCAAAATACCCCAAAGTTACAAAATGATTGGACAGGGGGTCCAATTCTATTAGCCCCAAAAGAAGGTGCCCCTATCCTTCATTATTTCCTATGGAAGGAAGGCATTTAAAAAGGTGTGCTGTCCCTTTAAATATGATGGCCAGAACTCCTTTGGAGTTCAGTTATGCTTGTCACACCCTTATTCCTGGCTCCACCCCCAATGTCTCCTGGCTCCACCCCCAAAGTCCCCAGATATTTCTTGAATTGGACTTGGCAACCCTATGATTACTTCACTGTTTTATTCCAATTTCAAATTGCATTGTCGATTTGTGTCACCTCAGTTTGTGGCACTGAACTGGCTCTCTCTCTCTCTCGGCTTGGCTTCGCGAACGAAGATTTAAGAAGGGTGCAATAGTCCACGTTTGCTGCAGGCTCGCTGGTGGCTGACAAGACCAATATGGGACAGGCAGGTCCGGCCACAGCGGCTGCAGGGAAAAGTCTGATTTAGGGTTGGTGCTGTAGCAGTGCGATTCTTCCTCAGTCTCCTTTTGTCCTCAAGACCAGCTATGCGTGCGTTCTCAAAGGAAGAGACAGCCTGGTGGATGGTGTGCCTCCATGCTTATGCCTTTTCTTTGTTGTTATTTTTCGACCGCAAGTAAGGATGCCCGTTGACCGCGGCTAGCCAACTGGGGTGGAGGAGACGAGCTTTGTTTAGGCCACCTTTTCTAGGCCCCTCTCCGTGTGGAGCAAGCAGTGCTGTCCCTAGATAAGGCTGCTTGGTCGTTCAGGGTGCTGCCGAAAAATGCTTTCGTCTCCGGGTTAGCATCAGGCGACCAATACCCTGAACCGCCTACATGCAGGATCGGGACTGCGGCTTCCAGTGGCACCTTCCACCTGCCGTTTCGCCCCTTGCCCATCGCTGCAGGACTTGATGCGTTGTGGGTTGTGTATGTGGATATGCCCTTCAGGCCTGCGCAGAGGAATTTTTTAGGTGAAGCGCAGTGTGCGCGGTACTGGCTCCACCCTTTCACCTGGGGGTCATCTGCCATGGCCCAGTAAGCCGGGACGCCGGCAGCGAGTCCTCCAGGTGGCAGGTGTTACATTAACAAGCTCTATCTGCCCGGGTTTGATGTTAGAGTTTTCCTTCTCTTAGGCTGGCGAGGTTGGTGGGCCCAGCCTGCCCATCCGGTTATACCGCCGGACATTCGGTTGCACCATGACGTAGCAAACTCTGTGAAAACGGGGGGGACCAGCGAGAAGGTGTTGCTACGGATGCAGTAATGCAGGAGAGGCCATTGCAGTGACCATCTGCCAGGCATAGCCAGACAGTGACCACGCGGCGTTCACTACGCCGGGAGAGGAGAGGCTATGTATTGCGCATGCACTTTCCCTGGGGGGGTAGGATTCCCAGAGGGAGCCCACCCCCCCACCCCCCTAATTGCACTGAACTGGCAATTAGTAAATAAAGTAACATTTGTGCTGTGCTGCATTCAATGCAAGGAGCTCTATGTCATTACAAAGGACTATAGACATGCAATTCTCTAGCCAATGCTAGATCCTGGTTTTAAAAATAATAATTTCCATGAGGTTGTAGAAGAATTGGCAGGCACAAACTGTTCCAGATCCAGACAGACTGCCTGCCTTTACTATTAGCAAATATCAAATACTTATAGGAGACTTGCCTCATCTATGTGGGCACTTGAGGATGGCTGATAAGGTTGCTGGCTTCCAGATGGCACCTGGCGATCCCCTGGAATTATAGCTCACCTCCAGACTATAAAGAACAGTTCCCCTGAAGAAAATGGATGCCTGGAGGGTGGCATTGTATCCCATTGAGGCTGCTATTCTTCCCAGACTCCATCCTCCTGTTTCCAAGTATTTTCCCAATCCAGAGCTGGCAACCATAATGGGGAAATAACTTCGAAGCAAGTGCTGCAGCTCTCCTGGTTTGAGGGCAAAAAGCAGAGATAGGGAGATAAAAGGAAGGTAGAGTGTGTTTGTGAGGGTGAGTGAGCCCCTGGATTGCAGGGTTTTGGAGATCTCAATCAAGAGTTAATCAATAGGAGGAGCTGTAAGTCAGCCCAGGGCATCTGTTTAGCAGCAGAGGAGAGGAGACATTGCCTCACCCTTTGGTAGCTGGTTCATCAATCTGTTAATTGCATAGTAGCTGAACTGTTTGAAGGGAACTGTCACTACACTGCTGAGAGGAAAATAAACATTTTTGTGTGACTGCTGAGAGATTTATTGCCCAGACAAGGCAGGCCTTTCCATTCTGGACAGGAGAAAGACTTCCTTTCAAGGATTGGAACTATTTTTGGATCCACTTAGAGCTGCCATTCTCCAGGTGGATCTTGGAGTTCTCATAGAATTGCCACTCACCTCTGGTCTTCAGAGATCAGCTTTGGGGGGAGGGATCTCTGACATCACATCCTCACTGTGGTCTCTTCCCCCCCACAAGCTCATCCCTCCCAGGTTCCACTTAAAATCTGGGAATTTCTCTACCTTGAGTTGCTGAATCTACATACAGCCTTCCTAGGCATTTTTCAGACTGCAGCTGCTTTCTCAGCCCTGTGGAGAAGAGCAGAGTGAGAGCGGTGTAAGTTTAGTGGGCAATCGGTCCCAGATGTCATCAGGAGACCCACCTGTGGGGCCAGGACATTAGAAGCCTTCCCACTGCTGCCCTCCCACAGCACCAAGAATACAGAGCATCAATTGCCATAAAGAGTTCCATCTATACCTTGTGGCTAATAGCCACTGATGGACTTCTGCTCCATATTTTTATCCAATCCCCTCTTGAAGCCATCTATGCTTGTAGCTGCCACCACCTCCTGCGGCATTGAATTCCATGTGTTAATCAATCTTTGGGTGAAGAAGTACTTCCTTTTATCTGTTCCCCCAAGTTTTTGAATTCCTTTTCCTGAGTTGCATCAGATACACAGCTTCAGTGGTGTATGTAGCATATTTGGCACCAGAATGGATCATCTTTAACACATCCTTCCTCCTATATGACAAAATTGTCCAGGTCAGCGCTCAAGTGGGCTTACTCCTGATGAGGGGCTTATGCTTGAAAAAGCATGTGTGGAGATGGGTACTTCCAGGATGAGCCTGCCCCAGTCTCCAGTGCTTGGGGGAGAGGCTCCATGAAAGCCCTCTCCTCGCTTCACTCTGCTGAGCCACCAACTTTGTGTAGAGTGGTAACTGATCTCCTAAGAGAAAATCTGTGTTTATGCATACAAACACCCATCCCTCTGGCCAAACAATATTATTTTATGCTTCCATAAAAGGTCTTTGGCCAAACAATATTATTTCATGCTTCCATGAGGACCAAGGGCTCTGGACTTTTGACATGAGATAGTCCCACTGAACACTTTGAAATCTGCTGCTGCCAGTGCATGCATAAGAGAGATCAGGCTTCAGAGAAAATACTGGGTAATGATTGGCTGCTGGTGTCAGACCTTCCATTGGGACTGACCATTTGTTTCAGTGCAGGCACCCTCTATCAGTAAAGTCTTTCAGCACTGACATTCAAATATATATTTTAAAAGTTTGCCACTCAAACTCTCCCATTCTGGGTGGGTTTGGTGATATCCAGAAAGAGACCCCTGGCTTAATACCCAAACAATGCACCCCTGGAATGTGATATTGCAATGTAACCCTAGAATATTAATATGACACAGCAACGGCCATTTGAATTGGAATGGTCTTTTTTGCGCATAAAAGAGACAAATTCAGTTTTTTCTAGGTCCCAAGCAGGCTGGCATTATGCTAAGTCTGGTTCACAGACTGGGTAAATGTGGTGACTGTGCTGAAAGGCTAAAGAGCATCCATCTTTCTGTTCCTGGAAATGAAGAATTCCAGGCCCAGAGAGGGACACATAGTGGGCAGAGCTGTAAAAATTCCTTAATTTGGCAAACTTTCAAGTCCTGTTCTCAAAACATAAAAACAATATAAGGGTTACCAGTGCCCTGCAACACGAACAAATGGTTTGTATATATGTTCTGTTATTCTTCAGGGCAAGACAGCAGAAACACAAAGGCTAAAGGTTAAGTGGCCATCTTGTGTGAATGTGTGGTATACTTTTAGACTGGTCTCACATTTCTGCCAGGGAATCTGACTTCTAATAGAATTTCTATTTCTCTTTAATTACTGCTAAGGCTATCAAAGTCAACCAATCTCTTGAACACTTGATGGATGCCTATCCATGTTGACATTGAGGGTGAAATCTATCACTTTTGGGGAGCTTCAAAGGAATCAGTTTGGAAAAACAGGACCATAAAAACTCATTTGGCCAGTGTAATTAAAATTCCTCTATTGGGGTATGGGTCTATGACACAATGATCTCTGATTGGATATTCAACATATGACACTCTGATTTTCCATTGCTGTGACACTCTGCTTCCTCACTGGGTTATTGAATCACTCGATGTAATGTAATTTACCCTAGAAAACAGGCAATCCTACCTGTCAGGATTAGATTTCTCCATCCTCCCCTCCCTCCATCCCTTCCTGCCTTCATCCCCTCCCCCTTCTTCTCAAGAGAAATCTCCCTCCAGAGGCCTTGTGTTTCCTCTGACTGAGCCTACTCTGCAAGATCTAGATATTGTATCACCTCTCCCCCATCCACACTTATTCAGCTAACCACTGTATTCCTCTTGTATGCTTGAAATTGTTTGATTGGGATGTATCTATTTGAAAACCAATACCTATAATAAAAATCCATTATTTAACCAAAGGATTTTCAGTGGTCTACCTCCGTAAACATTGACAGAGATCCTTGCTCACCTCACCTTTTGTAGACTTACCATTTTGAGCTAAGAAATATTCATATTCCCCAATAAAAAAGTTAGTTGAGGTGTAACATTGGGGTGGTGATCCACAAGGTGGAAAAAAATGTTCTGATTCTAAGCAAGAGACTATCTTGCAAATTCATTGTTCAATGGGGGGGGGAGAAAAAAAAAGAGAAGAAACTAGTTTATGAAAGAATGGGGAAAAGATAAGGAAAGACCAGGACAGCACAGGGATGTTAATGAAGTTGTCTGGACACAAAGGAATCCCCCCCCCCCCAAATAACATTGGGAAATGAAAATAGAACATTAAGACACCCTAGATTTTGCTAATTGGTGGGGAAAGTGGATTAAGTACATCAGTAAAACATCTTTTGGGGGGATGTCAAATTTGCTTTTGGGTAAGGTTGCCCTCCTCTTCTAACTAGGGGTCATTTTGTAGAAAAATAAGTGGCAGAGCTCATTAGCATAACTCATTAGCATATGCCACCACCAACACCCCAGCTAAAAGCAACCCGATGCAAGAAAGGAGATCCCGGGCGAGCGAGGCTTGCTTGGGCTGGCTAGAGATCCAGCCAGCCCAAGCAGGCTCGCCTGGGGCTTTCCTGGGCTGCTGCCTCCAGTCAAAAGGCCAGCAAGCCACCTGCCACCCAAAATCACATAAGAAGTGGAGAAGGGTGGTGCAGGCTTCTCCAGTGGTTAATGAGGGCTGCTGGGCTGTGACAAAGCTCCTGGTGGCTGGCTAGCTGCCTGCTCTGCTAGGGAAATTGCTATGGATCTCCTCTTTAGGTGGGGGAATTAGCAAAGGAGATTCCCTGGCAGAGCATAGGAGGGATCTTTTACCTATTATACGGAGGTGCAGTTCTCAGACAGAAAACTCCAGACTAAATATATTTAAAATAAAAATGTTTACTTAGAAAACATATAAAAATATAATCAAACATAAACAATCAAACATTCACACACACACAAGAACTAGGAAAAATAGAGATGAAATATATAGAGACATTTAGGAACATTGCAGAGGGGAGGGGTGATACAACCTGTTCCATGGATACTTGAAGCAGAAGACCTGAAGATGGAGCGTGGTCCAGAGTTTGGGGGTGTAGGTCTGTTGTAGAGTAAGACAAGACACAATGAACTGCCGTGTGCTGGCCTTGATATAACCTGATTTGTGCCTTCAGGGGATGAGGTCATGGGGTTTGTGACCATTAGGTCAGGTGACTTGTGACACAGCAGTGATGTCAGTACATGTGACTAAAAGGGGCAGACAGGGGGAGACTCCCAGAATTGATAGGATTAGTGGGCCTGGATGGGCCTGTCTATTGAAAAACTACCTTAAACAAAGAAAAGGAATTCGTCAGTTTAGAGCCACATTGTTAACCTACTGTAACACCAGAGCAAACACAATGGAGTTGTTCTGTATGATGGGCTTAAGTAGTTACTTCCTTGGACCTTCCTTTGCATCCAACGCTCTTCTTAATGGCTGGCAGGAACAGTCCTTTTATTATTTGTAGGCATTGCAGCAAGCTCTATTGTCCAACTACTGGCTCTTCACATTTGCATCTGCATTGGCACACCTGGAGCTCTGGCTGCTTGTGCAGGACCAAGATGGAGTCAGGATTCCTTCCATCTAGGCTTCTGTTTAAGGGCTGCTATTAGATGCTGTCTTCCTTGGACAGAAATGCAATTCTGCATGGCTTGGCAGCTCCTTGGGGAAGCCTGATCTGGAATCCTTCTATGCAGGAGGAATGCAGTTACAGCACTGGCAGGAGCAAGCAGGGAGGCCTCTTAGTCAAGCTGGAATGTTTGCTGCCTAGCCCCACACAAAGTAAAATGTCCATATTGAGTTAGTTCTTATACCCAACGTTTTGCAGAATTTTTAAAATATGGACCACACAATATTGATGCCAGAAGATCTCAAAATCAATCCTCATTATTTAAATTCAAGGAGCTCAGAGAACACATCTTTGTTGGAAACTAATGTGCAATATAGATACTGAGCATAGGACAGTTTGCTTCCTCAAAGTAACAGGGCTTTGATGCTTAGCATGGGAGTTAGTGTCATGTAGCATTTGGAGTGTCTGGCTATAGCTGGGGAATCTTCAAATCTCCACATAGCAGCAGGGGTCAATTAGGACCAAAAAAAGAGAAACCACTGAAAAATATCCTTGTTTCCAGCCCACCCTGTCTACTTCCCCTTTCCAAAAAAGAAGAAAGAAAGAGCCTGCCCTGACAACCCTATACTGAGAATGACCTGGCAGGCCACCTCTTTTCCTGCTGGGGTCTGGCTGGAAATATCCTTCCCTGTTCCATGGGGTGAGATATGGCTGGGTGCATTTTCCTCCATTCATTGTCAGACAGGGCAAGAACAGGCCAGGCACATCCTTCCAGTACCATGCTGTATGGACCAGTGCATGGATGGTCTGGCATGTCTTTCACCACACTGCACTGGCTGGGTAGGGTGAGGCCAGCTGGACATGTCTTTCCCTGCACTGCATTGGGTGGGACAAATCTGGTGCATCAGTTGCTGGATGGTGTGAATTTGTGTTGGGTGCATCCTTTGCCAAGTGGGGTGAGGCCAGGCACATCTTTTCCCACAGAAGGCAAGGCTAGCAGCTAGCAGCATGAAGGCAAGGCTAGTAGTGTTAAGACAAGGCTAGTGGCTAGCAGCCATTTGCTGGTGGCCAGGGTAGCCATGGTGGGAGGTGTTCCACAAGGCCATCTGGCCACCAGTTCTTTTTCCAGTGGCTTTAATGGCCAATCTATTAGCAGAGCAGTGAAACTCACCAAGTGTTGTTAAGAAGTCTTTTCTTAGATAGGTATGGGGAAGCAGTGTTTTGGTCTGCACCTAGCAGCTTCATCCACTTAACTAGTTTCAGTTTTAAACCTACCAGAGGGAACAGCAGCTATACAGTTCTCTTTGAATGCTCGCAAAATGTACAAGACTCTTTTACCTAGTTATCTGAGGATACATTGGAATGATCTTTCACAAGTGCCCCTTTGAATTCCAAGCAAAGGACCTTGGGTCAATGATTGAATTTGTGTTGGGTGGACAGCATTTCAGGAAGAGATTTGTGGTAGCAGCCAGTGAGTTAGACAGTACTTGGGTTTTAATTTTTATGGAACATGTGAAAATAACAGAAGAGAAAGCAGGAAAACACTGGTAGATTAGAAGAGTAACGTACAATACGAAGTTTGAGGAGTTACTGATTTATGAGGAACAAAATGACATATAAAATCACACAGGCATTCAGGGAATAAGCAACAACAAAGACATCAGATTATTCCTGGTGGAAACTATTCAAATTACACTAGAACTGACTCCCTCAGGTTAGTCTACTGTTAAAACCCATCCTTGTTATAAGCAAAGAGTGTATCTCCAAAAAAGGAGATGGGCAGATAGGAGAGCAAGGGTTGAGGGTTGAGGTTACTTTCTGAGAGGCACTCAGAGTGGAAGCAGGAAGGGATAGGTTTAGAGAACAAGGAAGCACAGGATTGGGAGGAAAGGGAGAATGGATTAATGAAACAGAGTGGGAAGTTTCTTATATTGCCTCATCCAGCAGTCTCAGTTTAGTTGGGGAACTTTCAAAGTAGTGAGTCTGGGCAGGAATAGAAGATCACTGTCCAGTGATTTCAGTGGTGGAAGAACAATTATGGGAAAGATATATCTTTCATACCACTAAGCCTTGCCCTATAATAGAGGAACAGTCTGGGATGGAAAGCTGAACCCAATTTGCTCATACCAGGATGCCACCTTTACACTATTTTTGCCTGGGCATTTACTATTGGGGCAAATCATATTGACTGAACTTTTAAATCCTCTCTGCCATTGAGCATTTTCCACCATCCATTATCAGACAGGCCTTTGATTGGGGAATCTGGGATCTTCTGTGATTGGAGAAATATTAGAATATTAGAATTCTTATTATTCATTCTTATTATTCATAATCCCAGTTCCTATTGTTAAATTTGAATTTTTCTTTGTGCAAGATGCTGGTGGAAAGGTGGTACTAGATGAGATAATGGAAATATGAATTAATCTAGATGGGAAATTAAATTACTTTAGTGATAGATCAGAATAATGGCTGTAAAGAAAAGGCAGGGAATGGATTGATGGGTTGGGCCAGGCTCTTTATCAGATTTCCAAAAAAACCTTGTATTTTAAAACAGATCCCTGAATGGTCCCAGAAGGCTGATTATTGTTTTGCAAACCTCAGTTGTTAATCATAGCCTGGATTATAATAAATCCTCAAGAAGCCACAAAGTACCGCAAATATCAAAATGTAGCTGGTATTTAATGGAAACCTGGCTACTTACTCCCTTGCATGCTGGCATCTTAAGAGCATCTGATCTTAGTGTCTCAGTCTTAATATCAAGCCTTGACCCTCCAACAATCCAGAACATCACAAGACCTGAGATGTTAAGGAGGAGGAGGCAATCCCACAGGGACTTTTGAACATAAGAACATAAGAACATAAGAGAAGCCATGTTGGATCAGGCCAACGGCCCATCAAGTCCAACACTCTGTGTCACACAGTGGCAAAAAATGTTATATACACACATACACTGTGGCTAATAGCCACTGATGGACCTGTGCTCCATACACTGTGGCTAATAGCCACTGATGGACCTGTGCTCCATATTTTTATCTAAACCCCTCTTGAAGGTGGCTATACTTGTGGCCGCCACCACCTCCTGTGGCAGTGAATTCCACATGTTAATCACCCTTTGGGTGATAAAAGTACTTCCTTTTATCCGTCTTAACCTGTCTGCTCAGCAATTTCATCGAATGCCCACGAGTTCTTGTATTGTGAGAAAGGGAGAAAAGTACTTCTTTCTCTACTTTCTCCATTCCATGCATTCCATGCATTATCTTGTAAACCTCTATCATGTCACCCCGGGTAACAACTCTTGCAAGTGATACAGGTTGACCAATATTGTGGTCTTAAATTGACATTTTAAAAGAGAAGAACTGATTGACAGAATAATATATGTCAGAGATCCCTCATCTACTGTAATTTATAAGACATACAGTTTGAGTAAATATTGAGTGAGTATTCAAAGGAGAGTATTCAAAGGAGAGCCAGGACCTGTTTTGAGTTATGTGGACTTTAATGTGTATGTCTTTTAAGGGCTGTGATGAATTTGCAGTAACAAGCTGATGTCATATGCTTTTCAACGTAAATTTCTTAAATATGTAAACTACACAGATGTGGAAGCTCTTTTATTTCAATTCCTTGCTTCTGCACACTTTTTTTTTACTATAGACACTGGCCAGATATCCCATAACATGTTACTGAGCCACTAAATGTCATTTGGAAAATAGGCTGCCTGATGCTTGTTCATTGGCAGTGAAAGCATTCAAATGAGAAACCTGTGCAAAGGATGAACTATTTGGCCCATGCGACGGCTATCACAAACTGATGAATTTTGCATCAGCGAATGAACAACCTTATTGCTTTCCACTCTAATTACCTTCCTGTCAGACGTTCAATTAGTGGCAGGGTCCTAAATCCCTGAAGATCTTCATTTTGTCTTAGAAGATTAAAGGGTGGCAACTATTTTTGAACATGATTATCATCATTATCTCAGGGAGATTTTAGACTTCAGAAGTCAAAGTCATAATAGCCCAGCATACAGCAATTAGTTGCAAATTGCCTTAATGTATTTTCCAAAAGCACTGTTTTGCACTCAGTAATTTGTTTATTTGTAAGACCCTTAGCAATGAAAATGATAACATTTCGGCAAACCAGTTAGACAATATTTTTAAGCAGAATTTTTGCTAGGATCACCATTTCCTTTTCCTCCCTATCAACATTTTCCTGCATGTTAGTGAAGAAATCTGACCCCCCCTCCCCTTTGCAAACATGCAAAGCTTATTAACTCAGGGTGGGATTTATGTTTGCGGTTGTGTCATTGATTGCTCCTTTGGTGGATAAGTTTATTTTCTCCTGGTTATAGATTTACTGACCTGAAAACTGAAGCCTTATGAGCCTTGACTAACTGCATGTTTGTGTGTAATACAACAGAATAGAAAAACAACCTGATTAGTTTTGTACAAAAATCTATTTGCATTCATTGCATCCAATGTGCAAACCCCCTCCCCCCTCCCAAAGCATGGCCTGCTCTTCTGTCTTTAACTCAGCTTAATATACAGAAATTAGTTAGTGAAACATTGTACAAAAATATCAACATCACCTGCTGTGTTGTATAACTTGGTGAAAAGCTGGCCACCTTAGAACCATTGTATAAAATTGGCAGAAATTTTATTGCAGAAGCTCAGAACAATAATAATCATCATTGTCAGTCAGAACACATGCACTTGCATTCTGCTTGAATAAATAAACGGTTATGCATTCCATCATACTAGTCCCGTTAGTGAATAATCTAGTTGTTTTTCCTGGCTGTTTCAGATTTATTCTCAATGGTGGCATCTGAAGTTCTCCAACTCAAGCTCCTCCCATTTTCTGAACCCAAGTCATTTTATCCATTTACACCAAAGGGCTACAATCACTATCCTTCTTCAAGTGCTTTCGTTTCTTTTTCAATATAATGATGGGGGGCTCTGTTATTCTGGTAGAATATTTCCCAACTCGTGAAAAGAATACTGATGATTCTTCTGTGCTTGCTGTTCTAAATCATCACCATCCATTTGCAAATGGCAGCGGGGTTTCTTCTTGGGTGTGCTTTAGAGCTGGAGAGAAGTATCCTCACTGTGGTACGTTCTTCCATCCCTTATCCATTATCACGTTAAGACAAGACAGGCTACTATATGATGGTACGTGTAACCTTGTTCTGATGGCCCATTCTAAATTTTAAGTCACTTTTGATGGAGCAGATGGAGCAGAAAGGAGATGCATTTAACTATCCCACCCCATGTATATCACACACATCCCAGCAAAGAGTTCAGAAAATGAGCAATCATTGTTGAAGGATGTTTAGGCAATTTGCAGAGGAGAAAGGTCTGTATCTGTTCCCTTCATCTGCTGCTTAGCTCTCAGTCATTACTCTGAAAATAGCATTTCCCGTTTAAAAGGGTCATTGGAGTAAACATACCTGGACATAAAGCATGGTTTGGCCTTTATGAAGTCCCTTTTCAAATATAAAAAAGCTCTCATTTTGAAAGTCTCTCTTCTGGGTGCAAAGTAATTTTTTTATCCATGAATTTTTGATGTTGAGGGATTTTTACCCCACAGTTAACTTTCCAGGCACATAGAATACCACGGAAGTAAAAAGTAATGTACGCAGCTAGTTTTTCCAAGGTCACTCATATTAAAAAGGATTTGTGTACATGTGTCCCCCCTCCCCAAGAAACCAATAAATTGTTTCAAATTATTTCTTGTTTCCAGGAGAAAACTATAGAGATGGTGAAACATTTTCATTCAGAGACTGCCCTCATCTCCCAGCATGCTGTCATTATCAGAAGAAATGGACAATGAGCTTTGCCTGCTCTGCCCTTTTAAACGTAGCCTTTTCATGGAAGAATATTTAATCACATTCAAGGACCTGATATTAATATTGAGGGAAATCCACTGCTTTATTTGACAGAAATCTGACAGGCTTTGAAATTTACTCGCATGTTCTGGCACATGGCAAAGTTTTTTGTGAGTTTTGAATGTAAATGTGAATCACTTGCCATTAAATCCTTTCAGTTGCCAAAAAAAAGAAAAGCGCCTGGTTCATATAAGGTCAGCTGAGAGTTTCTAATCTGATTTGATTTAATCTAATTTATTGGGCTCTTCCATGAAGATAGATCCAAGTGGGCAGCCGTGTTAGTCTGAAGCTGTAGAACAAATTTTGAGCCTAGTGGCACCTTTAAAACCAACAAGTTTATTCAGGCTTTCATGTGCAGGCACACTTCCTCAGATAGACTTAGATTGTTATTGCTATTTAATGTTTGCATATGTCACAACATCTTCAATAAGCTATATGCTAATTTGCTGTTTGCCTATAGGCATCTTCCTATATATATGAAATGTTAGAACATAAGAGAAGCCATGTTGGATCAGGCCAACGGCCCATCCAGTCCAATACTCTGTGTCACACGGTGGCAAAAAATTTTATATATACTCACACACTGTGGCTAATAGCCACTGATGGACTTCTGCTCCATATTTTTATCTAAACCCCTCTTGTGGCCGCCACCACCTCCTGTGGCAGTGAATTTCACATGTGAATCACCCTTTGGGTGAAGAAGTTAACGTTCGTTTCTGTGTATCTGAGGAAGTATGCCTGGACACAAAAGCTCATACCTTGAATAAATTTTTGTTGGTCTTAAAGGTGCCACTGGACTCAAAAATTGTCTTATTGGGCTCTGTGAGTCATCCTTAAACACATTAAACAGTACTATGCAATCCTTAGCAGGTTAGAACCTTCCAAGTCCCTTGAAGTCAAGGGGCACAGAAAGGTGTAATTATGTTTAGGTTTGTCCTGAATGTGTCTTTCGGCTACAGAATGAGCAACACATACTGATTGAGCAAGTTTTCACTTAAGTGAAACGTATCCAATGTATTCAAACCTTTACATAAATGTATATATATATGTGGACTGATCTCCCTGGGTATTGCTTATATGGTAGCAAGGAACTCAAAGATCACTCATGCTTTGGTCTTCTTGCACTTGGGATAGCTCTTCCTTTGCTCTTCCTTAGCTCTTTCATACCCAGACCTTTTAGTTGAGGTGTTCCAATGGTGGCCTCACTTAGAATGACATCCATCGCAGAAGCTCTACTTAACTTTCCAAGACCAACTCCTCCCACCTCTTGACTCCAGTCACCATTCAAAACTGTTAGAGATTAGCTTATTAACAAATGCATGTTAAGATGATTAAAATTGCTTTCAAACTAAGGTCCCACTGAAATGATGACTCAATTGACTGCTTATACTCCTAACAATGTCAGCTTCCAATGTATATGGATTGGAAGCTACTGGTACAGGAACTGACTCCAAGAAGGGTCAATTCTTCACTCAGATGACACCAGTAGCATAATGAGAAGTGCGCCAGTGGCAGAAAGCTTTCTGCTTAGAAAGATGTTGTCATCCCCGCTCGGCCATTTCCAGATTAATTGCATCCCCTCTGGAGCTGCAATGCCTTTGGAGTCTTACTTGCTTTTGGCTGCTAGTGTTATGGAAAGAGGTACACCTCCTGGACCCACATTACCTGTCCAGCTACAAGGTGAGCCCCCCTGGGTGCTGCTAGCATCTGTGAAACATTACTTGAACCTGCAGTGCTGCTTCCTGCTGCTTGGGACTGCAAAATATGTCAAACCATCCCTGACTCCCTCACTATACTTCAGCAGCTTTCAACATACCTGCAGTTCAGGGTTTAATATTTTCAATATAGAACTGGCAACAGAATTTGGTCTAAGCCGTTTACCAAGGGGACAGGGGATGGTCCGCCCTGGACACAGCTTAAGGAAGGCCTTTGAAGGGTGCCCTCAGCCAGTGTCATCCTGCTGCTTCCAGCCACTAGGGGCACAGGGAAGTCTGAGCATAGCAAAAAGCTCTAGGATTGGCTAAGTTTCCCTTTCCTCCAAGACTCAAGTAGACTTATTTAACAAATCATGTTGATAGCTGCTGTAATAATTCCCAGCCTTCAGGTAGTTTTCTCCAATAGTCTAGCTTTTGCCCCCTGAGGTCAGAATAAAGAGTCAGACACAATGCATTGGTATAAACTTGGGCCACTTTATTAAACATTATCATAAATGGCAAGGGCACCCGACCAGTGGCCTGGCCAGGGCTAGGGGTCATCGAGACCGCTCCCCTGCCATTAACAGGTGAGAGACCCAGCCCCCCAGCCTGAGCTGTGCGACTCAGTTCCCGCTAGGCAGGCCCAGCAGGGAAGCACGCACCAGAGGGCCCAAACCCAGATGCATGTCTCGACGGAAGGCACCCTCTAGTCAAGCCTCCAGGACAGTCTGCATTCTCCACACCCCGGGTCACCAAACCCCAAGGTTGATCATGTCAGACCCCTAATTCCCCAAAAGGGGGATGCTTCACAGTCCTCCCCTAGCTGCATAGTGTCCTAAACCCCCAAAACCTGCCAACTAAAGTGGCCTCCTATTTAACAGCACCTCCCAATAGCCAAATCCACAATCCACTGCACTGCTATGTAGGGTAGGCAAAAAACACACCCCCGCAACTGCCAATCAGCTGGGGTGTAAAAAATTCCTACCCAGCTCCCCAAATGAGGCAACCAGCAACCGCCTACATTACAGACAGGGTGGGCGGGAGGGCCGATAGTCTGCAGGACTGAGCAAAGTGCGGGGTCTGGCTGTTAGGACTGCCAGGCCCCGCCCACAGCATTGCACGCCCAAACGGCACACCCAGACTCTCTCCTCCCCAGGCGGCAAACAGGCTAACGCAGCCTAGCAGCTTTGCTGCTGGCTGCAAGCCTTGGATTCTCTCTTCCTTTTCTTACACCCATCTCAGCCAGATCTTGCAAAGAAGTAGTTAGAGATAAAACAGCCTTTCCCTATCTTAATTTCTCTCCCTGCTTTCCATACATTTCTCATTCCTTTCTGTTTCCCTTCACCTAATTTTTCTGTCCCCCCACCCCTTTAGTTTCACTTTTTGTTATCAAGACCTTCTCATCCCTATCCTGCTTAGTGACAGAATCTATTTAAGTGTAGCATAGTAGCAAACCTTTGTTAGTATTGTGCTGGGTACCCTGTCCATTGCACTCATACAGCCCCACTTCAGTTTCGACTGCAGACATTCTTTGGTTTGACTTCCGTCCTTGCTTTTGGCTGCTACTGTTATGGAAAGAGGTATACCTCCTGGAGCATGTTACTTGCCCCCATGCTGGAGAATGGAGACACCTTCTTTGGGGGAGAATGTTTCTTAACATCTAGTTTGGTGAAGCTTGCAATCGCTATGTTATGATGTTTTGGTTAATGTTAGTATGTAAAAGTCAGTACAAAGGGAGATTCCTAGCTCTCAAAAATGCCTCATGGATATTCGGGAGGACCATTTCTTGGGCTTCAAAATGGAAAACAGATGCTCTCCCAAGTGCCTGCTTAGAATATGAGCATGGATGGATTTTTTTTTTTTGCCATCAAGTCACAGCTAATTTATGGCAATCCTGTAGAGCTTTCAAGACAAGAGACATTTGGAGGTGGTTTGCCATTGCCTGCCTCCATGTCAGTTCTACTTCTGAGATCTGGTGAGATCAAGTGAGATCTGGAGAGACAGTTTGGTGTAGTGGTTAAGTGTGCGGACTCTTATCTGGGAGAACTGGGTTTGATTCCCCACTCCTCCACTTGCACCTGCTAGCATGGCCTTGGGTCAGCCATAGCTCTGGCAGAGGTTGTCCTTGAAAGGGCAGCTGCTGTGAGAGCCCTCTCCAGCCCCACCCACCTCACAGGGTGTCTGTTGTGGGGGAGGAAGGGAAAGGAGATTGTGAGCCGCTCTGAGACTCTTCGGAGTGGAGGGCGGGATATAAATCCAATATCTTCTTCTTCATCATCTTCTTCAAGCTAGGCTGGGGCTGTTCAGGTTAAGGCTAGGCTAATGTGACTGGCCCAAGGTCACCCAGCAAGCTTCCATGGCATCAGTGGGAAATTGAACCTGGATTTTTCAGATCCTAGTCTAATACTTTAAACACAACACCATACTGGTCCTCCTAATGGAATAGCATGTTGAAATTTTTTTTACTGGCATGATGATATATAAGAAGGTAAAAGTAAGAAAATTTTCACTATCTGCTTTTCTTTTCTGGCCAATACAAAATTTGGGTCTAATAAATACTTTATAACTTTTGATCCTGGTAGTGGTTCTCTGTACCACATAGACTGCCACCATCTCAGACATGCTATTTTAAAATGAGTGTTAGGGGGAAGGCAGGCAGTTGGCAAATGACTATTAATCCAGGAGTGCCCAAGGCAATAAACTATCTCCATGGTGACAAGGTGCTGGCAGCTGAACTTGGGATGCTGAGAGTCCTGACCCTCCCAGTGGGCAATTCCATACAAAAATCAGATGGTGGTGGTGAGCTACCCTAAGAATAGAGGAAAAGTCTTTTCAGATGTTGAGAAAAACCCCAGGGAGGCAGGGCAGAATAGACACTGCAAATCAGAGCAGGCGTGTTCTGCCACATGTCATATAAAGGAGGATCTCATCAGATCTCAAAAGTTAAACAGGGTCAATGTGGAGGCAGGCAATGGTAAACCACCTCTGACTATCTCTTAGATTGAAACCCCTATGGAGTTACCACAAGTTAGCTGTGACTTGGTTGCAAAAAAAAAATAGAGGAGGGAGGCGTTAAAAATTATCTGGCCCACGCACCAAATGTGCTAGGTATGTCATTGGAAAGCAGCAGCAGCTATTAAATTGGCGGGGGAGATCAGTATTTATTTACATACTTTTGATTCTTATAAGAATATGGTTTGGAAATGGATGGAAGCATCCTACCTAGCCCCTATGTCTTTCCATGAGGAATTATGGAAAGCAACAAATAAATTCTCCATTAGTTTATATTCCAATATTTTTACTGCTTCAGCACTCTAAGTATGGCATAGACGATTCAAAATCCTAGCTACTTCAGTCTCCTTGCTTACCACATTCATGGGCCAAAACTGGTTTCAACCAGCAGTTTCCCCCACCTCTTTTATAAAATGGAGACAAGCTAATATAACTCTTCTTATTGATATTACATCCCAAGGGAAACTGTACGATAAACCGACCCTTGACGCCAGATACGACACTAAGCTCCCTTGGTTTGAATATTTGCAGCTCAGACATCTAACTGACTCCAGAAGTTTTAATTCAAAGATGAGGCTATTATTATCAGATTTTGAAAAAAAATCTGTATTTTGACTTGATTCCCATCAAAGGCCTGATCTCTAAAATATATATACTTTTACTCTTTTCAACCCCTTCACTACTGTTACACTACCAAAAAGCATGGCATGCAGACCTTCAACACACCCTAACAGATGACCAATGGCATATGATTTGGAGTTCTGGAATCTATAAATCCAGAGCTCTTAACATTCAATTACAGACTTATAAAGTAACAGTACGATGGTATCTGACCCCTTTTGAATTATCTCATATATCCTCCTCCATATTGCCAAACTGTTACAAGAACTGTGGGGGTTTAGGTTCCTTTATCCATCTCTGGTGGATTTGCCCATCTGTTTATTTATTTTATTTATTTATTTAATTCGATTTATATCCCGCCCTACCCCACCGAGGTGGGCTCAGGGCGGCTTACAACATAAAAACCAACAAAATCAATTTAAATACATTAAGAATACATTAATATTTTTATAATTATACAATAAAATACTTAAAATACATATAAAATACATAAAAACACATAAAGCTCACTTTAGTATGTACTATGCTACCTTCTTTAAATCAATTCTTCAATATTCCAGTATTAAATAATCTGGTGTTCGAGATTGAGTGTTCAGGCATTCCGATAACAATTAATTGTATGCCAACCGGAAGAGGGCTGTTTTGCAGGCCCTGCGGAACTGTTCAAGGCTCCACAGGGCCCTCACCTCCTCCGGG
Source organism: Heteronotia binoei (assembly GCF_032191835.1). Classification (NCBI taxonomy): domain Eukaryota; kingdom Metazoa; phylum Chordata; class Lepidosauria; order Squamata; family Gekkonidae; genus Heteronotia; species Heteronotia binoei. The sequence goes on along the minus strand of NC_083227.1, from coordinate 144,050,509 downwards.
AGTTGATTCCACCAACAAGGAGCTACAATCGAGAAGGCCCTGTTCACCTTTTCTGGATTCAAATCTTTGCAGAAATCACCTCTATAACTGGTGTCTCCTTATCCCGCACTCTAGAATTGGCCTTATTGAATTTATGGGAAATTCCAAAATGTACCTAAGCATATTCAAAAACTGATCTCTCTCATGCTAGTAGAAGCAAGACATGCTATTGCAATAACATGGGAAAAACCAGCTCCACCCTCTAAGCACGCATGGCTAATGAAGTTATGGGACTCTTTTATTTTAGATAAAAACATTTGACCTGAATCCTACCTGAACTGACAGAAGTAATTCCTTTTTTTTGTCAAGAAGTGGTTTCCTTTTATACATAAGGCTCCTACTGTTAACGTTAATTTGGATAAGGCTCAACATGATGTTTTTCTTTCTAGCTTGGTTTTACTCTAACGACACATGTCTGCCAGACTTTACTTGTATAGTGAGCTGAAATGTTCTTAACCGGTTACACACTCTATATTTGAATGATAATTTTCCTTTTGTTTTGAATACTTTCACAATCTTATTTGTAATGTCAATACTAATGCTTGGACGCTTGTACAACCTCTGTATATCTACTAGATACTATGTGAAAAATTGTAAACTATTGAGTTACTAAATAAACTTGTTTTTTTCTGCAATATATATATATGGTTTTACAGTAGAAAATATATGGTTTTACAGTAGAAATCTGAGATCCTTAATGAGCTCTGGTCAAGCCAATATCCTGACTTCAACTGGCAACTAATATAGAGAAATTAAAAATGCATAATAAAATGCATTTTATTCATGACGACCCAAGACTTCACATGAAAGGACCTCTTTTAAATATCTGAAATGTTAATAATGTGTATTTTATTTGCCTCCAGGAAATGGCATACTCACAAACAGAAGGTTGATGAACTGAGCTTGTTAAATAGATGTACAGATGATGAAAATGGTATTGATGAAAAGGCTGCAGTATGCTTCAAACACATTTATTACTGTAATGAAGAGAAAGCAAAAAAGTTAAAATTGCCCTATATACTGGCTCTGAGTTTCCTATTAGATACTAGTTGTGTAAGCAGAATTTCAGGATGGAAAGGAAAACAAGGTTGGAAGATGGAAGCATGAGCCAGTATCTTACATAAAGACCATGTCATATTTTTCCACAGCTGGGTTGCTTCACACATGGAATACTGGGCACTCATAGTAGTATAGTATGTGATTTGCAATTCAATTGGATTGTCTACACAGGAAAATATGATCAGAAATTATTGCTATAGTGTAAGGACAGTGTATTATCCAGTGATGTGTGGATGCATGCCAGCTTTGTTTCCTTCCAGTTCAAATCCCCTTGTACTACCAATTGTCCCCTCATGTACTATAAAATTTGGTTTTGGGCACTCTTCACTGGGAAGGTCTTTTGCACCTTGAAGTGAATGGGAGCTGGAATGGAGAAATAAAAATTGGCAACACTCACAAAATACAAAACAAATAGTTCAGCATATCCATCCCTACTGTCTACTCAGAGGACAGTGTCTGTCAAGCAGACAGCAGCTGAAAAATATTATAGTGTGTGTATATATATATATAGCTAGACCATTATTTAAGATAGTTCCATGGGTAGGCAATATAAAATGGGTAGAATAAAAAAAAAATTACATTCAGAAACTAAAAGCAATGAAAAGGGACATATTCATGAACCTGATCTCTTTCTTTGAGAAAGTGACTACCTTGCTGGATCGGGGGAATGCTGTAGACATCATTTATCTTGATTTCAGTAAGGCTTTTGATAAGGTTCCACATAGTATCCTTGTTGACAAGTTGGTAAAATGTGGTTTGGATCCTGTTACCGTTAGGTGGATCTGTTGACAGATCGCACCCAAAGAGTGCTTGTGAATGTTTCCTCATCCTCTTGGAGAGGTGTGTCAAGTGGAGTGCCTTAGGGATCTGTCCTGGGACCTGTTTTGTTCAACATCTTTATCAATGATTTGGATGAAGGAATAGAGGGAATGCTTATTAAATTTGCAGATGATACTAAACTGGGAGGGGTTGCAAACACAGAAGAAGACAGAAACAGGATACAGGATGGCCTTGACAGGCTGGAAAACTGGGCTAAAACCAATAAAATGAATTTTAACAGGGATAAATGTAAAGTTCTGCATTTGGGTAGGAAAAATCCAATGAATGGTTATAGAATGTGGGAGACTTGTCTTAGCAGTAGTATGTGCAAAAAGAATCTAGGAGTCTTAGTGGATCATACACTGAACATGAGTCAACAGTGACTGTTTTCGCACACCGCTAACCACGCAGTCACAATTCTGTTCCCTCCGCAGCGTCCGGTTGGATTTTCCACCATCTGCACCGGAGTTACAGGAAGTGCCACGGCTTTTGCATAGCAAACGTAAACTGGGTTTTAGCGTGATGTGGTGGCTAAAAAGACAAATGCAATTTTGGGCTGTATCAACAGAAGTATAGTGTCCAGATCATGGGATGGTATCGCTTTACTCTGCTCTGGTAAGACCTCATCTGGGGTATTGTGTTCAGTTTTAGGCACCACATTTTAAGAAGGATATAGACAAGTTGGAATGGGTCCAGAGGAGGGCAAAGATGGTGAGGGGTCTGGAGACCAAGTCCTATAAGGAAAGGTTGAAGGAGCTGGGGATGTTTAACCTGGAGAGGAGACAGCTGAGAGGTGATATGATCACTATCTTCAAATACTTGAAGGGTTGTCATATAGAGGATGGTGTGGAATTGTTTTCTGTGGCCCCAGAAGGTAGGACCAGAACCAATGGGTTTAAATTAAATCAAAAGAGTTTCCATCTCAATATTAGGAAGAACTTCCTGACCATTAGAGCGATTCTTCAATGGAACAGGCTTTCTCGGGATGTGGTGGGCTCTCCTTCGTTGGAGGTTTTTAAACAGAGGGTAGATGGCCATCTGACAGCAATGAAGATCCTGTGAATTTAGGGGGAGATGTTTGTGAGTTTCCTGCATTGTGCAGGGGGTTGGACTAGATGACCCTAGAGGTCCCTTCCAATCTATGATTCTATGATTCATATATCACCAGTTTAAATCAAACCACAATACGTTATGAGGTTCAGACTGGGATTCTTAACAGATTATGCAGTGTTTCTGTTCTATAAACCAAGTTTCAGCTGTAGTTTAGAATTTTTATTTGTAGACAAGCAATAAAATACAATTTGTTAAAACAACCATTTTGGTCAATATGAAAATTGTGGCTAGTTCTAAACCAAAAAGTCTGCAGTATCTTTCCAGAGGATAGAAAGGACTCCAGAAATGGAGAAAAATGTGAGAAAACTTCCATGTATGAATGTTTGGACAAATGCCAGTTGATAATAAAGCTATTTCTGTAGCTTCAATGTTAAAGCAACTTGCAAATTCAGTTCAGATTAATTCATTGTGAAAGCAGTGATATTGTTTAGGGGGAAGAAATTCACTTCAGTGTTAATGGCTTGGATCGTATGTGGAGCTGTGCTGCATAAATGGCAATTTTCTCCTCCATCTCCCACTGCAGTCTTCTATAACCTCAGAAACACCATAGGTTTGAAATGAGGGACTGCAACCAGAAGGTTTGTGTTAAGTGTAGAGATGGGCATGAATGGGCTCGCAAACTAAAGTTCACGATTAATTTAAATGGATTGTGGTTCACAAAGCAAAGTTCATGGAAGGTCAACCAGCACAAACTTTTCACAAACTTGCTAGACTGCCTCTGCTCAAACAAAATGTTTACCAAACTTCAAAGCAACAAGAGGGGTGGAATTCTCCAGCCTTGGACAGACTGTTGTCAGTTTCCAGCTAGTCATGTCACTTTCAAGAGGCCCCCCTCTCCTTTTGCTGGCATTCCTTTCTTGCACAGAGCTTGCAAAACCCCACCCTGTTGCTTAGATTAGTGACTGTGCTGAGAGATCAGTCCTTTAAACTTGCAATGCCAAGCACTGGTTTCTGCTGGGTGCTCTGTGATTGAATTGGTACTGCTGGGCACTCTTTACATTGTACTGCTTTTACTGGGCTTGCAAAAATGCCCCACTCCACTTGGATTGTGATTGAGCTGGAATTTCCACCTTGGCACTGGGTTCTGCTGGGCATTAGTACATTGGATTGTAATTCTGTCCTTGAAATCAATCCTGTTGAGCTGGCATTGCCACATTGGCAGTGAGCTCTGCTAAGGACTCGTTGATTGCACTGGTACTGCTGGGCACTCTATACATTGTACTGATTTCTCCGGGTTTGCAAAAAATGCCACACCCTTGCTTAGATTGTGATTGAACTGACATTGCCACATTGGCACTGGGTTCTGCTAGGCACTAGAACATTGCACTGGTTCTGCTCAGCGTCAACCCCCACTCCCCCGCTTGGATTCTGATTCTGTGCTTGACATTAGACCAGTTGAGCTGGCATTGCCACATTGGCACTGGGTTCTTCTGGGCACTCTGCGATTGCACTGGTACTAATTTAATTTAATTTTTAGATTTATATCCCACCCTATCTTGGAAGCGGATTCAGGGCGGCTTACAACAATAAAACAACAGAGTTAAAATAATATCATAAAAACAGACATTATGAAACAGGAGCAGCACAGTAAACAATCTTACAGACATAGGCGATAAACAGCATGTGGCTGATGGTTAGCAGCATAACATAACACCATATTGGTAAAATGCCAGGGGAAGCAATGACTTTCAAAGGACGTCCACTGGATTAATTAAAAACTTGGCAGAAGAGCTCTGTCTTACAGACCCTGCAAAACCTTGATAAGCCCCGCAGGGCTGAGCCTTCTGTACACTACACTGGTTCTGCTGGGTTTGCTAAAGTGCCCCTTCCCCCCTTTGGATTGTGGTTGAGTTGGCATTGCCACATTGGCACTGTCTTTTGCTGGGCACTACTACATTGTATTTGTTCTGCTGGACTTGCAACCCCCTTGTTTGGTTAGTGATTCTGTGGTACAGATCAGTCCTGTTGTGCTGTCATTGCACTGGCACCTTCTTTGAGGGGCTGTAACTTAGACCCCATAAATCCAATCTTCACCGAACTTAGAAGGCAGGTAAAGGAGAATCAGACAGAGATCTCTTGTGATTTTTGTGTCTCTAAGCATGTGGGAGGGGGAATTCTACCACACTACAAATCAAACCTTATCAAACCTTTTATCCCTTAAAAGTTTGTGACAGTTCATGAAGGGTATGCCACAAACCATAAACCAAACTGAATTTTTTCCAGTTTATGTCCATCCCTAGTTAAGTGCCATCGTCACTTCCAATTTATAGAGATCCTATGAATGAATGACTCCAAAGCATCCTATCATTAACAGCTTTACTCAGGTCTTGCAAACTGAAGGCAGTAACTTCCTTGATTGAGTCAGTCCATCTCATGTTGGGTCTTCCGCTTTCCCTGCTGCCTTCAATTTTTCCTAGCATTATTGGCTTTTCCAGTGACTCTTGTCTTATAATCTGACCAAAGTATCTGACCTTCAACTTAGTTATTTTAGCTTCTAGGCAGAGTTCAGGCTTGCTTTGCTCTCATTTATTTGTCTGTTTGGCTGTCCACAGTATTTGTAAAACTTTCCTCCATCTCCACATTTCAAATGAATAAACTTTCTTCCTATCAGGTTTCCTCATTGTCCAACTTTCATAACTATACATAGTAATGAGGAAAACTATAGTATGAATTATCTTGATCTTGGTCACCAGTGACACATCCTTACACTTAAGAATCTGGAAAACTCTCCTCCAACCCCACATTTCAAATTATTACTTTCTTCTTGTCAACTTTCTTCATTGTCCAACTTTCACACCCATACATAGTAATGAGGAATACTATGGTATACGTTATCTTGATCTGGGTCACAAGTGACACTTCTTTACACTTAAAGAACCTTTTTCTAGCTTCTTCATGACTGCCCTTCCCTGTCTCAGTCCCCTTCTGATTTCTTCATTCCAGTCTGACTTCCGGTTGATGATGGAGCCAAGGAACAGAAAATCATGAAATTTCTTCATAATCAACCTTAAAATTCTATCATTCTCCAGCAGTCATTACTTTTGTCTTGATATTCAGCTGTAATCCTGCTTTGGCACTTTCTGCTTTAATCTTCATGAGGAGTGGTTTCAGGTCTTCACTGTTTTCTGTCATTAATGTGGTGTCATCTGCATATCTCAAATTGTTAATGCTCTTTCCACTTATTTGCACTCCACCTTCATCTAAATCTAATCCAGTTTTCATGATACATTCTGCATATCATATATGCATTGCTCCAAGCAGTATTACACAGCACAAGTAGAAAGGGATTTTAAGATTCAAGTCTATGAAAATCAGGTCTTAAACATAAGGCAATCTGAATTCACTAAATGTTTTGATGCACTGAAGCTTAATCAAAAACTTGATCCTCTCTCTTGAGATATGCCTGATGTTGCTTTCTTTTAGGCATGAAGCCAAAACCTCTCTGTTCACGCAGTCTTTTAATTAAGGGGTTGATAGTTTAAATCAGACTTTTCCCTGCAGCCACTGTGGCCGGACCTGCCTGTCCCGCATTGGTCTTGTCAGCCACCAGCGAGCCTGCAGCAGACGTGGACTATTGCACCCTTCTTAAATCTTCGTTCGCGAAGCCAAGCTGAGAGAGAGAGAGAGAGAGTATGGAAACTGTTATTTAAACTGTCATGTCTCATAGAGTTTTAATGCTCTATGTTTGTATGCTCTATGTTTGTATGTTTGTATGCTCTATTTTTGTATGCTGGACTGGGCTTTTAACACCAAGTTTTAATTAATATATTTTGATGTTCTATTTTTATTATTTTATTTTGTAAGCTACCTTGGACAGGTTCTTGCAGAGGATCTAAATAGGTCTACCTATATATGCCCAACTTTATATGAAAAGAAAGGTATGATGATATTTGGATTTTTTTTTTTTGCAGAAAAACTTTTTATTCCTTATTCTCCCATGGCATGATGGTGCTTTCAGATGACCTGTTAACAACACATGGCGATAATTTCATCATATTGCATCTACCTGCTGACAACTGCTGTTCTGGAGAGGTAAAAAGATTATGATGTGAACAGTCAAAATATGAGCAAATCTTCATGCAGAAAAATATTTTCACTCATCAAGAAAACAACATAGTCACTTGCAACTCAGAATTCTTTATCCATTGCTCAAAGTGGCTGTAAGTAAGAGCCAGTTTGGTGTAGTGGTTAAGTGTGCAGACTCTTATCTGTGAGAACCAGGTTTGATTCCCCACTCCTCCACTTACAGCTGCTGGAACGACCTTGGGTTAGCCATAGCTCTCATAGGAGTTGTCCTTGAAAGGGCAGCTTCTGGGAGAGCTCTCTCAGCCCCACCCACCTCACCGGGTGTCTGTTGTGGGGGAAGGAGATAAAGGAGATTGTAAGCCGCTCTGAGACTCTGATTCAGAGAGAAGGGCGGGGTATAAATCTGCGGTCTTCTTCTAAACAACTCAAAAAGAGAGAGTGGTTCCCAAATAAATTCTAATGGCTCTCCAATTTGCTCTGGTAACTCAGTAACAAACAGCAGCTGTTGAGATATTTGTACTGTGTTGCCTGTAATCCAGTTCAGCTGGGTACTCTGAACATTGTAACTGCAGGGATTCTTTTGTTTGACATAGCATTCTGTGTCATGAGCCCTGACGAGGAGGAGTTGGAAGGGTTAACAGACCTAGAAGAGTTGCCAGTCAGTTCCTCAGCTGAATAAACAGCAGCTGGCCCATCAATCACTCTCCAGGCACCAGTGTCAGCTGTTGATGATCAATCTCCTCCGAGCTCTCCTCCTCCCATCTCAAGAGTTCGACGCTGACTCTGGAAAGAACTTTCAGACAAAGACATGAGGCATGCCGATGCTTCAGATCTCTCAGCCCTGAGTTCTAGCAGAGTCACTGCCACCCAGGGAGCAAGCTGACTGAGACTCCCATATAGCTCCCACCCAGGACCTGGTAACCTTGTGGAAGCAACAAGTCTATTCTCTGGCTTGCATCCATGCTCCTTCCTGATCCAGACCTGCTTGATTTCCTTGGCACCCTGACCTTGTGGCTTTTGGACATTGATATCTGATTCCGGTCTGTGATTCGTGGCTCCTGCTTGACTTCAGGACTTTGACTGGCTTTGGACTCCTGCCTGCCTGCTCCCTGAGAACGTGACATTCTGGCACTAAAATGACAGTCTCCTGCAACTGGAAAGATGGCTCCTGGGAGTAGCAGAAGTGTTCTGGGACTGGAATGACAGCCCCTGGAGTGGAGTGACATCCAGTGGGAGTAGGAAAACTGCTTTGGGACAAGAATGACAGGTTACACGGTGGAATGACATCCCATGGGAAGAGGAGAAGTGCCATGGGACTGGAGTGACAATCCCTAGACTGGAATGATGGTTCTCATAGTGAATTGACAGTCTGTGGGTCACCGCAGAAGCATTCTGGGACTGGAATGACGTGCCATATGGATTAACAGCCCATGAGTCATAGAAGAAATGTTTTGGGTCTAGAATGACAACCCCTAAAGGAGACTGTCAACTTCTCACTCCCAGACCTCTTCTGCTCCTACCAGGGGATGTCATTCCACCCTGGGGGCTGTCATTCCAGTCCTATAATACTTCTGCCACTCCCAGGGTTTGTAATTCCAATTTCAGAACAATTTTGTTGCTCCCAGAGGCTGTCGTTCCAGCTCCAGAACTCTGATGCTACTTTAAAGGGCTGTCATTCCATTCTGAGACCTGTCATTCCAATGCCAGTAGACTTATCCACACCAGTCTGGGGGCATTCACACTCTGCCACTTCCAGGGGCTGTCATTCCACTCCCAGAACACTTCTGCCACTCCCAGGGCTATCATTCCAGTCCCAAAGCACAAATTCTATCCACAGGACTGTCATTCCACTCTGGAGGACTGCTACTCTAGTCCCACAGCAGTTTATTTCAGCCCAGAGTCATTAATTGAAAATCTGCTCCATATTATCATTGCAACTATTTAATGTTCTAATGTATTTCAATGGAGCCCATGCAAGTCAGTTGGCATTCCTGGCTTCCATTATCTTCAATGGACCTTCAAGCCTCTCCCATTGTTTCCAGTGGAAAATCCTATTATTCCTTTTAGCACATCCATTATGCTGGCCTTGCACCCCCTCAGAATATGATTCTGTACTTGACAGCATCCTGTTGATTTGGTATTGCCACAAAGGTACTAGGTTCTGCTGAGTACTAGTACATTGCACTGTTTTTGCCAGGCTTGCAACCTCCCCTTGCTTGGAATGTGATTCTGTGCTTGATATGATTCCTGTTGAACTGATATTGCAACATTGGCTCTGGTTGTGCTGGGTACTCTTTGTTTGCACTGGTATTGCTGATCACTCTGTGCATTGATTGTACTGGGCTTTCAAATATACTCCGCCCCTTCCATCTACAGTTTCTACTGCAGAAATTCTCTGGCTTGACCTTAGTCCTGCTGGATTTGTCGTTTTGCTGGGCACATTGCACTGGTTCTGCTGCACCTTGAATTTCTACTGCAGAGATTCACTGGGACTTTGACCCTGTTCTGCTAGGCTTCTATTGCCCCCCCCTTTTGCTGGTTTTTTTCTCCTTTGGAAACAATGGAGGATGGGACACATTCTTTGGGGGGGTAGAACTTTGACCCTGCAAATTCAATCTTCACTAATTTTGAAGGGGAGATAGAGGAAAATCAGCTAGGAAGCCCTTGTGAGTTTTGTGTTTCTAGAGTTTAGTGGGGCTATTGTACCACATAACAAACCTCACAAATTTCATCAGTGTTAACCCCTAAAAGTTCATGACAGTTTGTGGTTTTGCAAACTGGGCACACCATAAACCATGAACTGAACATTTTTCTAGTTTGTGCCCATCCCTACCAATGATTTGAAATGATAGCACTTATTATCTTGTCTCTTAAATACAATAGTCAAATGTTTATTAAAAATAATAATACTGATAAGCTCTTAACTTGTAAAAGTCATGCTGATAAAACTAAACATCTGTAACAATTTTTTTGCCCAGCTCTGTGTTTGTACTTTTGCATTTTGATGGCATGTTTTCCGTCCACAATGGCCATCAAGATGGGGTTGCTGCTGAAGAGCAGTTTCATGACAGCTTCTCAGCAAAATGCCCTCTGATCCACTGAGGAAGAAATGAAATTTCTCTCCATCCCTGAGCACCAATGATAAGCCAGATAATGATATGTTAATAGATTCAGATGTTGAAGAGAAAGCAAATAATATTCTGTTATTCATAAGGTCAAGAAAGATTTGCCAGATGTCAATGAATGTAAACCTTGATTCATCCAACTTATCTGAGTCGACCTCTGACATCTGGTAGCCACAGATTAACTACATGAAGTCTATCTGCATCTAAACCTATTAACTCCTTTATTATCTGTATGCCAATTTTCTGCTATTCACACGTCTTACCAAATGTATTATTTCAGTTTCTTATGCATTTCAGTATCATATTGCTCAGTTTCTTATGCATTTTGACTCTAATTAGCCCTTCCTAGCAACTAGCTCTCCCTACCTATATGTAATGTTTGAGGAAATCTGTTCCAATGTATCTGAAGGAGTATGTATCTACACATGCCAAGTATCTCAGTTTTTGCTTATATCCAGAATTGAACTTTGTTGGTCTTGGAGTTGCCATTGAACTTAAACTTCATTCTGTTTGTTAATTCTTCTATTTGTATGCTAATTTACTGCCATTCACAGATTTTACCAGTTCCTTAATCCAATCTCAACTATAATTACCCAGTTACTTATACAACCTAGCCCTTTCTGTCAACTAACCCCCACCTCTCTCTTCCTATATGTAATACTTGAGGAAATTCTGTTTCATGGTATCTGGAGAAGTGTGCTTGCACCTGAAAGCTTATACCATGAATAAAACTTTGTTGGTCTTAAAGGTGCCACTGGACTCAAACTTTATAAGGCCTAGGGGCAGATCAAGCTATGTACTGTGCTCTGCCTACATGTTACAAAATTCCTACACAGAAGGCACTTTAGGAAATAACATGGTCCACATGGCAGATCATAATAAAAATTAGTTTATATTTTATTTATGACCATTTCCTCAAATCCAACACACGAGGAGTGATTGGCAAATATGAGACTACAAATGTCACCCCAAACATACAAATAAAATGTATGAACACATAAATATTCTTCCATGTTTATTCTAAGTTTCTGTGACAAAACACTGTAATGAATACTGTACTGTCAAAAATTGTCATTATCCTCTTTTCTTGCTTTCTTTTATTAAACAGTATTTCAAAGTTACTAGTACAAGATTCAACCAGTTCCTTCCTCCAGAGGCTGGTGTATAAAGGATATACTCCTATGCAATAACCAAAAACCTAGAATAGTGTTTATACCATGTCAGGTGGACAACACCTTACTTTCTAGCAAAGGCACTGATTTGTGCCTGAGATCAAAGGGATAAGGGATAGGGAAATGGCAGAAGCTTGAATGCAGATCTACTGCTGTCTTTGTAGCCCACCAAGGAAATCTCTTAGCAGGCTGGTTCAGAGGTGTTTAAATAGGGATAGGATTACGAAGACATCTTAGAAATTACTACACATGAATATGGTCCTGGGATATAAAACGTGGCTTGATTCAAGAGAAGACGAATTTGAATTTTGCTTTCTTCACTCACACACTTTTCCACCCCTTAATTTCAGTTTATCTGTTTGCTATTTTTCTTTGCTTGATGTTCAAAGAATAGAATCTTACTAGATTCCCTGAATGCATGGACCTTCCTCACTGAAAAGTATGAGAAGTATTTTGCCTTTTTTAAAAACACAAGATGGTTGATTTTAGGAATGCCTTGGTCTTTCTCTACCTTTTGTCTCAATTGGCAGCTGGAAATTAGGAAGAGGCAATAGCCGTAGGAGAGGGCTTCCTACAGCCCCCCATTTGGACTACCCTAAGGTCAACCATGGCCTATGATGACCAGCCACCCTCCACAGCTGACAGTTACTGGCAGGGGTGGAATTCTAGCAGGAGCTCCTTTGTATATTAGGCCACACACCGCTGATGTAGCCAATCCTCCAAGATATTACAAGGCTCTTTTTTGTAAGCTCTTGGAGGATTGGTTACTGGCAGCATGAGAATGTACGCTGTTCATTACCACAGGATATTTTTTTTTTCTCCTCAGTTTACAAAAGAAAGATTAACTCATTTTTTTTTCCTATTGGCAGCTGGATTTTCAGCAGCAGCAAAATATCCTGAACACTATATACTGATTTATAGAAGCCACAAAACTAACATTTATATTTTTATTCAACCCAACTGGGTGGTGGGTGTTTCCCATTCCTTCTCTCCCTTGTACAACACATCCTTATATTCCAATCAGGACAATCGATTTCTTCTGATGAAATTTTAGTCAGGTTGTACTTCGCAATGAATTTTACTTCTATGAAATTGTACTGCTGTGAAAATGGAAAAGCATGAAAAAACTTCAACTCTTCTCATCTCAGTTGGCATAGCCACATCTTTTGTTGTCTGAGTAATTTCACTTAGTCCAATTACCCAACTTGTTTAGCTTAAGGCATTTCTTAACATCATTTAGCAAGGGAATATGTTTCCTGCAAATACAGTTTGGCTAAAGTCAATTAGATAAATCAGCTTTGCTTTCAGTACACACTATTTATAGTCAGGTTTCACATACATATATTTTCATACCTGTGGTTTCTCCATAAGAAAGTGAAGCAATCCTCAATTCCCAAGGGAAAAACAATAAAGTTGTCTCATGCTGCAGTTCTAAGCATGCTTATGAGGGACTTCCATTCAACTCAGTAGGATTTTCTTCTCAGTATACATGCTTTAATATTGCACTGTCAGATATGTACATTTGTATAAATTATTAGAACTTAATGATAAATGTGAAGTTTTACATAAACCATGTTAAATTAATTCAGTTTTAATTCTCATTATTTAGAAATTAACTTTGCATCCGCTTGGATCCTGCATAGAATTTCACTGGGAGCAAGCAGAGGGACATTTTTCACTGGTTCCCCCCCCCTCACCCCCCAGCATCTCGACACACTGTATATTGCTCCTGGGAGAAGAAAGACCCCCCAGGAATAGCTTGGAGGGAATCAAAGGTTCAGCCCCTTCCCAGCCAAGCCGGCTCGCCGGCGTTTAGGCTGGGGGCCGTCTTTGCCTCCACGGAAGGAGGGAGGGGCAACATCACACCACATACGGGTGTTTGTTGTGGGCGCGGAGCCGGGGCTTTATAAGCCCCGGCCCCCGCCCCCTCTCCACGCAGTTTCTTTTGGCTCTCTGAGGGAGAGCCTCGTGCGCGGCGCGTCGAGTGGTCAAGGGACAGGACCGGGATTCTGGAGGGCTGTGCTCACCTTCTCATGCGCGGCGGAGTCGGGTGCAGCAGCCGGGCGTCGCGGCAGGCTAAGTAGCCTCGGAGGGTGTGGGGCAGCCTGAGCCGGGAGTAGTGCGCAGCGGCCTCTTCACTTCCAGCCATTTCGGCTGCGAGGAGCGCGCGCGGCCGGCAAAGCAGCGCTTGCGCCGCTCAGCTGTTCAGCGCGGCGGGGGGCCGTTAGTGCCGGGAGTCGAGTGCAGCGGCCTCTTCACTTCCAGCCTTTTCGGCTGCGAGGAGCGCGCGCGGCCGGCAACGCAGCGCTTGCGCCGCTCAGCTGTTCAGCGCGGCGGGGGGCCGTTAGTGCCGGGAGTCGAGTGCAGCGGCCTCTTCACTTCCAGCCTTTTCGGCTGCGAGGAGCGCGCGCGGCCGGCAACGCAGCGCTTGCGCCGCTCAGCTGTTCAGCGCGGCGGGGGGCCGTTAGTGCCGGGAGTCGAGTGCAGCGTCCTCTTTAGGCTCAGCCCCTTTCGGTTGCCAGGAGCGCACGCGGCCGGCAAAGCAGCGCTTGCGCGGCTCAGCTGTTCAGTGCGGGATCAGGCTTGGTGGTACCTGCAACCCCATCCTTCCCCTCTCTTTTGGCCTGTTTCGCCGGGGCCTACTTGCAACAGCTACTGGGGTGACGCTGCCGGGCTTGTTCCTTCAGGCACCCCCTCCCACCACCTCTCCTCCTCTCTGGACTGGGTAGTCCATAGTCAGGGGCAATCCTTGGGTTTGTCTGGGCTCCTAGCTTGTTTAGCAGAGTCCGGGGGACGCCTACTTGATTTTCACTGCTATACTGTACCAATCGGGGTGGGTGTGTAGCAGGGAGCCTCTTGTGCCAACTGGCAGTTTCTCCTGATCTTGGCCTTTTACCCCCCCCCCCTGAGCCCGCCTGAACTGGTGGGGGGTGACCTGGTGTTGGGGCTTGTTTTCCATCACCCCCCCCCCAACCACCCTTCCTTTGTTTGGGGCGCAGGTGGCCAGTGGCCTACGGCGGCTGTTGGTGCTCGGTTGGGCTTTGGGCCTTTTGGCTGTGCGCGTGGGTGACGCCACCATTGCTTTAACTATTTTCTGCCTACGATATTTGGTGGCTGGTGCTTAAGGGGAATCTTTGGGTGCCTGTGGTTAGCTTTTATTCTCGGGTGCGGTTGGCGCTGTTAGAGGCAAATAAGTATGGCACCAAAAAAAGGGCAGGGCAGGTCTAAAGGCAAGCAGCCTGCCCGCCCGCCCCGAGGGCGGGGTCAGCGGGGGCCCCCTGTTGAGGAACCCGGGCGAAGCGAGCGGGTGCGGTTAGCCATTATGAGCCAGCTGGATGCCCTGGAACAGGACAGAGTGGCCAGGGGCGCCCCGATTTGGGAGGGGCGCCGTCGTGCCTCCGGCCGCTCTGCGCAGCTGACGTTTGAATCGGAAATGCTTGCACGTTTATCTGCCTTGCAGGGTGGGCCGGCTGCGCCTGAAGTACCGCTGGAACCGGATCAGGAGGAGGATCCAGAGGAAGGCCCATCGGGTGCGGCACTGGGCAGCGGCGCTTCAGGTAGCGGTATGCAGCAGACGCCTGGTGGCGCTGGTGGCTTCCCGAGTGATGGTGGTAAGCCCCCTCTTCAGTCAGTTCAAGGATGGCCATGGGGTCCCATTCACCTCCCCCCCCCCGCCAGCGGCTGGCGGGTTGGTATTGGGAGGGCAGGCGGGGGTTGTAGAGCAGCCAGGCACTGTTCAGCCGTGGGCTTGGGGTCTTCACGCAGCAAGCCCGATATACAACCCTGTTTTCCCATCAGTGGGCCAGCAGGCGTGCGCAGTGGCGCCGCCTGCTGTTGCTAACCCACCATCCACCCCCGGCATTTTGCCGTGGGGTGGTCAGCAGTTGGTGCAGTCTCAGGGGGTTTGGCCGGTGGCACAGGGTAGTGGGTGGTTTTACCCCCCCAACCCGTATGCTAGTATCCCCTTCCATGTTCTCCCTTATGGCAATACCTCTTTGCCTCTGGGGGATCATTTGACAGCTAACACGCGTGAGAAGATTCTCCGCGGGGAGTACGTAGACGTTTTCAGTCTCCTTTTCCGAGAGCTTGAAAAGAAGACCAAAGATGAGCTCGATGATAAGGAGAAGGAAAAACTAAAACGGAGGAAGATTGACAGGTCCTGGGCAAATTGGTTGCCCGGATTCCTTATCTACGCCGGAGTCATTGCTAGAGCGCAGCCGGCCCGGGCTGCAGCTCTCTTTCAGTATATAGATATTGTTTATAGGGCTTACACGGACTTCGTCGGTGCAGCATGGCTGCAGTACGACGAGGCTTTCCGTATGAGAGCCGCTGTCAATCCGGGGATGCCGTGGGATCAAATAAACCAGCAGCTGTGGCTGCAGCTGATGTCCCCGGCAAAACCCAACGCGGGAGATAGGTCGGACAGTGGCCATTTAGTGCAGCGTTCGCAGCAACAGTCTACTACAGGGGCCTGTGATTCCGTGGGCCAGTCAGGGCAGACCCGGCTGTTATGTTGGGAGTTCGCATCTAAGGGTGCGTGCCCCAGGAAACCTTGTAAGTTCCGGCATGAGTGCCCGCTTTGCAGCGGGGCCCACGCACTTTCGGCCTGCAGCAGATCCACATCCAGACTGGGCAGTAAGACCCACGGGGGCAGCGGTGGCGGGCAGCGGCCGCCCGGGAAAGGGGCTCAGCCCCATCCGCCCGATGGCACTCCACCATCCGGCACATGAGCACGTGGCGGCCTTTGGCTGGCCGAACTTATGTGGCCCTCTGGTCACCTACTGGGGGTGGTGGGCTCTTTTAGGTATTGTTGTTTGTGCTGACTGTTGTTTGTCTTTTCAGATGCTGGCTCGTGGTGAGTGACGTTCGTTCTCATCTGCGGGCACGGCGCGGTTTTCAGGTTTCCCATTTTGCCAGACGGTCTCCGGGGCACCCAGCTTGGCCTCAGTGCAGGGCCACCGCATTGGCTGGGTTGTTTGGGGCTGTGCTGGCCTGGGATCACGCCCCTGCTGTTTTAGTGGGCTGACCTGTATCGGCCAGAGGGTGTTTAATTTCCGAGTTGGGCAACCGGGCCTTTTAGTGGGCTGCGGCAGGGGGTTCGGTTGGCTCTGGGCCACCCGGTGGGGCGCTAATGCCTAAGCAGAGGCTTGGCATTGGCGGTGGCTGGAGGAGGTTTGGCCACAGGGTTTTCCAGGGGAGCACCTATGGCCCAGCACCGTTGGTGCGGTGGTCTGCAGGAACCGTAGATGGGCTATACGGCTCAGTGCGGTGAATGCAGATCACAGGGAGCCTCACCTGGGTGGATCTTTCCATGGGGATCGATGCCAGCCCAGATGGTGATGGCTGGAGGCCTGGCCGCTCAGCTACAACCCGAATACGGCGGGCTTGTGCTGGGGGCAGGGTGGCTCGCCCTTTGGACAAGGCGGGGTCCAGGTGTTGACCCCAGGGCTTGTCTGGTTCAGGTACTTCACCCCCTGCCAGTTACAGTTGTTAAATGTTTAATAAAGTGGCCCGGTTTAAAACCCAACACTTGTGTCTGCCTCTTCTTTCCGACTGGGGGGGCAAGGTTCGGCCCCTTCCCAGCCAAGCCGGCTCGCCGGCGTTTAGGCTGGGGGCCGTCTTTGCCTCCACGGAAGGAGGGAGGGGCAACATCACACCACATACGGGTGTTTGTTGTGGGCGCGGAGCCGGGGCTTTATAAGCCCCGGCCCCCGCCCCCTCTCCACGCAGTTTCTTTTGGCTCTCTGCCCGCCCACCCGTCCCTATGGTAGTACAGGCGTATGCCGGTCGCCTTATTAGGGGCCAGGTAGGAATTTTTTCATCTCCACACAATTGGCCATTGTGGGGGTGTTTTTTGCCTACCTTGTACTGCTTGTTAGGTTAGTTTTGTTATTGGTAATGGTTAAGGTCGCAGGCTGGAGGAGGTTTGGCCACAGGGTTTTCCAGGGGAGCACCTATGGCCCAGCACCGTTGGTGCGGTGGTCTGCAGGAACCGTAGATGGGCTATACGGCTCAGTGCGGTGAATGCAGATCACAGGGAGCCTCACCTGGGTGGATCTTTCCATGGGGATCGATGCCAGCCCAGATGGTGATGGCTGGAGGCCTGGCCGCTCAGCTACAACCCGAATACGGCGGGCTTGTGCTGGGGGCAGGGTGGCTCGCCCTTTGGACAAGGCGGGGTCCAGGTGTTGACCCCAGGGCTTGTCTGGTTCAGGTACTTCACCCCCTGCCAGTTACAGTTGTTAAATGTTTAATAAAGTGGCCCGGTTTAAAACCCAACACTTGTGTCTGCCTCTTCTTTCCGACTGGGGGGGCAAGGCTTTTTGCAGGAGGGGGAAATAGCAGAAATCACACACACACACACACACCCCGTCCCTGTGGAAATTTTAGGCAATATCCAAGTCTATGTTTCTACAGTTGGTAAATATTTTTTTCCATGAGGTGCAAGCTAGTCAAATCCTAGGAGGATGTAAATCAATATCACTTGTATGGTAGGGATATATATATTTAGTAAATTCAGAGTATCCCAAGAAATCTGAAATTTGTTTGTCTGCACCATATCTTTGACCCTTTTATCTTCTAACTGCAGATCTGTTAAAACTGTAACATTTCTCAAAACTAATAAAATGTAAACAAAAATCTGAAAAAGCCTTTAGAGTACAGATGTGTCTTGGAATTTTTGTACAGATGTGTCTTGGAACTTTTGCAGCTATAGTATTGCTGGCACACTATGTTCACATTGAGAACTGGGGCTTGCTTGACTTTCATTTAAATGTAGATTTTTAGCATGGTAAGTGTCTAGCGATCATTTTCATGCTGAAGTTCTCAGAAATCTGGCAGGTAATCTATAGCCATTCACAGTCAATGCTGTGCATATTCATAAGATGTACACAGAACAAGATGTATAGCTGCTTCAAATACTTTCAGTTTTACTAGGCATACAATGCAAGTCTGTTTTTCATAAATACTAAAAATTCAGCTCTTTTTTCTAAATGTACTTAAAATGTATGAAGTATCCCTGTGATTCTTCCACCACTGGATTTGAAGAGCAAGTGTGATGTAGTAGTTAGATGCAGTTGTTAGAGTAGTGCTGGACTGTGATTAATCTCATTTGGTGATCTTTATACAATCACTCTTTCTGCACCAAACCTACCTCACAGGGGTATCTTTTAGTAATAATATCCATGGCATGCTGGCAAAACGCAGGTTCCTCATTTGTTGGATGTGGGGTATCAACTATTGGCTAATGAGCCATCTGTCACTGTCTCTGGCTTCCTACCAGCTGACTCCCCTGCCCCCACCTACTGCAGGCCCGGGTAAAAATAAATAAATAATTTTTTTATTTATACCCCGCCCTCCCCGCCAAGGCAGGCTCAGGGCGGCTTACAGGACATGGCATAAGCCATGTTATAACAATAAAAACAGGATAACACAATTAAATACAATTCACAATTAAATATTAAATAATCTAAAAACAGTCTAAAACAATATAATTTAGTGGGGCTACTATCTCAGTTGTGTTAAAGATGGTGTGATGCTTATGCCAGGTTCCATCTCAGAAGGCTAGTTGGAAGAGGGCGGTTTTGCATGCCCTACGGAATTGATTAAGATCCCATAGGGCCCGCACCTTTTCCGGCAGCTGGTTCCACCACTGGGGAGCCTTTATAGAGAAGGCCTGTTCTCTAGTTGTTTTTAATTTGGCCTCCTTTGGCCCAGGTACTTCCAGAAGATTTTGTGAACTATTTTGTGAGGTATGCTGAACAAACTGCCAAAACAGTCTTACCTCAGAGAGAGACACATCTCCGATGTTTCTCTCTGTCTTCTCTGTCAACCAGCCTCAGAAAGGCTTGTTGCTCTACTGCGGCCTCACGAAAGGCATCACTGCCGCTGGCAGCAACAGACCTCTGCCAACCTATCAGCAGCCCACACAGACAGCATCCCACACATGCAGCCTCCAAAGACTGAAGTAGCCAGAGATTCCTCAAAGGGCATAGCTATCTCACTTTTACTGTCTTTCCTGTTTCTTTCCTGTCACTCCCTCTCTTCCTCCTCCCCTCATCCTTAGCCCAGGATGATTGCCTGAGAAGGAGATAGGGAAGCCTCACAGGGTTGTTGTTCAGATCAAAGGGTGGGGAAGATGACTCAGGAGAATGATGTAAGCTGCTTTGGTACCTCCCACCATAAAGAAAGATTGTTCTTTTCCTATGTAGAGGCTGCAGGGTTGCCAATTCCAGGTTAGGAAATTCCTGGAGATTTAAGGGATGGGGCCTAGAGACAGTGGGGTTTGAGGAGGGGTGGGACATTAGACAGCTATAATGTGATTTCCTCCAGGGAAATCACTATTGCTAATCTCCAGGGGAGGGCTGGAGATCACTCAGAATTACAACTGCTCTCCAAATGGCAGAGATCAGCTCCCCTTGAGATAGAGGGGGAGTGAATGCCTTCACTTGGGTGGATGGGAACACAGCAAGGATGAAGGGGCAGAGCGCAGAGCCTCCTTTTAAACCCCAATGTATTTTTGTTCACAACAGGCCTTATTCCTAGTTGTGAAGATAAATGGAAAAGAGGAGGGCCAAATATACTGGCCTGTGATGCTCTGAGGGAGCATGAAATGGAAGAATGGAGTACAAATTGAGTAGATAAAAAGATATGAATTGGTTACTTTGTATGAATATTACATTTTGGTTTGGCTTCAATTTTAAATTTTACACAGTTGTCTTCTGTATACCTGAAAGTTTGTGTGCCTTCTCTGCCTCGTCTGCTAGTACCACCGGTAGTTTAGACCCTCCCTAATGGTTTCTCTCCTTTTAGAGCTATGCTATATCTACTTTCAACTTTTGAGTCAAGAATATAGGTCTGAAGTTAAGGTATATCTCTGAATATGATCTGTGCATTAGCACATGAAGGGTTCCCTTGCTTAAGGAAACAATTCTATCATATTTCTTTACTGTCAGTCCTGTGAGAAATGGAAGGGAAATTGGCACAGCTAATTTACTTTCCATTGAAGAAAGCAAATTCTTAAATCTGTGAAGATGTATCCATTCCATGCTTGTTACTATTTTCTGCAAAGCTAAAAAAAAAGACTCCATAAATGAAGGAGAAAAGACTCATTTATATTCTAAAAGATTCAATACAGGAGTGGCAATAGGGAGTTGGCTGCATGTGTGTCCTGGGAAGGTGAGGAAGAGGGAAACAGGCTTATCACCACAGAGGCAATTTTGACAGAGAAAAGTATACTTCGAATAGAAATGCAGAGTAGAATTGAAATAGGTTGTGAGTGGCGGTGGACTGCTTCTCACCAATACCCCCTCTAAACTGTGGAATCTTGTGAGCAAAAATTCTACCTCATGAGCTACTGGTATTAAAGCAGTTAACTCAGCTTAGAGGGAACACTGCTTCCCACTTATATGAAGCTTGCCATTATCACTTAATAAATATTTTTTTTAAAAAAAACCCTTTGTTACAGCAAAGGCAATACTAACAATAATCTGCAGGTGAAATGACACAGCAGAATTAGTGCAAAATTGAAGCGCCTAGGGATCAGCAGGTTAGGGAGAGTTTTATTCTCCCCAACCAAGTTTTACTGAACATGGAGTGTACTTCTGTAATGGTCAGCATGCAGAGGCATGCTTAAAGTGCTGCTTGGAAGAGAGTAAGTTAGCTTACCTGATTGTCACCCCATGGAACTCACTCTGATAGGGAACTGCAGCTGACTGTCAAGACTGTGAAAGTTAGGCAGTTGGAGGTTGATTGGAGACATGAGTGGTGGCTTTTGAGATACTCTCTAGTGTGAGAAGAGTCTAAAAAGCAGAGTCTGTTTTGGATCTAGTGGGCTGTGGCTTTGGAAAAAGAATAGACTCTAGAAGAGACTGTTCCAATAGTATAAACTGTGTGTGAAAAAAAAGAGAAGAAACACAACTCAAGAGGGGAATTAGTTCTCTAGTTTTAAGCTTAACATCCAGTGGGAAAAGACCGTCAATCTGGAAGATAAGAATTTGGTAACAGGTTTGAAGTAGCATTGAAAGGTCTAAATAAGCCAAAAGGCTAGGTTATTGATCTTAAAGAGATAATAACTATCTTGCCAGAGAAAAGAGTCTAGTTGAAACAGAGCGATAAAGCTGAGTACATTCTCAAGATTGTGATTAACCAGTGTGAAGTGTGAAGTTCGGAAGGAAATCTTGAACATCTATTATACCTTCAGTGAACATCTATTATACCTTCAGTGAAAGCCAAATAACCCTAAGTCTAGAAACATCTCTTGTTTAGTCAGCAACAGTTCTGTGATTATATGTAACTTTCTATTTACCGATTCCAAATCCCAAACACTGTAAATATCAATTCCCTTCCCTGCCAGTTTGTTCAAATAAACCTAAGCACTGTTTAAATCTTTGAGTGTACTTAAACTGATGCGACAATAGGGTGATTGTTTTATAGAGTTGACTAATAAGACCCTGTCACAACTTTTCTTAAAGCATGATACATGAATAAGGTCCATAAGAGTTTCTTACCCCAAAAGAAAGCAGGTCATAGGCTAGGAGCCCCTCCTGATAAGCTTTCAGTCAGTACAATTTCCCACATTTACAGGATTTTAGAATAATCTCCTAACAATAGCTAACTGTCCCACTTGGTAAGAGTGCACATGCTTAGCTAACTCATTATCTTTTAACTTCCAACACCATACAATGTTATCTTTACTTAAAATAACTTCTTAGAATATATAAAAAATATTACTTCACTCTCTCTACTTTTTATCTTAACAAAGCCTATTTAAAAATAATGATTATGAGTTTCTCATACATATAGATATTTTCTGGCCCTCAAGCAATACTCCAATCCTCAAATCATACCTTCACTTTTGTGAAGTTGAATAGTCTTGCAGTTATCAGAGGCTTTTGCTCTGCAACTGGGTCTCAACAAATCATATCTATTGATAATGAGTTAAATGGCATCAATGCAAGGCCTTATAATTGTTGCCACTTCATCTTCTTCTTACTAATGTCTAACGCTAATCTATTCTGGGTCTCTAGACACCCTTATTGAGATGCCTCCCTGAAAGGCCAGGTTTATTCTATTTATGTGTGCCACAGCCTCCTCTAGGTTCTTTTTTGGTCAAATCTAGTAACCGTTCCTCTCTGTTTCTGGCCATATCACAGCAGGTTCTTTTCTCCTTTCCCCAGGGGGGGTGGAGGATACTGACTCTCCCCATTGTAGCTATTTTGTTACATTTTCTCAAAAATTGCAAAAGTTCCCACAGGCTCAACAATCCTGGAGACTCTTGATTGCACATGAAACCTTAGTGTTATGATAAAATACATCAGTTTCAGTCAGAGGCAGGGTAGGCAACCAACTGGGGTGCCACTCCACCTTGGGGGCATTGCTAGGTGCCCCCTCTCTCCCTGGTCACCTCTGGGGTGTTGCAGTGCCCCGACCCCACTCAGGCTTCCTGGTTGCGAGAAGCCTGAGTGAGGCCAGTGCTTGTGTAGTGTGCTCCTTGTGAGGAGGGAGCTACGCAAGGATTGTAGCATTCCCCCAACCCTGCTCAGGCTTCCCATGATCCAGGAAGCCTGAGTGGGGCTGGGGCCAGGGCCAACACTTGTGTAGTGTACTCCTTGTGAGAAGCACACTACACAAATGTTGTAGTGCTCCCCCAACCCCACTCAGGCTTCCCAAGTCCCAGGAAGCCTGAGTGGGGCTGGCACTTGCATAGCATGCTCTTTGCAAGGAGCATGCTATGCAACCACCATAGTGCTTCCCCAACCCTGCTCAGGTTTCCTGCAACCCAGGAAGCCTGAGCAGGGTTAATGGGGTGCTGTGGTAGTGGGCATGGTTGCTGTGATGGCACATGTGCTCAGAGCCAGGCTCCAAGCACACCCACTTCTGTGCTGCTCCCTGACTAGCAAGAGCTCCCTGGCAAGAGCCCCAGCACCAGCCCTGGTTTCAATGGAAGTTAATTGTTAATTATCTGCTCACTGGTAATCCATTCAAATATAGTTTATTTCATTTTTAAAGGACTGATACAAAATGCCAGAAAGTCTGTGATTAGGTGAATCTACCCCTCCCTGGACCCTACAAGATAAGATCCAGGCCTCCTGTGATCCACCTGCATGTCCCCCCATTCTGTCTCAGGTCAAGCAGAGCTGAGGGTGGGTTTCTTGGGGGCAGCCAACATCTGAGCAAGAGAAACCAAGTTAGGAGTCCAGTTCTGGAGTTCAGATCTAAGCAAGTCATTAAGAAGGAGTTGCCCAAGAGTTGTAGTCAAGCAGTTCAAGGATTACTCATGAGCAGGTGTCTAGCAGAGCCAAAAGCCATAGTCAGAAGCTGGTCCAAGGGTCACCCAAGTGAGGCAGGCTCTGAGGCTGTGGTCACAGAGTCAGTGGTAGAATGACTTGTTGCTTCCACTACTAACAACCTCCCTTGGCTAGTTTTTATAAGCATGTGTCTAAGGGTCTAATTTGCAGCCAGCTATTTGGGAGTAATTTTGCAACTACTCAAACAGTTGGTGTCAGGCCTGGAGGCAAGCAATCTGTTGTGTCTCCTGTAGTTCTCCTTGTAGCATCTATCCGCAGCACACAAAGAGTGTGGGTAATACCGAAGGGCTGAAGACTGTTGTTTGTGCACCAGCTGTTGGCTGCAAATCTTGATCAACCTGCAGTTTGTCTTCCTGCTTGCTGGCGTCTGTTGATTCAGAGCTGGCTACACATACCTCCTCATCTCTTGAGGAGTCTTCACTGAGCCCTGGCTGACCCATGACACCTCCTTTCTAGGTGATCCAACATGCAACCTGTTGATTGTATCTTTCACTCTTGGTTGAGAGGTTGGCCACCTCTGCCAGGTGGGGGTGGTCTGGCCTCACACCCAACACTTTCTCACTGAAATTCCTCCACTAAAAAAGCCCTGGATACTTCCTTTACCTTTACTCTCCAAAGAAAATCTCCCTCACCTAACACCTACTTCATGAAACAACATCTACCTCATAACACAATACCTACTTCATGAAAGAACATCTACTACACAACATATTCTATTTTATTGTTTCTTGCTATTTTTATTGTATTATTTCTGGTTTTTACCTGTTTTCAAAAGTTTTATTGATTTCAAAAAGATTGAGGGTAGGGAATAGAGGGAGTAGAGAAAACAATACATTTTGAACTTGTTCTGCATAAAAATACTTTCAGAAAGTACAAGCTTAGTTCTACAATACTTTATATAAATTATCCCATGTTATTATGTCTAAACTAAACATCATCCACATTTTAAGTTTTTATAGCATAAATCTGTTTTTAAAATTATCTATTAGTTTTGACAATTCTAGTAAAGGCAATATTGTAATATAAAATACAGGGGGGAAAAAGGAGAAATAAGTTCACACCAGAGAATCTTAAGAGTCTTGAATGTCTAACCAGGCATAGAATTTCATCCAATATTTTCTTGCTTCTTTAGATTTCCCAGCCAACAGCTGGGATAGAAAGTCCAGCTCTGCTGTTTCCAGAATTTTTCCCACCAAGTCCATTCTCATGGAAATTTCCTGAGATTTCCATCTCTGCGCCAGAAGAATCCTAGCTGCTGTGTTAAAGTGTGCCAACAAATGTCTCATTTCTTTGGAATAGTCCTCAGGAAATATGTTCAATAAAAATAGTTCTGGTCTGAAATGAATCTTTCATAATCTTCTGTAATATTCCATGCACCATTTTCCAATAACCCTTCACCATCTCACATGTCCACCACATATGGTAAAAAGAACCAACCTGTTTAGTGCATTTCCAACATTTGTTAGACATATTAGTATAAATCTTACACAATTTCTGTGGAGTCAGGTACCATCTATAAAACATCTTATACGTATTTTCTTTAAAAGTTGCTGACCTAGTTAATTTAATGTTAAGCTTCCACAATCTATCCCATTCTTCTAATGTAATATTATGAC
This sequence comes from Heteronotia binoei, assembly GCF_032191835.1. Taxonomy (NCBI): domain Eukaryota; kingdom Metazoa; phylum Chordata; class Lepidosauria; order Squamata; family Gekkonidae; genus Heteronotia; species Heteronotia binoei. The sequence continues at coordinate 144,025,232 of NC_083227.1, read as the reverse complement.
CAACATTTTTTGCCCATTGGACCATACAATCTTTTACAACTTTGTCTTGTGTCTTCATTTGAAGTAGATATACATATAATTTGGAGATTAGTTTTTCCTGTGGACCCAAAAGGATTTTATCAAATAGATATTGTTCTGTATTGAAACCTGACACCTTGTTTTTGGCATATCTGGATTCACTTGCATTCTTAACCACCAGTTCATTTTAACATCCATATTTTCCAGCTCTTCTCTGGTTTTCAATTGATTATCTTTTCCCAACAGATCCTCATACCTATAATTCTGATTTAATTTTAGGATATTTGGATGAGTAAATGCTTCTACTGGAGAAACCCATTTTGATAAATTCTAATCTTCAGCCATGACCAGGTATGGTATAAGGATTTTTGAAACCAGTGATTCTTAAAATAGGAATGGCCTTCAAGTCTTTGATACCATAAATATGCATGCCACCCCATAGTGAGATCATGTCCTTCTAATAATTGTCTCTTGTCATTCAGCAGTATCCAGTCTCTTACCCATAGAAGTGCAGAGGCTTTATAATACAATTGCCAGTCTGGAAGACCCATACCTGCTCTTAATTTAGAATCTTGTAATGTCTTTAATTTAATTCTAGGTTTTTTGCCTTGCCAAACATATTTAGCAACCATTTTGTTCAGTTCTTGGAAGAATCCACTATTTAAAAATATGGAATTATTTGAAACAAGAATAGTAACCTTGGAAGGATATTCATCTTTATTAAGGCTATTCTTCCCATTAAGGATAATTTCAAGTCGCGCCATCTTTCCAAACCTTTTTTAATTTCTTTAAGCAGTTTGTCATAATTATCTGTTTTCAAGTTACTACACTTATTTGAAATAACAACACCTAAATATTTTATTCTTTTTTTATACAAAAAACCCTGATCTTTGCTGAAAGGATTGAATTTGTTCCATTGTCATATTCTTTGTCAGAAATTTTGTTTTATGATAATTAATCTTTAATCCTGCCCAGTGACCAAATTGTTTAAACTTATTTATAGGACAGTCTATTGAGTCCATCGGTTGTTCTAGTATAAAAACTAGGTAATCTGCGAAAGCTCTAAGTTTGTATTGTTCATCTTTTATCACAGCTCCCTTTATACTTGTATCTTCCCTTATTTGATTATTCAATACCTCTAGAGACAAAATAAAAAGTAGAAGTGACAATGGATAGCCTTGTCTTGATGGATACCTTTTTAAATGTTAATTACATCTGTCGGTTCACCGTTCACTGTCACCCTTGCATTTTGTGAAGAATATATTGCTTCCACTGCTCTCAAGAAGTTTTCACCACATCCCATGCCTTTCAGTTGCTGCAGCATAAAATGCCACTGAACATTATCAAAGGCCTTCTCAGCATCTAAACAAATTAAAGCCATTTGTTTCTCTGGATGAGTCGCATAATATTCCAAAATATTACAAACTGTTCTGACATTATCTTTCAAATATCTTCTAGGAAGGAATCCTGCTTGATCATAATGTATTATAGACTGTAAAACTTTCTTCAAACATTGTGCCAATATTGTAGCAAAAATTTTATAATCCACATTTAAGAGAGAAATTGGATGATAGTTTTTAATATCTTTCAAGTCACTATTTTCTTTTGGAATCAAAGATATTGTAGCTTCTTGCCATGAAACTGGTATTTCGCCTTCCTCTTGAATCTTTTCAATAAGATGCTTAAATGGTAAAAGTGAAGACTCTTCATAAGCTTTATAAAATTCTGCAGGTAATCCATCTGGACCTGGAGTTTTACCATTCTTTTGAGATGCCATTGCATCTCCAAGTTCCCTTATTGTTATTGGCCCATTTAAAAATCTTTGCTGTTCTTCTGTAAATTTGTTGAGATTATTTTGGTTGATATTTTCTTCTAGATCTATTTTATGAACTTAAGCAAGTTCATTATCTTCATATAATTTTTTATAGAACTGTTCCACAATTTGACATATTTCTTGCTTTTGAGTTTTCTCTTTGTTGTTCTCATCTTTCAGTGACGTAATTATTCTTTTGGCCTTTTCTTTTCTCATCCTATAAGCCAACCACCTTCCAGGTTTATTGGCATGTTCAAAACATTTTTGTCTAGCATACCTCAAGTTAGTCTCCATCTCTTCCACCAGAATTAAATTCAGTTTGTGTTGCATTTCTTTCACTTTTTCTGGAATTAATACTTTGCTGGGTGTTTTTTAAGATTCTTTTCAGCTTCTCCAGCTTGTGACATTAAATTTTGAAAATTTTCAGTTATTTCTTTTTCTTGATACTATATTTAATTGAAGGCCCCTGTAGTAAGCTTTAGCAGTGTCCCAAACTACTTGCATCTTTACCTCCAGTGTTCTGTTCTGTCTAAAAAAAGATTCCATTTCCACCTTAGATTCTTTGAGAAAGTCTTTATCTTTCAATATTGAAATTTTTAGCCTCCACGATCTTCTCATCCGTGGATCTTTGAGCTTTATTACAGGGCTATGGTCTGAAATAACTCTTGTTTGAATTTCTGTCTCAATTAAGTCTTTAATCATACTTACAGAAAGCCAACACATATCGATTCTTGACCAAGTTTGATGGCTAGAGAATAGTAAGTAAAATCTTTGGAATTAGGATCTTGTTCTCCATACATCAACCAGATCCATTTCTTCTGCTAATTTCCAAAAACTTGTTGGCAACTGAAGACCTTTACTTTTCATCTTTGTGCATTTTTTGTCCAGTTGTCTGTCAGAAACTGCATTAAAATCTCCTATTAGACAATATTCTACATATTCCAAATTTGATAATTTAAGATGCAAATCTTGAAAAAATTTCTCTTGATGGTCATTTGGGGCATAGATATTTGCCAATAAAATTTTCTTATTATCCACTGTAATTTCCACTAATAGAATTCTTCCATCTTCAGAAACATACTGCAATTGTGGGTTAAATTTATCTTTATTGCCACTCCCCTTTTCTTCTTATTTATATCTGTTGCAGTAAATAAATTACCAAGTTTTTTGTTTTTCAAAAAATATTGATCTTTAGTTAAAATATGAGTTTTTTGTAGGCAAATTATGTCCATTTCCATTTTTGTCAAATATCTAAAAGTCTTCCTTCTTTTGGCAGGAGAATGAAGTCCATTCACATTAATTGAAACTATTGAAGCCATTATGGGTTTTGTTTATCATTATCTTTTTTTTCTTTTTTGGAATGCTGTCTTGTATGATATCTCTGTGGTTCATTTGGATTTCTTCACCAGAACTTTCTTCCTCCTCCACCTCCTTCTTTTCCTTACCTTCTTTTTCCTTCACTCTATACAGAGAATTCTGAGCTTTAAAAGTGGAGTTAATCCTGTATCTGTTCTCCTGGTAGGTAAAGAGAAGGCCTTCTGGCATTAGCAACATATAGGGTATTTCTCTTCCTCTCAAAAAATCTGTTAGTATTCTCTCCTTTTTTGTCTCACTGGCCAAGGTACCTCTCTTAGGATTTTCACCACATTGCCAGCTATCATCATAGGTCTGTCTCTTACTTGCTTCAAGATGTCATCTTTAGTCCTCTTTCTTGTGAATCTCAAATGAACTTCACCAGGTAATTTGTTTCCTCTTGTATAACTCGATGGCACCCGTCTAACTTCATCAAACTCTTCTTCCATCCTCTGAGGAGTCACCTGTAAAATTTCACTTTAGCTGTTTCTTTGAATCCAATCCCAGCTTTATTTTTCATTATTATTAAAGTAAGCACACTCACAACCACAAGTTCAATAAGTGCCTCTTCAACGTTTGTTTTAGAACTCTATGTTCCTGTTTATAACAGATAAGCTAATCTCCACCAAGCAATACCCTTATTGTGAAATAGTTTTTTTTAAAAAAAAAAACCCTTCTAACTTCTGTCAACAATTTGTGGTAGCCAAAACAATGTTAAGAATAATAATAAACAAAAATTTTAGTCGACCACACTAGATAGTCAATAGGCAAAACAATTCAGTTAGCTACTACAACAACAATTCACTATTACAAGTCCTCTAGCAAAGCTGATTCAGCTGCAATCCAATCACGACGTCTTTCAAATAACTTCAAATTTCAGAAACTTCAAGATGTAAATTTGTAATCCAGGGCTGAATGCCCTATTTATAACCCAAGAGTGAAATCCAAGATTGAGAAATAAGCCAATAATCCAAACAGAAAAAAGGAAAATCAGGCACTCCCAAAAATAAAGGTTAAAAATTAGTAGGAAATAGGAAAAAGTTCCCCTATTTAGTGATACAACAAAACATAAAAAAATAAAAGGTGCATAAGAAAAAAGGAATCCCAAATCCAAAAAATATTTAAACCATGTCAAAAAATATTCCAGCCACTAATAAGAAGAAGGCAGAAAAAGATAAAAAAATAAAAACAAGTTTAAAAGGTTTTATCCATATCATCCAACAAAAATAGATTAAAAAAACACTTTGGAAATTTATAAAGTTATTCTTCTTATAGCCAGAGATCCTTCTATATCTTATAAGTCAATATCAGGTACCCGCCAGCCTTTAGAAGTTAATTAAAACTCTTATAAGTTCATTCAGAGCACTTCAATTTAAGCTTCAAAGTGTTTTAAGCCAGCTGTCTTTCACATCCATATACACTTGCAAGCAAGCATCTTTCCCAAAATCCAAAACATTTTTCTCCCCTGAAAAGGGTTTCAAGTAGATCAGTTAAATTCCGCCATCCAGTCTCTTACAAAACTAAAAGTTGATGTGCTCTCCTCATGCAGGTATTTTCAGTGTTATCAGGTTAGGCAGAAACTTTTATAAGCCTTAAGAAAGAATGAGGGAGAGTTCCTCCCCCCCACCTTCTCAGTCTTTAGCCCCACTTGAGATCTGCTTCCCTCCTGATTCTCCTTCTTCTTGCTTGTCAGAGAAGATGCCATTCAGGAAAATAGTAAGGAAAAAAACAACACTTACAGTAGTAGAATCTTGGTGTTACAGGCTTTTAAGGTCCAAAGTGTAGATGTGAAAGAAAAGAAGCCAGTGGCTGACCCTCTTGCCATTTAAAAAATGGCATCGGAACGATGGGGCAAGAGGCAAGCGGGATTGGGGACCAGTGTCACGGCTGGGGCCGGGTCAGGAAAAGTCCAGGGGCAGTCCGAGGTCTGTAGCCAGTAAGCAGGAGGGTCCAAGGCGCCAAATCCAAATCACTGTACAAGTATCACAGGTCCGAGGTCCAGAAGCCGAGGTCAGGGAGTCCAGAAGTCACAAGCCAAAGTCAGGGAGTCCAGAAACCAAAGTCAAGCCGGAGTGGATGCTAGAACATCAGGGAGATGACTAGTTGCTTCCACAAAGCCTCCTCCCAAAGCCTACAGCTATATAGCCCTCTGTTGGCTGTTGCCCATTTGGGCTAATTGCTGGCTCAGAGAGGCAGCCAGGATCCTGTTACAACTCAAGCATCCTTGCTCTTAGAAGGGCCAGAATCCTCTCAAAACTCAGGGCTCAGGGAGCGTCTTGCTTGTGAGCGTGCCGCCCTCCTCCGATCCCTGAGGTCCTGACGGAGACGGTCACGCACACGCGCCACCCGAGAGGGCGAGGCAGGGGGGCTGGGATCTTCTCCAGCAGGAGGCAGGGGCACTGGTGCAGGTGGCAGGGGCACAGTTTCTTCTGCAGGCTCAACTTCCTCTGCAGGGTCCCCAGCACCCATGACACTATCCCCCCCCCAGGGCCCCCGTCCGTTGAGGGGCCTGGGAGGTCGGGGTGGTCGTTGTGGAACCGTTGAACCAAGTCCAGGGCATGAAGATTGTCCACGGGCTCCCAAGACCGGTCTTCTGGGCCGTATCCCTCCCAGTCCACAAGGTACTGGAGGCCTCCACGATGGTACTGGGAGTCCAGGATCTGGCGCACCTCGTATTCCTCTTCATCATCTACCAACACCGGTGGTGGCGGCGGTGGGCAAGGAGGTCGAGCTGGGTCAGGGGGTGCAGCTGGAACAAGGAGGGAGCGATGGAACACGGGGTGAATGCGGAGGTGGGGTGGCAACTGGAGCCTGAAGGCGACGGGGTTTATTTGTTCTATGACGGGGTAGGGTCCAATGAACCACGCATCCAGCTTGTGAGACCGACCAGGCCGGCGCAGGTAGCGAGTTGAGAGCCACACCTGATCCCCCAGCTGGATTGGGGGGCCTTCCTGCCTCTTCCGGTCTGCAGCCAGTTTATAGGCTTCCTTGGCCCGCTGTAGCTGCTCTCAGAGCAAGTCTTGGCTGGCACGGAGTTCTTGCAGGTAGGTCTCGATGGCGGGGACATTCGTGGGTGGCAGGATTGCCAGGAAGAACCGAGGGTGATACCCGTAGGTTGCAGCAAACGGGGTCATTTGGGTGGAGGAATGGACCACGTTGTTGTATGCAAACTCCGCTAGAGGCAACAGAGTGGTCCAGTCGTCCTGCTGGTAGCAGGTGTAACAGCAGAGATATTGCTCTAGCGTGGCATTGGTGCGCTCTGTCTGACCATCTGTCTGGGGGTGGTAGGCTGAGGACAGGTGCACTCGAGTCCCCAGGCTGGAATGGAGGGCTTGCCAGAACCGAGAGGAGAACTGGGGGCCCCGGTCTGAGATCAGGTGGGCTGGGAGTCCGTGCAGATGAAAGATGTGTTGCAGGTAGAGCTGGGCCGTCTCCTGAGCTGTGGGAAGTTTCGGGCACGGAATGAAGTGGGCCATCTTGGTAAATAGGTCGACGACCACCAAGATGCAAGTCTGACCCTTGGATCGTGGAAGTTCCATGATGAAGTCCATCGAGATGGTATCCCAGGGTCCTGAGGGTGTGGACAAGGGCTGTAACAACCCCGAGGGTTTGGCCGGGACGTCTTTGGCCCGTCGGCAGACGTCACAGGAGCTGACATAACGGGCAACATTGGAGCGAACTCGTGGCCACCAGAATTCTCGCGTCAGCAAGTGGGTGGTCTTATGCTGTCTCCGCAGCAGTAAGCTGGCGCGAGTAATAGGCGCAGGGCTGGAGTGGCTGAGATGGCTCCTCGTGCTGGGACAGCACTGCTCCCAGGGCCATGTTGGAGGCATCAGCTTCCACCGTAAAGGGAAGCTGGGGGTCAGGGTATCTCAGGAGTGGCCCGGTGGCAAAGCGGGTCTTCAGGGTGGAGAAGGCGTTATCGGCCTCTGGGGACCAGCGGAAGGGTTCTTTGGGGCGGAGTAGTTGAGTCAGGGGTGTTGTCAGGGATGCATAGGCCGGGATGAATTGCCGATAGTAGTTGGCAAAACCAAGGAATCGTTGCAGGTCTTTGTGATTCTGAGGAGCCTGCCAGGTCAGGACCGCTTCCACTTTTTTCGGGTCCATGAGGATCCCCTGCGGTGGCACAATGTGACTGAGGAACTCGACAGAGCACAGGTTGAAGTCACACTTCTCCAGCTTGGCGTAGAGGCCATGGGTTCGTAGGTGCTGCAGGACCTGGCGGACGTGCTCGGCGTGCTGGGCAGGATCGTGGGAGTAGATTAGGATGTCATCTAGGTATATGATTGCGAAGCAGTCGAGCAGGTCCCGGAAGATGTCATTCATGAACCTCTGGAAGACAGCGGGGGCGTTGGTCAATCCGAAGGGCATCACCAGGTGCTTGTACTGCCCGTATCGGGTCCCAAACGCGGTCTTCCACTCGTCTCCGGGCTGTATGCGCACCAAATTGTATGCTCCATGGAGGTCCAGCTTGGTGTAGATTTGGGCCCCCTTTAAGCGATCCAAGAGTTCAGGGATCAGTGGTAGAGAGTACCGGTCGCGGATGGTGATCTTGTTCAGGGCCCGGTAATCATTGCACAGCCAGAGATCCCCACTTTTCTTCTTCACGAAGAGGACTGGAGCAGACAGGGGAGAGGTCGAGGGTCGGATGAATCCGGTTTTCAGGTTCTTGTCCAGGAAGTCTCGCAGAGCTGCCAACTCAGGCTCCGACATAGGGTACAGACGCCCCACCGGGAGTGGTGCCCCAGGTACCAAGTCAATGGCACAGTCATAGGGCCGGTGAGGGGGAAGCTGATCCGCTCCTGTCTCTTCGAAGACATCGGCAAAATCCGCATACTTCTGAGGGAGCTGAGGACCACCACTCGGGATGCCAGCTGCTAGAGTGGTGGGAGGAGTCAGATGAGGACATGGGTCTCGGAAACATAGTTCCTGCTGGGCCCAGTCCACGATGGGGTTGTGCAGCTGCAGCCAGGAAAGGCCCAGAATCAGCGGGAAGCGAGGCATGCGGGTGACATTAAACTGCAGCTGTTCTTGGTGCTGCTGGACGTGGAAGGTGATGGGACAGGTCTCCTGGGTGACGGGCCCAGAACGGAGGAGGCGCCCGTCAATAGCCTCCACCAGCATTGGAATCTCTTTTGTCTGCACCGGGATCTGGTGCTGCTTTACGAAGGCGGCATCTATGAAACAGTGGGCTGCTCCCGAGTCCAGCATGGCATACACGAACAGCCAGCGTTCGTCAGGCAGACGGAGTTTGACTGGTAGCAGGAACGGCCCCGGGGTATCAGCCCACTGTTCGGAGGACCCAGCTAGTCGCCCCAGTCTGGGGGGTCCACTTACGCCTGGGGCTGCCCTTTTGGCAGCGGTGGCAGTGAAGGTCCAGGTATCCGATGCTTAGCAGGGCAGCCAGAGGCATAGTGGCCTGCCGTGCCGCAGTAGAGGCATAGATTCTGCGTGCGGTGTCTGGTCTTTTCCTCTGGGGTCAGGCGGGGTCGAGCAGCTCCAAGCCGCATAGGCTCATCCTCAGTGCTGGTACTAGCTGGGGATGGGCGAGGAGCCAAGTGGCACGGCGCAGGGAGCTGGCACCCTCTGGTCTTGGCTTGGCAGCGACTTTCCAGGCGGCCATCGATGCGGAGGCAGAGGGTGATAAGTTGTTGGAGCGTGGGTAGTTGCTCTACCCTGGCCAGTTCATCCAGGACTTCCTCTGCCAACCCCTCGGTAAACTGGTCCATCTGGGCAGCCTCATTCCACGCCAAGTCTTGGGCCAGGAGCTTGAATTCGGTGGCATATTGAGCCACCAAGGAGTTACCTTGTTTCAGCGCCCTGATCTTCTGGTTGGCTGTGGCTGCTTGGACTGGGTTTGAGTAGGCAGCAGACAGGTGGGCCTCAAACCCCTGGTAATTAGTCAGTAGGGGAGAGGACGCAACCAGCAAGGGTGTGGCCCATTTGGCCACCTGTCCCTTTAACAGACTGATGATGAAACACACCTTTGTTTTGTCATCTAGGAAGTCCCGTGCTCTCAGTTCGAAGTACAGCCAACACTGTGCTAGGAAAGCAGGAAATTCTTCCATGGCACCCCCAAATCTGTCAGGTGGGGGAACTGGGCACTTGGCTGGAGCACTGGCCGCAGGTTGTTGCTGCAAGTGCACCACTGCCTGTGTTAGCTGCTGTGCCTGGGCTTGGAGCACAGCCAGTAGTCCTGTGGTTTCACTTGCTTCAGCATCCATCCTGTGGAGTGGGTGTTTGTCGGGTGGAAGCAATCTGTCATGGCTGGGGCTGGGTCAGGCAAAGTCCAGGGGCAGTCTGAGGTCTGTAGCCAGTAAACAGGAGTGTCCGAGGTGCCAAATCCGAATCACTGTACAAGTATCACAGGTCCGAGGTCCAGAAGCCGAGGTCAGGGAGTCCAGAAGTCACAAGCCAAAGTCAGGGAGTCCAGAAACCAAAGTCAAGCCGGAGTGGATGCTAGAACATCAGGGAGATGACTAGTTGCTTCCACAAAGCCTCCTCCCAAAGCCTACAGCTATATAGCCCTCTGCTGGCTGTTCCCCATTTGGGCTAATTGCTGGCTCAGAGAGGCAGCCAGGATCCTGTTACAACTCAAGCATCCTTGCTCTTAGAAGGGCCAGAATCCTCTCAAAACTCAGGGCTCAGGGAGCGTCTTGCTTGTGAGCGTGCCGCCCTCCTCCGATCCCTGAGGTCCTGACGGAGACGGTCACGCACACGCGCCACCCGAGAGGGCGAGGCAGGGGGGCTGGGATCTTCTCCAGCAGGAGGCAGGGGCACTGGTGCAGGTGGCAGGGGCACAGTTTCTTCTGCAGGCTCAACTTCCTCTGCAGGGTCCCCAGCACCCATGACAACCAGCTGCCTCCGCTGACACCCCCAATCTACCGCTCAAGCCCCCTGCCTTCTGGAACCCTTTCTGGGTCCCAGAATTGAGTCATCCTTCGGGGGGCGACCCCTCTTTGGACCGATTTGGAAGCGGCTCTGGACGCATCCGTCTGAGCCGCTTCCAGCCGTGTGCCACTGAAATCAGAAGTCCTTATTTCTGGTTTTTAATATGTAGGTTTTTAATTGTTATTTAATTTATGTTGTGAACCACCCTGAGCCCACCTATGGGAAAGGGCACAATATAAGGCTAAATAAATAAATACGCAACACTTACCTCATGGAATATCATCCACCTCAGCAAACCTCTACCTCAAGCCCAACTTGCACATAACTTGGAAGGCATGTAGAGGAGCATCACAGGAAGGTCCCCTGAAAGTTTGACATTTTTAGTTTTCACAGGGTCTGTTCCATACACTCTTGAACCTGTGCCTGTTGTTTCCCCAGAAAGGACTTTCCTTGGGTCACCTTCTTTGTGGAGGCATAACAAACTCTGTACATCCAATCTTCACCAGTTTTGGAGAGAAGGTAGAGGAGAGTCGTCCAGAGGCTTCTTGCAAGTTTGGTTTCTCTAGCACATCGGAAGGGGGGGAGTTCTACCACATCACAAACCTTAAAAACTAAAATGTTTCATTTAGCAGCAAAAAACCCCCCAAATTGTGAAGGTTTATGGCTCACTGGACATACCATGAACCACATTTTCCTGGTTCATGTTCATCCCTATTTATGGGGATCCCAGCAAGGAGTTTTTCAAGGCAAGTTGTAAGGATCTGCCAGTTATTGACCCAAGTCACCAACTCTCACTGTAAAAGAGTAGAGGTTTTATTAGATTCATATACAGAACATTGCCTTGTGCTGCGGACAGCCAAAGGCAGGAATAACAAAAACAATAACAAGGCACACAGTTATAATAAAAAAGCACACACACAAAAGGCTCCCACCAGCCTAGCACTCATTCCCAAGGATGGTGTTACTTAGAGTTATTAAGGGGGTCAAGTCCAACAGCCAAATCCTCCTGCTCTGTTTTCTGAGCAACGTGATAACCAGCAAGTTCTGTCTAGAGAATAATCAGCTATCTAACACATTTTCTCCCCATCCTTCCTGCACATTTCTTAATAGTTACATAGATACGTCTTCAAGCAGCTGCAAGAAACAAAAGTTACAGAGTTCATAATTCAGGTTTAGCACAGAGTTCATGTGTCTTAGAAAACATGGCAGTCTCATCCTGACATTCTGCCCAACCAAAAATCAACTCCCCACCCCCTCCCTGGGCAATCTGGGAATTGTCTGTGGAAGTCCCAGATGAGTTTAGGGACACTTATGTCTGTGGATTTCACCCATTCAGTGTGCCCCTCTGAAAAGTGGGTCCATTTCACCAGATAATACAAAGTCCCCCATTTAATCTTGGAATCCAAAATGCATTTGATTCATAATGGGGTTGGCCATCAAATAAGATTAGTGGTAGGACTGTAGGTTATTGGTGCCACTGGTCAGGCTCTAGACTGTGCTTCAGCAGGCTAAAATGAAAAACAGGATGAATATGTTTTAGATTCTTTGGCAATGCAACTTCCACAGCGATTAGGGAAACATGGTCTCTGTTCACTCCATTGCACATAAGGTCTGCCAGCCACCTCACCCCCACAAGTCATCCTGACACAAGTGAGAAGCAGAAATGACTTGCCATTGCCTTCTTCTGTAGATTTTTCCTTGGTGTTCTCCCTTCCAAGAAAATATCATTTGCTCCTAATCAAAAACATTTTATATGCCATGAGATAGTAGAACTGCTTAACTTCTGAGATCTGGTAAGATCAGCCTATACCATGCCACCTTACCTCCTTATTTGCATACATAACTGATATTGATAGAGCACCATAGATCTATACAGATATCCAGACATTTGAAATCTTCATATATGTAATTTGGGGATTACTGGGAGGGCTTTTTGTTTTCCTTTTTTCCTTTTTCAAAAAATGTGAGTGTGCTCCAATTTGACTGCAGTATAATGAGCTCATAGCAACATTGTAGTAAAAAGAGATTTCTCATGTGGAAGGAGATTTATACTGTGCTGTATTTTTAATGTGGCCTTGCAATACTGCCACAATAATTTAACAGCACAGGCACAAAATCAAATTCTCTAGCTATTTCTGTGAGGAAGTTCATAATGAAGAAAATATCATTTGCTCCTAATCAAAAACATTTTATATGCTATGAGAGAGCAGAACTTCCAAAATGACTGAACTGAAATTAATCTATATAGGCTGTCCATTGTTATCACAGGTAAATAACTATCACATTATTCTTCAGAATACAACTGCCACTTTTTAAACAACTTTACAAATTATTGAACAATAATTTACATGAAAGTTTCATTTTGTATTAAATCTCTGAGCAAAACAACAGGCTTTTGACTATTACCTTGTGTTCCAGAATTTGTGATTTCATATTGGTGAACATTAACAAAGCATATACCCCCACCCATTTTTGAATACAGTCTGTGGATACCAGCTGCAGAATAGTTTCAGATTTGGTAGCCTTAGTCTGATTTACTGCTACATTGCCTTTTCACTACTTTTTTTTTGTTGGTGTTGTTGACTGGTAATTTAGTGGGAGTTAGACATACATAACAAAGCTGGGTGCACATTTGCGGATTTGAATGTAAGTTTCTTTATAACATATATAATTGATTCTTACAACTCATTGAATATGGCCCATGATATTTTCCATTCAATGGACAGAGCATTAAGTTGAGTTGAAAACTTGTCCAAAGCTACTCAATATTTGCATAAGCTTAAGCTCAAAACCCTTCATAATAATAATAATAATAATAATAATAATAATAATAATAATAATAATAATAATAATAACTTTTATTTATATCCCGTTGTCCCCGCTGAGGCAGGCTCAGGGCGGCTCACAGACATGGCATGTGCCATGATTACGATAAATACATTATACAATAAAATACATTCAAATAAATTAATTAAAACCACAACAGTTAAAGGTGCTATAATACAATACAGTATATATCAGATGGCTAGGTGTCACTTCAGGATTCCATCTTGTAGGCCATTTGAAAAGGACAGTTTTACAGGCCCTGCAGAATTGATTATAGTCCCGCAGGGCTCGAACCTCCGCTGGTAGTTGATTCCACCAGTGGGGAGCCATTACTGAGAAGGCCTGCTCTCGTGTTGTTTTCAGTTTGGCCTCCCTTGGTCCAGGGATTATAATTATTATATATAATATAATTATTATTCCTCCCTTCATTGGTCCTCTACCAATATATGGTTCTTTATCTTGCATGTTTTCACATCTCAAAGGACCTCACTATAGAGGTCACAGTTATCAATAAAATCAGGAATGGATTTGGAAGACTTATTCCTCTCAAATCTCCAATCAATACATCTGCTTCAAAGTTAATGCACAATGTAAAAAATGCAGCTATAATATAGGACAACTGCAAGATCTTTGTTTCACATTAAAATAAACCTGATGTTCTCTCTTCCTCCCCCCCCTTTTTTTTAACTGCAATGGTTTTTAAAATGTGAAATTCTTGGTCATAGTTGTATGAATGGGGAGAGACCACAATGACTAGAGATAGAAGCCTTTTGCATTTGATCAAAATGAGCAGAAATGTACTTGTGAAGGGGTTAGAACAATAATTATTATCCCTCCCTTACTTTCCATAGCTTCCACATAGAAACTTATGCATAACCCCCTGTGTAGGAGTTGTAGGTTGGGCCACGGTTGTATATTGGACCAACAGAACAGTCCTAATTTACTCATCTTTGTGTATATGTTTATGCAAACTTCTACCATCTCCAGAAGACTAATATTGATGATTCACTGCACACAGAAAGAGACAGAGAAAAAAGTTAGAGTTCAGAATCATGGGTGACCCCTCTGTTGCCTACAGAAGCTAGAATTTATTAATGGCCTTTCTGTTCTCTTAAAATATCAATAATACAGGCCAATCATCTCTTACAGCAAACTCTATGTGTAGAGATGCTTGGCATAGCTTCTGCAGTACCTTATTTTTGATGTCCATCCTGAAAAAGGTGTACAGCTAATCAAGTTAACATACACCACAGAGTTGTTGTGATGATAAAAGGGATGGTAGAAATACCTGAACTCCTATGGGTTCAGAGAACTTTGCAATCCCCTTATGCAAATATGTCACTAATTTATAGATGAATCACTCACTGGAGCTTGCTGGGGTTGGTGGTGGCTGCACAGCAGCATTTACACTCAGCCTTGAAACATGCTTATTTTCTCTCACATCCAAATGTCACTACAGCACAATTATTTTCTATGCAACCATGTTTATATCTATCTTTTGACATTAATATCTTTTAAAATGAATTTGTAGATATAAGTAGATTCTAACTTCCATTTTTTAAATTAATGCATTCTGAGTAGGGATGGGCAAGAACCAAACCACAAACTGGGCTGGTTCGTGCTTCTCAAACCAGGGATTCAGGAGGAGGAGAAGAGATTAAATTTATACCCCACCCTCCACTCAGAGTCTCAGACTGGCTTAAAATTTCCTTTCCTTTCCCTTCCCCTCCCCACAACAGACACCCTGTTAGAACTGAGAGAGCTCTTTCAAGAACTGCTCTTGAGGGAACAGCTGTGAGAGAACTGTGACCGACTCAATGTCACACCAACAGCTACATATGGAAGAGTTGGAAATCAAACCCAGTTCTCCCAGATTAGAGTCCATGCTCTTAACCACTACACCAAACTGGCTCTTGTGCCTCCCATGAACCCTCCCTGAAACTCCATGGAGGTTTGTGAGGTTTTGGGAGGGTTTGTATGGGTGGCTCCAAAGGCATTTAAATGCCTTTTGGACTTACTTCTGGGTTGGGCTGCCCAACCAGAAGTGAGCTCTGAAGGCATTTAAATGACTGTGGTGCCCATGTCCAGCCCAAATGAGCTCTAAGAGTGAGCTCTGAAGGCCTTCAGAGCTCACATCCAGGTGGTGCCTGCCCATATAAAGGTATATAATACCTATAAAAGCCTTCAGAGCTTGTTCTGGGAGCTCAGTTGAGTTGGGCAGCCCTATAACAGCCTTCGTAGCTCACTCTCAGAGCTCATTCATGCTGGCCTGACCTGGAGGTGGGCTCTGAAGGCATTTAAATGTCTTTGGAGCTCACTCCAGATGGAGCTGAACTTCCAAATGAAAAACCACAAACTGGTTTGTTCAATAGAGGAGTTAATTGGAGGTTCATGGTTCATGAAAACCTGGAATCACACACCTCCAGTGAACCTCCATTTTCCCAGTTCATGCCCATCCTTAATTCAGAGTATATACAGCCAACATGGTTTAATGCTTGCAGTGCAAGCTGCTCGTAAAGGAGTTCAGTATGGAGGTTACAGTTATCAATAAAATTAGGAATGGATTTGGAAGAACAAGGAAATGGATTTAATATGGTCTCTGCAAATAGAATGAGGCTGGGTCCAAGAAAGTGACACTGTGCAGATGTGTTTCTTTGGAAATGTCAAAGGCCTCTGAGCCAAAATGGGAGTGTTGAGATGCTTGGCTTTAAGGGAAAACAGAATGAGCATGGTAGAAACCTGGTAGAAGGGTGAAAACAGATGGGATAAGTTTATTTTTGGATGCAAATAGAATGAGGCTGGGTCTTTCACCTGAGAAGACCTGCTTTAAGATAGGTTGGGAGGTCCAAATACCCCTGTGCTTCTTAGAGGAAGGGCATGAAAAATGTGCTAGAGAAATAAAGGAGATTGTGTCTCTGAGAAGATTTCCTGACAAGCAGCTATCTGGAATCTGACATATTTGGTTTGCTTGTCATTTTAGCTTGAATCTGTTCTTTCATTTACAAAATAAACACTGCCTCCTGTCCTTTTTTAAAAAAAGGCAGTAGAGAGTTCTAGTCATATTACTTCACCCTGTCCAGGGATGTTTACAAAATTATATTTTTATGTATGAATCCATTGGCAAGAGGCCAAATCCAAGACTTCCAATTACCCAAATGGAGATGGGACAGATATGGAGTGAGGCTAAAGTGAATCAGAAGAGCCAGTCAAAAAGGTCCAAGGGCCCAAGTGGAAAAGTCACATGCCAGAGATGTCTAGAAAGTGACACAGTGCAGAGGTGTTTCTTTGGTAATGTCAGAAACCTCTGAGCCAAAATGGGAGTGTTGGGGTGTTTGCCTTTAAGGGAAAATATATATAGAATGAGCATCGTAGAAACCTGGTAGAAGGGAGAAAACAGGTGGTATAAAGTCATATTTGGGTGCAAACTCTATAAGAACAACAGGGAAGGGCATACTGAAAGGTGTGTTAATATGTATGACAAGGAGGGCATAATGTTTAACAAGCTAGAAACTTTAAAAAGGGCTGACTCCTCCACAAACACATTGTGGGTGATAATACCAGGCCTCCAAAGTAACTTAGTACTAAGGATGTGCTATCAGTCCCCTGACCAGAAGCTCAAGTTGATCTTAAGATGGAGAATGAAGTCATGGAGGTGTTGTAATAATGAGTGACTAACTCATATTGACTGGATAAAAGTCACACAAAAGAGGGAATTTTTTTAGATAACCTAAATGGCTGTGCCCTAGAACAGCTGATCATAGAACTGACCAGAGGGGAGGCAACCCTTGCCTTAATCCTCAGTGTGCCACCTAGGACCTAGTGTGAGATGTGGATGTTGTTGAACTGATTGGTAACAGTGACCACAGTGGCATCAAATTTAATTTATATGTATTTGGAAAAGTTACAGGGAATTCCAACATGGTCATATTTGACTTCAAATGATGAAACTTCTATAAAATGAAAATCTAGTAAAAAGATAGCTGAGAAGAACAGTCAAGAAGGTCAAATCTCTCAAAAAGACTTGGGGTTAATCAAAACCTCAATATTAGAGGTTCAGTTAGAGTGCATACTGTATATCAGAAAAGGTAGTACAAAGTCCAAGAGGTCACAATCCATGGCTAACAAGCAGGAGCAAACAAAAATGAACACAAACTTGTACACAAGAAATGTAAGTGAAAAATTCAGGATGCAAAAAAGGAGTTTGAGGAACATATCACTAATAGGGATGTCAATTCGGATAAAGGTTTACTGAATTTTTACCAAATAGAGTCATTTCGGTAAATATTCGGAAATAGGTATTCCGGATAGGCATCTGAGCTTATTTTTGAATTCCGAATACCTGATGTCTGAATATTTACAGTACTATTTGGAAATATTCGGTAAAGCTATTCCTTCCATTGTTTTCAATAGGGAAAAGCAAAAGGCAGTCTGTGATTGCCTTTCCCACCTTTCCCTGGCCTTTTCTTGCCTCTGGCTTGGGTGAGGGTGAGGGCTGAGAGGGGAAGGAGGCCTCTGACCAATCAGAGGCATGCATTTCTGCAAAGTGCAACTTTGTGGCTTTGCACGGAGGTGGATCCTTCTGATGCATTCACCCCCAGAGCTCTCTCTCGGAGTTCCGTGGTAAGGAGGGAGTGGCAGGCAACTGTGACTGAGATGCTTGGTGGGGGTGGTTTTAGCATGCCAACAAGGGCAGTGAGGAAGCGCCTTAGTGTGAAGATCACTTGGCACATTGTTGAGATGATCGCTGAGGGATGTCCCTTCTCCTTAGTGGATAGTAATGGCTTGCGGGGGCTGCTCCGTAAACTTGCCCCCTGTAGGTTCCCTGCCACACCACGATGAGCAGGAGTGTTATGCCAAAATTTTTCAGGGCAATGAGGTCTGTGGTGAGGGAGCATTTGTCCCATGCTGCTGGGACAACTGTTCACTTCACCTCAGATTTGTGGACTCCCCACAATTTGCATGAAGGGTATCTGTCCCTGACTGTGCACTGGTGGCAAGCTGAGGAGGTGGGTGGGGGTGGTGGAAGCAACAGGCAGGGTCAGGGTCCCCAGGCCGGCTATCGCAAGGCTTTGCTGCATGCCAAACCAATTGACAGGCTGCACTCAGGGGACAACATCAGTGCCATCATCACTAGGTTGATAGAGGAATGGGTAGGTAGTGGGGTCACCGTGGGCTTCATGGTGACAGATGGTGGCACGAACATGATCGCGATGACTGAGCATATGGGCATTACACACATTCCCTGTGCAGCCCACCTGATTCACAACATGGTGACAGACACCTTGGGTCAGTCATCCTGAAGGGATGATGATTACATCATGGCGACTCACGAGTGTTGGTTTCTGCTCCAGAAATGCCAACACATGGTGAGTCACTTCTTCCACAGCAATACAGACGCTCATTTGCTGGAGGAGAAACGGGCGCTGATTGGCTTACCAGATCACCACCTGATGGGGGACATAAGCACTCGTTGGAATTCCACCTGTGCCATTCTTGAGTGCTTGGTGGAGCTGAGAGCAGCCCTGGATGCCCTGATTGATGAGAGCAGGGTCATTTCAGAGGAGAGCCAACTCAACCAGGAGGACTGGTTGACCGCCTCTCAGGCTGTGGAAGTTCTTCTTCCCTTCAAGACCTTCACAAAGATGCTCTCCTCCGACACGGCAAACATCACATTGTTCATTCCCATGGTCTACATGGCCCAGGGGATACTGGCCCAGTTTCTGGTGCAATGCGAAGACCGTGCAGACTACCTTCTAGCAGTGCACGCACTCGTGAGATGTCTTCAAAGTGGACTTGAGCAACGTTTTGGGGCACTCATGAAGCAAAAGGTCTACATGCTGGCAGCCATGTGTGACCCGCGCTGTAAGGGCAAGGCTGCCAAGCGGGTCAGTGAGCTCAATCAATGACAAGACAAGCTCTCGCAAGAGGTTGAGCAGAGGCAGGCCAAGAGGGCAAGGTCGGCAGGAGCTGACGAAGTGAGGGATGAAAGCAGCTGCTGCTCATCCTTCACTTCCCCCGCTAGGCAGCATTTCCCACAAGGCTCCCACACCGAAGACTGTGGGGATGGCACTCTTCGGGTTGTTTTCTGGCCCTTCCCAGAGTGTTGGATCCATGAGAGCGGACACGGGTGCTGCGTAGGTCAAGGCATACCTTGAGGAGCCCTGTGTGCTGCAGGACACAAGTTCATTGGACTACTGGGTCTCAAAGGAGACGGTCTGGCCAGACCTCTCTGCCGTGGTCCAGGTGTTCCTCTCATGCCCACTGACGAGCGTTGAAAGCAAGCGTGTTTTTCCCTTGCGGGTGACATTGTCAGCCTGCATCACGCAAGCCTCAATCCCGACACAGTGGCAATGCTGGTCTTCTTGAAGGTCAACATGCCACTGTTCGGCTGCCCAGATGTGGAGGTTGTATGAAGTGAGCACCTGGTTGTGCCTGCATCCACTCTCAGTCTAATCTGAGAAGTCAGGGAAATGCTCCTCCCTAAAATAAAAGTAGAGAGAGCCCAGAAGGAGCCCCAGCCCAGAGCCCAGTAATTGGTCAATTGATTGGTGGGAAAATGGCCCAGCCCCAACATTTTTCCCATCATGCTGCCTGCCTTATTCAGAAAGAATGCTGTATGAAGTCAGCGCAGAGCAGTAAAAGAAAATTTTCCCAATCCCCAAGTCATCATAGCCAACAGAATTTTTGAAAGGGCTAAGAAAAACCAGCATCTCCAGTCAGAGTGCCATAATGGTTAAGTGTATGAACTGTTATCTTTTTTTTTGAACTGGTGTGATTCCCCACTCCTCTGCTGGCAGAGCAGCTGCTGGAGTGGCCTTGTGTCAGCCATGGCTCTCTCAGACTTTTTTTGAAAGGGTGCCTTCTGTGAGAGCTCTCTCAGGCTAACCCAGGGCATTTGCTGTGGGGGAGGGGAGAAGACGTAAGGGAGACTGTGTGACTTGTTGTGTAAGCCGCTCTGAGATTCTGAGACTCAGAGTGAAAGCAGGAGGGAAATCCAATGTCTTCTTTGTTTCTTGTCCTCTATTTCTTCTTTTCCTTCTGTTTCTTCTTCATTGGAGGTGAAAGACGGGGGGGGCTGTGATGAGGAGGGCAGTGATGGCTGGTGTGTGTTGCTGCTGAGAGATAGGGAATGGTTCCCTCCCTCTCACTCTCTGAGGCCCTCCCATACATCTCCCTCATTTGAGGTGCAACTCTGGCTCGCCTCCTCGTGGTGCACTCTGGATAATGCCAAAGAGCCTAGACCAGCCAACCGTTCATCACTTAAGGTAAGTCTGAATGCTTCATCTGTCAGCGTAGTGTTCATTGAGATTCCAAAACAAAAGAACTCTTTCTTCAGAAATAAGTTTCTTTATTGGATACACAATGTTTCTACTGGAGAAGACCATTGAAAGTGATAACATACATTGGATGGGTACTATCATATATTGGGGGTACATCAAAGGCAGGGCCCTTTAAATCACTTCTTAAAACAAAAGTTGCTTTCTCCCTCAGAGGTGTTTGATTCACACGCTTGCTATCTGTCTTTCCTGAGTCTACCCACACTCCCCCTTTCACTTGGCGGCCTTGCCTGGCCTGGGAAACGGCGCGGTGTCTCTCTGTGTTCTGCCAGCCGTTTATTACCCCTGGCGCCCAAGCCTCCCTCCCTCTGACATACCTTGCATTCTACTACAGGGCAAAAAGGTTAGTCTTAAACAAATAAACAGTATAGGCAATATGGTTAGTATCGATAGGAAGCGATTGAACACAAGCTGACATACTGCCCCCCCTAAGCTCTTGCTCAGGGCTTGTCTGGGTGCAGTAGGTAAAATTGCTTAAGCAGTTTAGGAGCATTGAGGTCTGGGGCTTTGACCCACTCATCGCAGCTGGGCGGAAAGTAGCGCCAGCGCACTAAATACTGTAGGACCCCCCGGTGCATTCTAGAATCGAGAATCTCTTTCACTTCGTGGTGCTTTTGGCCCCGGACCATCGTGGGTTCCGGTTCGGGGCCCCGAGGGTGCCACTTCGACCCACCCGGATCTCGACGGATAAGACTGCAATGGAAAACAGGGTGTATTTTACTAAACGGTTTGGGCAAGTCCAATTCAACAGTCACTTTATTGATCACCCGTTTGATCTTGAAGGGGCTGAGGAACCGGTAGGCTAGCTTCTGAGATGTCTGGGGAAGCGGAAGATTCTTGGTTGACAAAAACACAGTCTCTCCAACCTTGAAATCCCACCCCGGGCTGTGCTTTTTGTCGAATTGGGCTTTATAGTCTCTTTTGGCCTCTTCCAGGTTCTCCTGGATGACTTTCCAGGAGCTCTCTAATGATTTCCACCATTGCTGGCATTCTGGCGAGATAGGGGGGGTGCTTCCGCCCGGGAGCGTTGGGAAAGGCTTCCCCTCGTACCCGTGCACAGCCTGGAACGGGGAGACTTTTATTGAACCATGCAGGCTGTTGTTGTAGCTGTATTCAGCAAAGGGTAACAGCTCTACCCAGTTGTTTTGCTGAAAGTTCACATAGCACCGGAGGTACTGCTCCAGAAGCCCGTTCACCCGCTCACTCTGCCCGTCCGTCTGCGGGTGGTAGGCAGAGCTTAGTCCCTGTTCCATTCCCAGTAATTTGCAGAACTCCCACCAGAAGTTGGCAACGAACTGTGGCCCGCGGTCACTAATGACCTTATCGGGGAACGAGTGGATCCGGGCCACGTGCACGAAGAACAGATGGGCTAACTCTTTGGCGGTAGGGAGTTTTTTGCAGGGGATGAAATGGGCTTGCTTCGAAAATGTGTCCACCACTACGAGAATCACTGTCCGCCCTTTTGAGGGTGGTAGCTCCACGATAAAATCCATGGAAATCACCGACCAGGGTCGCTCTGCCGAGGGAAGCGGTTGGAGCAGCCCGGGCACCTTCCCTCCCCTCCGTTTGGCCATTAAGCAAGTTGGACACGTTTGCACAAATTCAGAAATGTCTTTTTTCATGTGGGGCCACCAGAACTGCCTGTGCACCATGTGTAGGGTTTTCACGTAGCCATAGTGGCCGGCCAGTTTGCTGGTGTGGCAGTGTTGTAGCACTTCCACCCGGAGTGATTTCGGGACGTAAAGTTTCCCATCATGGAACCAGAACCCCGTCCCCTTTTACCAACCCCTCCGGGCGGTCATTCCCTTCCGCCTCCGAGATCAACTTGCTCCCCCCCCCACGGGGTGCTCAGGAGCTTCGCCGCCTGTGAACGGGTTTGGACTGCGCCCGCCACTGCCTCGGGGGGGATGAGAGAGTCTATGACTTCCTCGCGTTCACTCTCGTGCTGCGGGAGCCGAAAGAGCGCGTCGGCTAGAAAATTCTTCGACCCTGGTATGTGACGGAGGGTGAAGTCAAATTTGGTGAAGAACCCGGCCCACCGTATTTGCTTGCTGGTCAGTTTCCGGCGCCCTGTGAGCGCTTCTAGGTTTTTGTGGTCAGTCCAGATCTCGAAGGGAACCCTAGCCCCCTCCAACCACGATCGCCATGTTTTCAGGGCGAAGGTGACGGCGTAGGCTTCCTTGTCCCACACCGACCAGTTCCTTTGCTCGTCTGAGAACTTTTTGGAAATGTAGGCGCAGGGTCTTAGGGAGCCCCCCTCGTCCTTCTGCATCAGTATGGCTCCTACGGCCATGTTGGAGGCGTCGCATTGGACCACGAAGGGCTTGAGCTCATTCGGGTGCACTAGCACGGGTTCGCTCATGAAGAGCCGCTTTAAGGTCTCAAACGCTTCTTGGCACTGGCTAGTCCAGTGGAGTTTCGCCCCGGGTTTTTTCACTTCGGGCCCCCTCCCTTTGGTCTGCAATAGGTTGGTGAGGGGCAGGGCCACCTTGGCGAACCCCTGAATGAACGTTCTGTAGAAATTTGCGAACCCGAGAAATGATTGGAGCTGTCTACATGTCCTCGGGGGTTCCCACTCTAACACTGCTTGGATTTTAGCCGGATCCATGGCTAAGCCCTTCCTGGACACTCGGAAGCCTAGGTAGTCTAATTCTTCCTTGTGGAACTCACATTTGGACAATTTGGCGTACAGTTTGTTCTCATAAAGGGTGGTTAGTACCTCCCGGACCAGTTTGACATGGGAGGGCATGTCTTTCGAGTAAATAATGATGCCATCCAGGTACACCACCACCCCCTTGTACATGTACTTCCGGAGGACCTCATTGATAAAGTTCATAAAGACCCCGGGGGCCCCTTGCAGCCCAAACGGCATTACTAGATACTCAAACTGTCCCATCGGCGTGTTGAACGCCATCTTCCATTCATCCCCCTCCTTGATCCTGACTCTAAAGTAGGCGTCCCGTAAGTCTAATTTGGTGAAAATGGATCCCTCCGAGACGCTGCTCAATAAGTCTTTGATGAGGGGGATGGGGTAGGCATTGGACATCGAAATCCCGTTTATCCCACGAAAATCTGTGCAAAGCCTAAGACTTCCATCCTTTTTCTTGCGGAATAGGACGGGGGCCGCATGGGGGGCCGTTGCTGGGCGGATGAACCCCCGACGGAGGTTTTTGTCGAGGAACTTTCGCAATTCCTCCTTTTCCGCCCAGCCCATTGAATACAACTTGGCTTTTGGAAGCGGCTGCCCTGGGATGAGCTCTATGCCGCAGTCAGTGGCCCGATGGGGTGGTAGCTCATCCGCTTCAATTTCGCTAAAAGCCCCTTTTAGGTCTCGATACTCCCTCGGGATCGTTCTCACTTCCTCTATGGTCACGCATATTTTTTCATTTTTGGGGGGAGGCTGGGGTCCCCAGGACTCTCGCCATAGGTGGGAGGTGCACCGCCGATCCAGGAAGTCAATAGTGTTCTCCCCCCACTGAATGTCCGGCTGGTGCCTTGCTAGCCACCCCACTCCTAGCACAATGTCAAATGAGCAGGAAGGCGCAATCACAAATACTTCTGGGTCCCAATGGTCCTCTACCCCCATGAGTATCTCCTGCGTTCTGTCGACGCAGGGTTCCCCCTTCATTCGTGTCCCGTCCATCTGCTCGAATTCGAGGGGCTGGGGTAGGCGCTCGTGCCCAATTCCTAACATGTCCACAAACCGCGGGGTGATTAGCTCCCGCGTGCACCCCGAGTCTATGAGTGCTCGGGCATGTACAAAGCGCTTTAATTCCACATTTAATAAAGTCAGTGGGATGAACATCAGTTCCCCCGAGATTCTCACCCGTAATGGTGCCGCTTTCTCCGGGACCTGCCGCTGGGCACCTTCTAGTGCAGGTCGTCCTCGTTTCCCGACGGCTCGGCCTCCCAGGTGTCGTCCCCAAGCTCTTCCAGCATTATAGAATCCTCGTCAAGCACCATCGACAGAGCGGTGCTGCTGCGGCTCGACTCCTTCGGCTTGCTGGGCTTCTTGGTGCCGCCGCTTGGCCCTTTCGTGGCGGGGGTGCTGGATCTCGCCCGGCCCGGGCAGTTGGCGGCCAGGTGGTTCGGGTCCCCACACTGGTAGCACTTGCGGGGCCCCGGAGTGATCTTGGGGCTCACCCCCCCTCCTGCTTTCTTGGGCTCTGCTTTCGCCACCGGCCGCCCGTCTCGGCTGGAGCGCGGTTGGAGTCCCTGGCGTTGGATCGCCACTTCCTTCATGTTGTTTTCGATCTCCCCCGCCAGCTGGATCCAGCCCACCAAGGTGTCGGGGCGGACCTGCCCCAGCGCCCGGTCCAGGATGCCCGGGTTAAGCCCTTTCTTGTACGCCCGGATCTTCATGGCCTCGCTCCAGCCCCTTATTTTGCGGCTGTGGTTCCGGAACTCTAGGGAGTACTCTCAGATCGACTTCCCCCCTTGGCGCAGCCCCTCGAGGGCTGCTATGGCCACGGTCTCCCTTAGGGGGTCTTCGAATTGGGACAGGAGGGCTTGCAGGAACCCCGCCACGGTGGCCACTTCCGGCCCGTTCGCCTCAAAGAGGGTCACGTACCAAAGCTGGGCTTCCCCCTCCAACTTCGACCCCAGGTAGGCCACGCGGCTGCGTTCGTCGTGGAAGGACGCCCCCCAGTAGTGCATGTAGTTGTTGGCCTGGATGATGAAGTACTCTACTTTGTCTGGGCTGCCGTCGAACGTGACGAGCAGCTCCCGGGTCTTTACCCGGGGCGCCGGGGCTTGGGGGGCGCCCGGCGCTGCGGGCGCTGCCAGTGCAGCCGGAGCCACCGGTGCCGCTGGGATGACTGGCGCGGTGGGCTGCTGCGGGATCAGGGCCGCCGCCCCGCCGGCGCCCGCGATGGCGCGGTCCACTTGCTTCTGCACCTCTTTTAGTATCAGAGTCATGGTGAGGTTCATCTCCCAGCGGAGGTCGCAGCCCAGGATCTCGACCTCCTGTCGGAGTTCGTCCATGGTGGCGGCTTTGGGGGAGGAGGCTCGTGATTCCTCGTCTTCACCATCTCGGGAGTCGCAGCTGTCTTTCCTCCGGCGTGGCCTCGGGCCTTCCTCGGGCTCCCCCCTTCCTCGGGGTCCGTCCACTGGCTCGGGCAGCCGGGTGGTGCCACCGGGTCCCCGGGGTTGCGGAGGAGGTTGGCGTGGCGTTGCACGGCCTCTTCCATCAGGGTAGTGGAGGTGCGGTGCTTCCACTTCTGCAGGGTGATGAAGAGCACTTGGCTGCTCACCTTCCGTGGCTTGCATTTCTCGGTAACGTACCAAGCCGGGGACCCTGGCAGCTCTGGTATGCAGGGCTCTCAGTCGTCCGATGCCTCTGTAGCCATTCACTAGAAGTAACTTTCGCCGATAAGCCCCTTGTTAGGGATCACTTTCAAAATGTCAGCGTAGTGTTCATTGAGATTCCAAAACAAAAGAACTCTTTCTTCAGAAATAAGTTTCTTTATTGGATACACAATGTTTCTACTGGAGAAGACCATTGAAAGTGATAACATACATTGGATGGGTACTATCATATATTGGGGGTACATCAAAGGCAGGGCCCTTTAAATCACTTCTTAAAACAAAAGTTGCTTTCTCCCTCAGAGGTGTTTGATTCACACGCTTGCTATCTGTCTTTCCTGAGTCTACCCACACTCCCCCTTTCACTTGGTGGCCTTGCCTGGCCTGGGAAACGGCGCGGTGTCTCTCTGTGTTCTGCCAGCCGTTTATTACCCCTGGCGCCCAAGGCCTCCCTCCCTCTGACATACCTTGCATTCTACTACAGGGCAAAAAGGTTAGTCTTAAACAAATAAACAGTATAGGCAATATGGTTAGTATCGATAGGAAGCGATTGAACACAAGCTGACATCATCTTGCTTTGTGTCAAATACAGACGTGGACCTAGGTGTGGTACACTGCTCCTGTTGTTTGAGAGTTGTGTTGTTTGGAGCAGGGCTGGAGAGCTAGCATCTCTAGATTCTGTGGCAGGGAAGCTGTCATCTGGGTGAGAGACCCGGAACCAGCATGGTTGGTATGCTTGGCCAGCTCTCCCCGTGTTGTTTGGGGCAGGGCTGGAGAGCTGGCATCTGTAGATTGTGTGTTCTGTGGCAGGGAAGCTGACATCTGGGTGAAAGACCCAGAACCAGCATGGTTGGTGTGCTTGGCCAGCTCTCCCCGTGTTGTTTGGGGCAGGGCTGGAGAGCTGGCATCTGGGTTCACTGCAGCCCGGTCTGCAGAGTGGACATTGACCAGATTGTGTTTTGTGTGGCACTGAGGTTGGCAACTGGGTTTATGTTGGTGCCAGGGTGAATACAGGGTAGATAGATGAATTAGTGCATTCGAGTCCTGTAGAGATTCTCTGATTTGAAGTTAGGTTTGGCTTTGGGTGCCCCAGGAATTGGACCCCCTGGTCCAATTTTTTTTTGGCCTTGTGGGTTTTGTGTGGGACAGTGCCCTGAAGCTGCATAGCAGTTTGGGGGGGGGCTCTCCCCAAAACCCCCTGCTCCCAGAGCCACTTTTCCCACAACAATTACAGTGGGGGAAGTGGCTAATTGTTTTTTTCTCACCATTGGGAGCAGTGTACCTTTTGGGGTGCCTGCAGATAGGTGAAGTCTTTTGGGGCCATGGGGGTTGCATGTGGGAGAGTCCCCTGCAGATTCCCTGCAGTTTTGGCGGGCTCTCCCTCAAACAGTCTTCTGGCCAGAGCCACTTTTCCACAGCAATTATAGTGGAGGAAGTGGCAATTATAGTGGAGGAAGTGGCTAATAGGGCTTTCCCCAGCAAAATAGGCCTTTGGGGAGCCCACAGACAGAGACCCCCTAGCCCAATCTTTTTGGGACTTGGGGTTTTTGTAGGGGAGAGTCCCCTGCAGGTTCCCTGTAGTTTTGGGGGCTCTCCCTCAACCCCCCTGCCCTCCAGCACCCTTTGATTATGCCCTATGTTGCCATTGAGTGCAATGGCCCATAGGGTATAATGGTGGGATAAAGGCACCCTCTTTGGAATGGGACCCCCTAGCCCAATCTTTTTGGGACTTGGGGTTTTTGTAGGGGAGAGTCCCCTGCAGGTTCCCTGTAGTTTTGGGGGCTCTCCTTCAATCCCCCTGTCCCCCAGCAGCCTTTGATTATACCCTATGTTGCCACTGAGTTCAATAGCTCATAGGGTATAATGGTGAGATAGGGGCACCCTTTTTGGGTGCCCCTGGAATGGGACCCCCCAGCCCAATCTTTTTGGAACTTGGAGGTTTTGTAGGGGAGAGTCCCCTGCAAATTTGGGGGCTCTCCCTCAAACCCCCTCTTCTCCAGGCGGCATCCAATATACCCTATTTTGCCATTGACTTCAATGGCCCATAGGGTATAATGGGAGCCGAATACTATATATATACGAATATAGCAGTATATTTGAATATATCCGAATACCCTATTTGTTAATATCCGGAATATCGAAAATTTTATTACCAAATATTTTAAAATCCAGATATTACCGAATTTTTTTTTGGTTGACAGCCCTAATCACTAAAAGCATCAAGCCAAACAATAAAGAATTCTTTAAATACATCAGGAAACTGGTTAGGGAAGCAGTTGGACTATTGTATGGCAATGGAATTAAAAGAAATCCAACTAATCCAAAAATGTGGCTCAGTAAAGTATAGACATTAGATATCTAAGAGTTTTGTCACTCTGGGGTATCTCTTTAATCTTGTAGTTGAGCCTTTATACATGAGCAGATATTCATAGATATCTGGCATGAATCAAACTGGCTGAGTGATGGGCTCATATCTGATCAACACCTTTGAACATAGTAAGTTCAGCTGTAAATATCTTTGTGCCAAAATCTGCAGCATCCCTATAGCAAACCTGGATAATTTCACTTTATTTTAGGAAATCCATTGCAACTCTGGATGCAACATGTTAGGTATATGTGGCACAAGGGAAAAAGGGGGGAGGAATCTTAGCAGCAGAACAAGAAAGGAAGAAACTTTAACTATTTGACATATTGATGGCTCCTTCCACCATCTAAATCTTTTTATATTAGCACATCTATTTAGTTTCCACAGATATGTTTGCTAGCACTAAATCATCAAACCCAATCTGGAAGTGAAAGATATATATCCTCCAGCAGTTGGACATTTTATATTGTTCACCTGTCAAAAAGAATAATGAGAAAGAGAGGAAAGATAATGTCAGCCATATTAAAAGGCTAACATACGAGCATGAACCAGCAAGTAATTGCACACAGGTATATCCTGTCAGCCCTACTAATTTTCACAGCCCTTAAAAAACAGTTTGTTATTTTTGAAACTGTATTTTGTAAAGTACAGCACTGGAAATGTGAAAAATAGTCCTTTAGTCTTCATGAATTTTTTTACATTATTTTGTCATGCTCTGTGACACCCATAGATAAACTGTGGAGCAAATATCCCTTTTGTTCATCTTTTGTACATATGGGGTTCTTGTCTCCTCTGCAAGCAGTATTACAAACTTGAAATCCATGGCAATTATGGAACTGATCTTCTCTGTACTCTGTCCTCTTCCTCTGTGTGGGGCTTTACCTCCATCCATTCCCAGGTATTTGCACTTGTTTGTACTGTGGAATGGATTGCCAGAGGCAGTTCAAAAGGGATTGCTTGCAATCTATAGGGGCCATAAGACTGTTCTTTTTAAAAAATGGACTGTTTAATAAAGGACAACTTTGAAGTAGCAAATATGTTATCTTTTATTGGCAAGTGATTAATGTGGATTAGAGAGTTTGGTGATCTTTGTGTAATATGTCTGTAAACTACCTTCAGCTACCTTGGACAGGCAGGATATGAATATTTTAAGTAGACAAGTGTGTATTATAGTGAATCCATTCATTAATGCATAAGTGATATTGCTTAACAATTTCCATTCCATTTTGCTGCCTTTGCTTGAATGAAAACATGCACAACATGAGAAGGGCAGCTCGATCTACAAGCATATGAGTTTAGAGCACCTTGTAACATACACACTTTGCTTGTTTATATTGTTCATTAGGCATTCCTGGTGTAAGCACCAATTCCATTCTACGTGTGCGTAATGTTATGCATGATAATTTGCAGTAGTTACAGCTGGTAATACATATTTGAACACTAGTAGGCAATGCACATCCTGCTGAGGAAAAAATGCAGTGCTAACAGGCATCCACAAGCCAACGAATATTCTGTTCAAATTTAATATCTGCTCTCCTCCTTCTCTGCTTAGCTTTATGGAGAATGTGATCATCTAGTCAACAACTATACCCCCAACAGAAAGTAAATCTCATAGAACCAGATGTAAGGGATGTGTAGAATACTTGTCCATTCTAACAGAACAATATCCACACTGAAAATTGAACATCCATGTTGAAAACCAAACCTGGCATATATCCAGAGATTACAGCAACATTAAAAAAATCTCAGTGCCACTTGTATTTGTAATTAATTTTGTAAATAACTCCTAATAACTGAGCAAACTAGAAGTATCTCCACTGCATATCATGTGAGGTCAGAACAAATATTACATTCAGAAATTCTCAGATCTCTAGCCTCTCAATTTAAAAGAACCAGGAAAGCTAGCAAGCACCAATCAGAGATAAAGAGATGGAAGCATACTTATGTACATTGTTCAAGGCTTGTATGTGCTGAGCCTAGGGGGTCACAGAGGGCGTTTTCGCACTGACCTTCTAGTGGCGCGACCACCCTCTTCACACCGGAGGATCTGCCCGGATTTCGCACAAGAAGCGCCGGCGCACCCAAAAGAGCCGGCGACTTCCGTCGCGAAACCCGCTCAAACGGAAACCGCCAAGAAGCAGGAAAACGTTTGAGCGGGTTTCGCGACGGAAGTCGCCGGCTCTTTTGGGTGCGCCGGCGCTTCTTGTGCGAAATCCGGGCAGATCCTCCGGTGTGAAGAGGGTGGTCGCGCCACTAGAAGGTCAGTGCGAAAATGCCCAGAGTGTCTGAGAGCTTGATCAGCTTGACCAAAGTGCGGCCAGACTCCATTTTGTGTGCCAAGCCTGGCAGAAAGATTCCTGAGTGTAGCAGTGTCACCCATGCCAACAGGGCCGACTCTTCCATCAGGCAAACTAGGCATTGGCCTAGGGCTCCAGATTGGGCGCCCCCACCTTTTTGTTTAAAAATATTCCTTCCCCTCCCTCCCCAAATTGCTGCTGTCTTCCCCCATTGCCTTGCTGCCGCTTCTCCCTGCTTCCTCCCTCCCTCCCGGCCCCGATTGCTCCTTCTTCCCCCTGTTGCCACTGTTTCTCCCTGTCTCCCTTCCCATTCCAATCACTGCCTCTTCCCCCCATTGCCGCCACTTCTCCCCGCCTCCCTCCCTGCCCTGATAGGCTTCTTCCCCCCGTTGCCACTGCTTCTCCCTGCCTCCCTTCCTGCCCCAATCACTTCTTCTTCCCCCCATTGCTGCTGCTTCATCTCGCCTTCCTCCCCACCCCGATTGCTGCTTCTTCCCCTGTGGTCTTGCCGCTGCTTCTCCCCACCTCCTTCCCCTCTCTCCCTGCCTTGATCATTGCTGTTTCCCCCCTTGCAGCTGCTTCTCCCCTCCTCCTTCCCTACCCGATCACTGCTGTCTTCCCCTTTGCTGCCACTTCTCTTGTCTACATTACACAGATGCTAATATGCCTACATATCTGAAATGAGTTTGCCAAAATCATCCAGAAACAGATTTATTAATGGTCACTATAGCAGCGTCCGCCTCACGGCCTCACTGGATCTCTATATTTCAGTCTCTTCGGGGTATTTTACTTGTTCTGTTGATGGGACCACAGCAGCTTTGTTTATTCTTCCCACAAAATATATAGGCTCACAAGAACTTTAACTTAAACCACAGATTTATTGTAACAAAAAGTCTTAACTGGGGATATGGGAGATATTTACACAGGCTTAAACTTTGTTCTGTTGTTTCAGGCTTTACATTCACTTTTACTTTCTTGAGAGTCTCTTCCACAGTTACACAGTTCACAGTTTCCCGTTAACTCACTCTCCACCTCTAGCCAAGGTCTGGCCTCTTGGGATTGATGTGTCTAGTCTCACCCCTCGACTGGAGTCTCTCCTCTTAGCCCTTCTTGGTGTCTCAGACCCACATCCACTCCCTCAACCTCCTCACTAGATCTTCAGAGTGGTTCCTAGGTGTTTGTGACCGTTCAGGTCTTAACTGACTCACACACACACAGCCCTCTTGGCTGGTTTGGTCAAGCTGGCAGTCTCTGGAAGACTTCCCCGTCTCCGTCTCCAGCTTCTTCACAGGATCAGCTGCCCTCTTAGCCCTTCTGGCCGGCACTAACTGACCCTCTCAGTCTCTGTCAGGTCCCCACTGACAGACTTCTCTGACAGGCCTCCACTCTGTCAGACTCCAACTGACTGAACTCCTGCCTCAGCAGTTTCTCTCCTTCAACTAACTTTTCCCTCCCTGAGAGCTCTGAGCACTTTGCCCCCACCCTCAGGTCACCTGACGCAGCCCTGTGCATCTTCAGTTTATGGTTAACCCATTGCTTTCCGTCACAGTCACATCTGCAGTTTAACTGCAGACCATGCTTTGCTGCTCAGAATACGAAAGCAGCAAGTACACAGTCACACCATACTTGCTTGTAGGGGTCCAAACATTTATAATTAATTTGATCTTAAATCAATTTAAAATATAAATAATGCAGCATGATCTAATGGGCTTGAGGCTGGTCAAGTGTTGTGCCACATTGCCAGGCTCACTCATCAAAACTTTGAGGATGGGTGACTTTACTTGGTTATGTAAGTTCCTTGCAAAACATAAATAAAAGATTTTCATTTTCTTCACAAGTGTTTCATCTTGTTCTTAGCTTTCAAGAGCATAACTTCTTCTGATTTAATGTATACCAGCGGTTCAAAACTCAAAAAAACCCTTATAACTTCTCTTATTTATTAATACATTGAATGCAATAATTTGTTTGATTGTTTTTTTTTTACTTCTGCATTTGGAAGCAGCAGCATAAATTGTATTCTATTCAGGCAGACCCCTTCTACGCTCTCACTTTTAATTATAATTGTAATGTCTTGCAAATCTTATTTGAACCTTGCAAATCTCATTCCACAACATGAATTGTTTCCTTTTGCACCAGTACTAGATACTTCCTTCCCATGCACAAACAGACTACAGCAGGGCCCTGGGGTCCTGGTCCCCTGACTCCCTCCCAAAGCTCCTGACTTGCCATGGACGGAAGGAGACCAGGTGGCAGGCAGGTGGTGGCGGCTGAGGGGGAGCAGGATGACCAGTAGAGTGAAGAGCTGCCCTCAATCGCCTGCCAGCCATAGCTCCCTGCTGGGTGCTGCACCTCCTGCTGCAGCTGGGCACCTGTGCCTTGGTTGGGGCAGGCCCACTGTGCTCCTCCTCACCACCCAGTGCAGGCTCTGGCCCAGAAAGGTGCTGGCAGAAGTGGGAGGAGAAGAGGAAGAAGCAACATTGCCACTGCCAGAGCAACCAACTGCCTCCACCTCTACTACTGCCAGCTTCTCCAGGAGTCCTCCTTCTCAGGAACCTCAATAGTCCAGCACCTGCCCTCTCCTCCACCTCCTCCTCAGTGGCTTGGGTGCACGTGTACCAGGTGTGGCTGGGGGGAAGTGGTGGGTTGCAAAAGGATGCACTGCTCTGTGTGCTGCTGGCCACCAAGCCAGGCTCCATCCATTGGACCTCCATTTGAAGACAAAGGCTCAGGAACTGGAAGCAGTTGTTGAAGTGGAGCTGCACCCTCATGACCGCAGCGCTTCAATGCAAGGCATGGGGCATCTGGATCACATGGGTGCCGCTCACCACTTCAGCCAAGTTGCTGAGGCACACCTCTTCCATGTGCACCGCGTACATGTACTCCAGCAGCAGGTGCAGCGCCATGTAGCTCACACCTTTGAAGTGAGCTTCTCAACACATTTTTTAAATTTTACTTTTAATTTTTGTGATGCCCCACTGCTTTCCCCAGTGCCCCCCTCCCCACTGAAAATTTTCTAGCTATGGGCCTTTGCACAGAGCTGACAGCCCTTCATTCCTGAGTATCTCTGTTTATGGAGATTTCTCAGACCTTGCATTAATGGCTATTAAACTATTCTGAAGATGTTGGCTGACGGTGGGAAGGGGGAAAACAGTCCTGAGACCAATGGCTCATCATCTCATTCCTTGACTTCATGGCATACTTTTGTTGGGACGTTCACTTCGGTGCACATTACCATCCTTATTATACACTGACTGATTTAATATCTAACCTCATGAGATTAGAGCTGAATCAGGGCAACTCTTGCAATCCAACACTGGCAGGCAATGAAAAGTCCATTGTCATGTGTCAAGACAACAATGGACTATGGGGATGGGATGAATCTTCCTCTCCATTCATAGTAAGGGCAATGGGAAAGATTCATCTGCTGCCAGTGTTGGTTGGCCATGTGATGAAATGACACTGTTATGCAGGCCTCAGATTCCTGCAGCTCCTGAACCTTTCTGAGTGTTCCCCCTCTTCCTCCTCACCTACCTTGCCCATTGAATAGTAGGTGCAGCTGCATAACAATCCCTGGATTAGAAGATGGAGCAGGCAGTCAGCCAGCCACCAGGAGCTTTGCCACACCCCCCAGTAGCCCTCATTAACCCCTGGAAAAGCCCACACCACCCCTTCTCCACTTATGTTTTGGGCAGCAGGTGGCTTTCTGGCCTTTTGACTGGGGGGGGGGGTGCAACCCAGGTGAGCAAGGCCTGCTTGGGCTGGCTGGATCTCTAGCCAGTCCAAGCAGGGCTCACTTGCCTGGGGCTCTCTTTTTTGCATCAGGTTAATTCTGACTGGGGTGTGTGTATGTGTGGCATATGCGAATATGTTAATGAGCTTCACCACTTTTTTTTTTTTTTTTACAAAATAACCCCTGTTGCTATGCATTCTCTGGCAGGTCAGTATCATTTTTAAAAATCCTTTGAAGTAAAAAGGAGCCCAAGAAACAGTAGGCCTGGGAACAGTGAATAGGAACAAGTCTCAGAGGCTGAACAGGATTGCCATCTTGAAGTTGGAAAATCAATGGGGATGTGTAGGTAGAACATGGGGATGGTGGAGTGTGGAGAGGGGAGTCATCCAGCAAAAATGTGATGCCATGGAGTCAGTCCTCTGATGCTGCATAGTCTCCAAGGGAAATGATCAATGTTGGCTGGAGTTCAATTGCAATTCTGTGAGAATTCTAAGGCCCTGCCTTAAAGTGGAGGAAGCAAAAAATGAACTCTTTCTCAGCTAATTTAAAGAATCTCTGAAGTGACCAGCTATCCCACCTTACCTGAATTCAGAATTGGGTACGTAGCTCTGTTTAGCAAGTGCTGTTTGCCCCCCAAGGTCGGAATAAAGAGTCGGACACAATACATTGGAATAAAACTGGGCCACTTTATTAACTTAACAGAATAAACAGCAAGGGCACCCCACCAGCGGCCTGGCCAGGGCTAGGGGTCACCGTGACCACTACCCTGCCATTAACGGGCGAGAGACCCAGCCCCCCAGCCAGAGCTGAGTGACTCAGCTCCCTCCAGGCAGATTTGCTTCCTCCTCACCTTTGATTGGTGGGAAGCCAAGTCACCCAGCAGGTCCCCTCAAGAAAGCTTGCCATTTTTTTATTTGAAAAAAGGGGGGGGGGGACAGAAACAGTTCCTAAATCACTACGATTAAGAGCTGAACTCTCATATCTCATGGGATATGACCCTTTACATTTTACTGTCCCCAAATACAAATCCTCCCACATGGCTATTAGCCCCACTATGGAAAAACCATACAAGCACACGTATTAGACTGTTTTGGAGTTAAAAGCTAATTATGATTTGTTTGACTCCTTTTCATGCTTAAGTCACAGAGTAAGAGATCTTATCACAGATTCCAATGTCGTATATAGTTTGGTCCAAATTCAGAACAAGGGCTATGGATTTTAACAGGATTTAGGAATGAATACTTTCTCTGAATTTGGGCTGGGAATGTGCATTCTGAAATTTCCAAGCAAAATATATAGAAACAGAGAAAGAGATATGTGAAATTTGCTGATTTGGGTTGTTGCCATGATTTTCCAGAATACTAACACAAAAGCCAGGATTCTTAAGCGTTACAAAAGCACCCTCCTCTACACTGTTTCATTGTTTTCAGGTACTTACTGTAAGCAGCAACAGCAGGCATCTTGCTTTTCTTTGATTATCATGATTTCCCAGGCAGTTACATTTTCCCCTTCCACTCAGATCCCTGCAAGGGATCATGAGGAAAATGCTCCCAGCCAATCATGTTTGGAGACAAGATCCAGCTGTAAGTGCTCAGAATACTCCATGTACAGCTACTTTGAGGTCATTCAATGAGCATTCAACGGGTGACCTAAAAGTAGCTGTTTTACTGCGTAGGAACTTCAAGAACAGAATGGAGAGAGAAATTGCTGAATTATAAATTATCATGAAACTTGGAACACACACCTTCCCAGGACTGAACAGGGATATTGGGTTTTTTATCTCATTACATATGCTAAACTAACTCTCACTGAGTATAGCTGTGCATCCACAGTGTTCCAATGTATTTCTCTTTTAGAACAGTATATTAGAATAACATTTTTTGTGTGTGTTGACATGCTGTTTGTCTCATTACATATACTAACGCACCCCCCACTATACTTTAATGTACCCTGTTTTTCTAATGGCTAACTTATATGTATTTCTCTTTTAGAACAGTGTATTAGAATATTTGTTTTTTTGTTTGTTTGTTTTATTAATTGACATACTCAAATGGGGGATATTGGTGGTTTGTCTTATTGCATATACTAACCCATCCTCCACTGTATTTTAATGTTTTCCTTTTTTTCTAATGGCAAGTATAATGGATGTTATAACCTCTTGAGAAACCATGCCATCTATTTAAACTAACAAAGCCAGAATGTTACCTAGATTTATGGCACTTCACACCTACAACAGCAGTCTGCTTTTTATCACCCTTCAGTGTTGTTTCAGCCCTGCTTTGTTCTAACACTAACAAACACAGATCGCTATTTGTGATTCTTTTAATCTGCTAAAAAACATTCCCATGATTCTACATACCAACTCACTGCCCACTTATATTAAGAATTGCTGCTTGCCATTCCCATTTTGTCTGATGAAGTCTGCTTAAGAGCATACGAAAACTTACATTCTGAATAAAATCCATTGAAGTAAAAAGGAGCCCAAAAAACAGTAGGCCTGGGAACAGTTAATAGGAACAGATGCAGTTATAGGATTCTACTCTTATGGGATGGGCATTAGTAGAACAGTATCTTCCTGATCTAAATAGGTATTTCTACACTTGGAAGTGGGCTTCCATTTGTAGAGTCCCTTGCTTTATTGAGGTCCTTAGATTAATAATACTTGGTTAGATGCTTGAATCAAGAAGCTGGGGGTATTTGCACAGCTCCAACATTAGCTCTGAAATCACACGTGTAGCATGTGATAAAGACAGATCAGATGCAGACCCAGAACTACTATCCCGTTCTGTGCAAGGGCACAGTGTGGAGCAAGATGCTACTGCCCATGGAAGTCATGATATACCACACTTGTATATACATATTCATGAGTGGTGGTTACTCATGCATAACTAGCTAAATCATTCATGTCCCTGAATGAGGGTCCATATTGTTGTCCTCGATAATAATAGATTATTGTCAATAAATAACAACAACAACAACAACTTTTATTTGTATCCCGCCCTCCCTGCCGGAGCAGGCTCAGGGCGGCTAACAACATTTCATACATTAATTATACAATCATTAAACTACCACATTAACAGTGTAATTAAAATTCTAGTTAAAATTCTAAAATTAATAAAAATTAATAACATATATACTGGTGCTATGATTACGTTTACGTTTATGTAATTCTTGTCTTGACTTTTGTGACTAAAGTTGTACTAAGCCTTTTTTTTCTGTTACTAATGCTTATCAGAAGTTGGATCATACAACTGTTGCTAGTAGAATGGACAATTTTATCAAGTCCCTCCTCCCACTACCAATCCCTACATCACACCCAATATGGTGGGCCATGAGGAGTTAGCAGCAAGTGGAAGCGGGAAAGTTTTATGCTGCAAACACTACTCTGTGTACAGTAGGATGCAAGCCAAAGAACAGCATTGTATTGACTATTTATTTACTTAAGAAGAAGAATAATTGCAGATTTATATCCCGCCCTTCTCCCTGAATCAGAGACTCAGAGCGGCTTACAATCTCCTATGTCTTCTCCCTTCACAACAGACACCCTGTGAGGTGGGTGGGGCTGGAGAGGGCTCTCACAGCAGCTGCCCTTCCAAGGACAACCTCTGCCAGAGCTATGACTGACCCAAGGCCATTCCAGCAGGTGCAAGTGGAGGAGTGGGGAATCAACCTGGTTCTCCCAGATAAGAGTCCGCACACTTAACCACTACACCAAACTGGCTCTCAAGACTAATAACCTATTGCCTTCAATTGAATTTACTTCTAAATGTGTTTAGAACTAGAATGTAATAATCATACGAAAATGCCACATAGCTTATTTTAGTAGGCATTAACCTGACTTTTTAAAATTGTGTGACCTGTTTTTAAACGTTCTGCATAAAATAATGTGGGTTTTTTTTTCATAATTAGAAACTAAAGAGAGTCAGTTTGGTGAGGTGGTTAAATGTGCTGACTCTTATCTGGAGAACCAGGTTTGATTCCTTACTCCTCCACATGCAACTGCTAGAGCGACCTTGGGTCCGTCATCGCTCTCTCGGAGCTGTTCTGCTCAAGAGCAATTCTTGGAGAGTTCTCTCAGCCTAAGGGTCTGTTGTGGGGAGGGGAAGGGAAAGGAGATTGTAAGCCACTCTGAGACTTCTTTGGGTAGTGAAGGGTGGGGTATAAATCAAATCTCTGCCTCCTTTCTTTCTTCTTTCAGCATTGATATTTCCAAAAGTGTGTTTTGGCATGAAGGGTAATATCCTCTAAATCGAATGGTAACAGAAAATCCTGCTCTCTTGGTATTCACAGTTGGGTTGAACATAGTGTTGCTCTTTGCTCAGCTCTGCTGAGTAGGCCACAATTCTTGCAAGTTCTTTTACAGAATTTTATTGAGGTCAGCACCATCACCCCTGCAAAAAACCCCACCGCATAAACACCAAGTTAGATTTTTGAATCAAACAAATTTATTGACAGTAATATCACGGTACACTAAAAACAGTATAGTTGAGTAAAAACATACAAGATACATTCATATTACCTTACCCACTGGAATTAAGGCTACCAGTTAGAACTACAGGGTGGCTACCTGGTCACTTTAGAGGCAGAGAACTGGTCAGGTCTTCTCAGGGATTATCTGGAGGAAGCTAGTACCCACCATCCTGTCTAGCTTTATTCCTGCTGTAGATAAAGACCGTAAACACGTTTGGTTGCTTGGGATGGTGTAATTGCCTCTGGACTTTTTCCCTTGGATTGCTCTGAGCTTTCTTTAGCTTGATGGTCCACTTAAAAATGTCTCTACTGCTTTCATCGGGTAAGTCACTGTGTCCTTGCATTGAATCCAAAGCATACTTCTACATTTTCATGTGAAGCCAAGGCTTAAGCAAGAGTTTAGCAACTACTTCTAGTTTACCTTTCTCCAGATTGTTTTTGCATGTTGCTTCATACAACAGTTTCTATACTAAATTATTACTTTGTGTAAGCCATCTCCCCCAGTTTTCTGGATGTTCCCTCATGGGCAGTTAAACCAAAATTTTCTTAACTTTCTTAATTTTAGATACTTATCAGAGAATCTTCCATCTATTGATTCTGTCCAGTTTTTAACGATATGTAGGCCCCTTTACAGTGAGAAGTCTTCCCTTTTCTCACCGAGCTTTTCATTCCTTAGCTAAGTTCTGACTGGATTTGGGAAGGGGGTACTTGAACTCTAAACTCAGGGGTTTGCGTGTTACAATAGAACCTTTTCATTGTTGTCCAAATCTATTTTTGCTACAGTGAATTCTTCCATGCCTTAGCCTGGTTATACCTTAACTGCAATATGAGGAAACACATATAGAATCTGTCATGTGTCTAGTTAAGATAAATAATGATTATAGTCAGAAGAGGTATCAGATTACAAGATGGACTGTGCCTGGTACACTCTTTTTCCTTCTAATTTCTATTCTCTCATGGCTGAAGAGCAATTACAAGCAAGAGACTATTCCTGACCTCAGTGCCTGTTCATCACTTTATCTTTGTACTAGAGAAATGAATCATGAAGTAAATAAGTAGCAGGATCAAGTGTAAAGGGTTGACAGAGCCAACATTTTTCTTCATTGTCTGATCACTGCACTGGCAAAGCAATCATTGTTATGGCAGCGGGAGTCAAAGAAAATTGACTCTTCTTTACAAAGGGGTATGTGGAAACATTCCATACGGGTGTGACAAAAATCTTTTCTGGAATGACTGTTTCATGTCCCTCCTCTATTGATCACTTTGATAGTATTTTTAATTGTCAGAATGAAAAGTCTTAGGATAAGAAGTTGGTGAAGTGCAATTATTAGTGAAATTCATGCACATCAGTGAAATAGCATACTCCACTGGATACCAGCGGACACAGGTCACAGTTTTTCCTCAAAAAAACTTTCTCTGGATCTTGCTAAGTTTCTATATGTTACCGACCTTGACAGGAAGAAATTTAATGCTGTTTGTATTTGAAAGAAGATGCCCTTAGTTAAGTGTTGCCTACGTCAGATAATTTTATTACAGTTTTGATGGCTGTACATAGTTTTATATTGTTATGTTATATTTTAGCTTGGTGTTGGGTTGTACTGTTATTGATAAGTTGTGTTGTTGTTGTTGATTGGCCTAGAGCCGCAATAAACTGACTGACTTTCTGACTGACTCAAAAAAACTTTTCCCTCCAAACATTTTGAAGTCCAACCACTAACATTAGCTTGTTAACTGCAACAAGGTAACCAGAGTATATGGAGGTGGAAATTATCTGAACTGTATGTTGCTTAGAAAGTGAACCAGTATTTTTTCAAACTGCTTTTGAAGTGATTCTAGAGTGGTTTTGAGTTTTGTATCAGTTAAATCAACAACTAGGGTAAAGAGAAATGCCATATATATATTGCAGTGTATTGATGAATTAATGTACTTCAGCAGTTTAGCCTGAGTTATTTTACATATGGTAAAAGCTTTGTGAGCACTCATTTTACATAATCAGAAAAACTATCAATAGGTATCGCTATATGTTCCATGTTTGTGATATGGTAAATCAGTAACTCACCAAATATTGACATTTTTTGACATTTTTTATGGTAAATGCTGATATTTGCCAGTAAATAACGGAAATGGTAGTAAAATCAGATACTTGACTGAGCTACTTGGCATGGTGTAGTGGTTAAGAGTGGTGGACTCTAATCTGAAGAGCTGGGTTTGATTCCCCACACGTCCGCATGAAGCCTACTGGTTGATCTTGGGCCAGTCACAGTTCTCTCAGAACTCTCTCAGCCCCACCTACCTCACAAGGTGACTGTTGTGGAGATAGGAAGGAAAAGTGATTGTAAGCTGCTTTGAGATGCCTTAGGGTAGAGAAAGGCAACGTTCCCTCTAAGCTGAGTTAGTGTGATCTAGCTCACAGTTTTTTAGCCTCCAGCTCACACATTTTTGTCTTGGCTCAGGAAAGATGGCCCCAGAGCAAACTAATT
This sequence comes from Heteronotia binoei, assembly GCF_032191835.1. Lineage (NCBI taxonomy): Eukaryota > Metazoa > Chordata > Lepidosauria > Squamata > Gekkonidae > Heteronotia > Heteronotia binoei. The sequence continues at coordinate 143,984,348 of NC_083227.1, read as the reverse complement.
TATGCAGTATCTCGTAACTTTAATGACAGTAGGTCACAAAGTAGAATTTTTGCTCACAAGACTCCACAGCTTTGAGGGAATATTACCTGTAAGATGGAGGTATTCTGCCAGTCTTTTGGGTGAGGCAGCAGACATTAAACTATCCCTGCCTCCCCTGCCTTTGTTACCTGCCCAGTGTCTTCCAGATACTGTCTGTTATTTATGTACATTAGATTACCTACCACCATCTGATTAAAATTGTTACAAATTATGCCATCTACTATTGCCTGTTAAAATATTACTGGAGATGTTGGACTAGTGTTTTAGTGCCATCTTCTTTGAATTGTTTAACTGTTTTTATATTTAGATTCAAGTGGGCATCCGTGTTGGTCTGAAGCAGTTGAACAAAGCAGGAGTCAAGTTGCACCTATCAGAGTTTGTCTTTTATTATGTTGTGAGCTGCCCTGAGTCCACTTGTAGGGTAGGGTGGGACATAAGTTTAATAGATAAATAAATTTATTGGGAATTTTCCAAATTGGCATTGAAAAAGTTGATATTTCAGATTTCCTAACCAGTCTATACTAATCTATGTTTCATGGCTAACATCTGTTGGTAACCTTTGACAATAGCTACTTAATTTAAGGCTGGAGGACAATCCATTCACGAAATGCAAATGGATTTCCAGCAACCTCTGCATATGCTCCAAAATGGAGGATGTCAGCCCTGTTTCTCATGGACTCTAGCACTGAAAGAGCTCTTCTCACAGAGTAATTAGGATTACAGTGATCTGATTAGGAGATTACACTGTACAATTATTGACCTTTAGTGTGGCTAACAGATGACATCTCTTGGAGATCCATTACCCTCAACAAAAGATTTTGGTGCAGATGTAATAATGAAATTAGCTGCTCACAGGGCAGTTCTATGCAGAGTTAACTGCATTCTAAATCCACTGGCGTCAGTGGACAAAGGCAAGAGTAACTTCATATAGGCTTTCACTGTCACTCATCTAATCAACAAAGATTTTAGCTAGGAGGTTGTTGGTGTTTTTTTTTTTAAGTAGCTGTTAAAAAAACTGCTGTGTGAGATGGAACATCTCCCTTCGGTGAGTATTTTATAGCTAAATTTTAATTCTATTAGTAAAAACATTATCCAGAAACACACACACACTTTTTGTAGTTTAAAAAAATAGAAAGATGTCTTCATTCAATCGTGTGGTAAAATAAAGAAGTTTGTTTAAATAGATCTCTGAGGTGATTTATCAAGGTTTTGCACCAGAGGTCTGCAACAGTTTAAATGGTAGCATTTCAAAGCTGACACTAAATCTATGGAAATAAATCACTGCAGAAAGACTATTATTTCTTAATTACAGGACATATTAGTGCCTAGCTGTAGAAAAATCCCCGGTATATGCAAGGAATGTTTAGTTTAAAGGAAAGTTTTCACTTAACCTTCCTACCATGCCAGACATTAATGAAACATCATTATCAGTGGGGAGAGATACAAAGGACATTGGTCTGGTATTAAGCATTCATTAGGGTGGTTAAAAAGGGAGAAAAAGAGAGAACAAAGTGAATTCTTCCTTTATTGACAAAAATTAGGGAGTTCAAAGGGAATGTGAGAGACAGGTATTAGTTAAGACCTAATAACCACATGAAAAACAAGGGCTGCAACTACTTATAATGAGGGCAGAGTAGCTCTCTATTTGAAGGAATGATCTCTCTTTTCTATAATATCATAGTATCCCAGAACACAAAGGATGTAATTCAGCTGAAGTTAATCATGAATACAATCAGTTTATAAGAAGGATCAGCTGGAACTGGATTCTTTCATTTGTTTTAAGTGAGACTTAAAATGACTTCAGCCCAGCAGCCCAACAATGGAATCCCCCGGATTTAACAGGGATATTAGTTTCTTATCTCACTTCATATACTAATCACATTCAGTCCTTACATATATATTCTCACGGATTCCCCAGAAGAAACATAAATTCTCTTTATTTGATCTTATTTCTTATTTGGAATAGTAGATTGTAATGTAATGAATAGTAGAATGTAATGTAATTTGGAATGAAATATTGGAATGTATTTCTGTGGTCTGGGGAATATAATTCTACACAACCAAAGAAAAAGATTCTGTAAGGTTGCCTCCATGCTTGAGAGGATATGTATGGAGTGTAATGGCAGGGTCTCAGTTAATCAATGTTCCCTCTAAGCTGTGGAGTCTTGTGAGCAAAAATTCTTTGTGAGCATCTGCCCATCAATCTCCAATTTTGACATATTTCTTTCCTTCACTATGTTTCCCCCCAGAATTAAATCCAAACAAATGATAACTATATAAATTAAGTTTGTTGTTCCTGTTTGATCCTTGAATCTTCATTATATTTTATGCTAATTTACTGCTCATCCTCTGCCTATATGTATGGACTGGTAACTTCCATTTCATTCTGTCTAGAGAAGTGTGCATGCACACAAAAAGTCTTACCTGTTGGTCTTAAAGGTGCTACTAGAGTCAAACATGATCTGAATCTAGTTTTTTTATGCCATTTTTGCTTCCCATCTGTGCCATTTCATGTCACTAATACTTTATATGCCATTTAACATAATAGAAGAAATAATGTTCGTAAAATAATCAGGAAAAAATGGGGTGAGAGGAAAGAGAAAGTCTCCACAAATTAAATATTCCTACGTTCATTTTCCAAAAGGGAGAAAGAAAAATCAAAACCAGTTCTTCAAATAGAACTTTTCTAGACAGTTTTTCTGGTTGTGCCTCATTTTTTGTCATCATGTATTGTTTCTTTCGTACACGGTACACTCTACTCTCTGTAGGAAAAAGAAAAATTTTACTATCGGCCACTTTCCAGGTGACTCCAAATCTATCTTTAAACTTTCCTAAGTTGCCAACTAAAGGAATTAGAGCTGTACCCTCTTAAGCAGTCAGGGACTAGTGAGCAAAGGGTCCAGTCTGCTTGCAAGTTTCTTGGAGAAGTTAAATAGAAGGCAGAGCCAGCTAGCCCAGACAAGCCGCCTAGATCAGGGAAATCTGCAGTAGAGTTCCTCAAGACCCTTACATTCATATTTGACCTGTATATCTCATTGTGAGATTATAACTGACAGTGCTGCCCAAATAAGAGATGTCCTTTATTTTACAAGAGACAAGTCAAGATGCAGAAGTTACCATTGTGCATAGTGGGAGCCTGCCAACTGCACATGTTGGAAGAGTACACCACCCATGTTTCTCCTAATACATTTGGTTGTATTGTCTGAAAGAGACAATGCATGGATTTTATACCCATGTATGGCCTTTGTATGTACTACACATGTACATGCTACACTCTGTACAAGTACTGAAGATGCAAATCCATGTGTCGTCCTGCCCATATTGAGGGGATCCATACACAGTTGCTGGCCTCCTAGTATACATGATTATCATGTCTGAAAAGGGCCAATATATAGTGTTTGGGAAGGTAGAACAAAGCTTTAATGAAAAGGGGTTTTAGTTTAAAATGAGGGAATTTTGCCAACTGTATGCAAGAAGGGTGCTCATGTTAATTCAGTCAAGTACCCTTTATACAGAAAGCCATTATGATATACCAGTTATGGTGTCAAACTAGCGCTTTGGAGACTTGGATTCAAATGTGGGTTCAGCCCTAACATTTAATTGTTGACTTCTGGCTGGTCACTGTGTGTCTTGTGTCAGCCTATTAGATTTCACAGGATTTTTATGATAATAAAACTAGATAAGGAAAGAATAACCTGCCACTCTAAACTTCTTGAAAGAAGGGTGTGATAAACATGTAATAGATACTAAACCATTAAAAAATGAAAGGTGTGACTGAAGATTTCAGTACTGGGTTCCACTATATATCATCTCCCGAGTCTCGCTTGTATAGATACCATCCCTCATTTGTTGCAAGGATTTTCCCAAAGTGACCTATGAAGCTGAAACGTCAAGCTGAGAAAGGAAGTTAATCACACAAATTCATGACTTATGGTAATTGGTCTCTTTGGATCACCTTTCCATTTTAGCCTTTATAAATAAACTAGTCTTGACTCTTGATTTGTAAATTTAGTTATAAAAAAAATCAAAACACCAGAGTGCAAAACAAGTAACAATATATTATTTTGGTTTTAAAGGAGGATATATACCTTTAATACACAACAACACTATGTTTATCTGGATTTCTCATACACATTTTCTCTTCATATGGATATTCCTTCTATCCCCTGCTACTTTCAATCAGGAACTACGCAGGGAGGCTGCAGTAACTTTCCCCATTTGAAAGTGGCAGGGACTTAAAAAGCACATCCAGTCTATTGAAGGTGATGCTCAGTTGCTGTGCCCCAAACAGCTGGACTGCAATCAGCAATTGTGCTCAGTTGATGAGCAGCCATTGTGTGCCCATCTGAATTCAGCTCCAGATAAATGAATTTTGGCACAACAGAACAATGATTAGAACAACAACTTCATGTACTGAGACAACTTTCTTTCTTTTTTCTTTCTTTTTGCATTATTATATCTCTTATTGAAGAAAGAATTGTATAATTTAACTATACTAACAAAATCCTTTATATTATAATAAGCATGATTTCCCTAAGGGGCTCATTTTCATCTCTTCCTCATCTTCTTTCTTCTCCCAAATATAATCGTATAAAGTTTATAAGGTTATCAGTCTCATCAAATAAATCTTTAAACCGATTTAATCCACAATTAATGAACTCCATTCTAGAAGACCTCTAGGGTCAGGTGGGGACCAATGCCCCACCTTCCAAAGAGCAAATAATTCTTGGGGGAACATACGTGGACATTTGCTGCTCCCCACCCCCTGCTCTTGATGTCTGAACAAAAAATATTTTATATTACCCAGTTTTGTTTTTTAAAAAAGGGAATCCAACATCTTTTCAGAATCAGAGTACATACACAAGTTGTTTTAAGGAGAACGCTCTTTTCCTTTTGTCAGAGGGATTTAAGGCGGCCAGCATTAGTTGAGCAGAGGTGGATACAAAGACGATATAAGAATTTGAGCCATGTTGAACACTCAGCTGCCCATGTGAAGCCAATGATATCTTATTCATAATTCCTGTAGTTTAGCTGTAGTGTATCAGTAACAACATGCGACCAGGCGCGGGGGCAACTGGGCTGTCCCAGATGCCCCAGCGCCGGGCGCGGAATCCCCCGCCAATCAACAGCTGTGGCGGGAAGTTCAACCGGTCAGGATTGGCCTGACCGGCCCAGTAGGCTGTACCGGGAATTGTATATAAGTGGGACCCGGCCCGCGTGTTCTCTCTCTTGCAACGTGCTCCTAATAAACTATGTTGCCCTACTCGTCTCCGCTTCGAGTACGTTACACTGGCGACGAGGATGGGATTCTAGCCTCATCGGCTACGAAGGAGACCAAGGGCACCACCCGGCCACGACCGCCGCCGCAGCCACCATGGCCAGCCAGGGCGGAAACACCGGTCACGTCGAGCCGTTCGACCCCGCGAATCCAGAGGCCTGGGAATCC